>NC_045442.1:73055478-73118406 GCF_002776525.5 Piliocolobus tephrosceles
TTGAGACAGAGTCTCGCTCTGTCGCCCAGGCTGGAGTGCAGTGGCATGATCTCAGCTCACTGCAAGCTCCGTCCCCCTGGGTTCATGCCATTCTCCTGTCTCAGTCTCCCGAGCAGCTGGGACTACAGGTGCCCGCCACCACGCCTGGCTAATTTTTTGTAGTTTTGGTAGAGACAGAGTTTCACTGTGTTAGCCAGGATGGTCTCGATCTGACCTCGTGATCCGCCTGCCTCAGCCTCCCAAAGTGCTGGGATTACAGGCATGAGCCACCATGCGTGGTCTTTTACTGCCTGTTCTAAGGCTTACTGGTCATGCAAGAATTTTATTTCTTGGTCTCTTCTTGACTCATGATCTCCCTAGGAAAGTCCTAAGCAACTTCAGCTGTAATTTAGAGGATGCTTAGCAAACAAAAAAAGAGTTGAGATTTGAGTGGCCCAGTAAAGGACTGGAGGACCCCAAGTGTGATAAAATAGGGACAGATGATTATCTGCATTATGCCACCTGGATAGGTAAAGTGGAGAAGAGGTTTCTGCTTTAAAATAGGGACAGTTGATTATCTGCATTACGGCAACTGAATAGGTAAAGTGGAGAAGTGATCTCTACTTCTAGTCCCCTTCCCTACGGGCACTTTTCCCACCACACCTCCGCAACACACACACCATTCCCTGTAGTTCTGATGGGGCTTTTATTCATGGACGCCTATTTAATCATCTGATTCTAAGCTGGTCTCAAGTCTTTATGGTAGACCCAAGGTGTAAAGAGGTCCAGTGATGATTTGGGGGTGGAGGGGTGTGACCCAAGGGGGCTGGTTAGAAACCTGCCTTCAGCTTCTACATATGGATACTGAAAGAAGGAATGTTTCTCTCCCTTTTAGATCATGAACCACTAAGAGGAAGGCCTGGGGATGCTAGTAGCCATGTTTCCCATTCCCTGGAGAGAGCTTCTCTGAGAATGATGCAATTATACAGAGGAAGGAAGGATCTCCAGATGACAAGATAGCCAGAGTACTGACAACACCATCTGAGCAACTGGATCCAGCAAAGCCTAAAAATGTGTATCTCTTCATCCATTCAAATTAGGTTGAAATAAACTAACAGCAAGAAAACAACAGCAACAAAGAAATTCATTTTCTGGTGTAACCATTCTCTATCACTTTCAGTAAAAATTATTCTAATACTCTAGGAAAAAGGCAGTATTGCTGAATAAAGCCAAGACACAGCCAACCGAAAAGTGCAAAGGAATGTAAACAAGGCTGTTATCTAAGACTGTGATAGGGTTTGGGTCTGTGTTCCCACCAAAATCTCATGTTCAGTTGTAATGCCCCATGTTGGTGGTGGGGCCTGGTGGGAGGTGATTGGATCAAGGGGGAGTTTTCTAATGGTTTAGCACCATCAGCCTCGTGCTGTTCTCATAATAGAAGTTCTCAGGAGATCTGGTTGTTTCAAAGTGTGTAGCACCTTCTCCCTGTCTCTCTTCCTCCTGCTCCAGTCAGCCACCTAATAAAAGCCTGCTTTCTCTCACTTCTGCCACGATGATAAGTTTTCTGAGGCTTCCCCAGAAGCTGAACAGACGGCCAGCATCATGCTTCCTGTGCAGCCTGCAGAACCGTGAGCCAGTTAAACCTCTTCTCTTTTTTTTTTTTTTTTGAGAGAGAGTCTTGCTCTGTCACCCAGGCTGGAGTGCAGTGGCGCTATGTCAGTTCACGGCCTCTGCCTCCAGGGTTAAAGTGATTCTCCTGCCTCAGCCTCCCAAGTAGCTGGGACTGCAGGCACCTGCCACCATGCCTGGTTCACGCCACCATGCCTGGTTCATTTTTTGTATGTTTAGTAGAAACTGGGTTTCATCGTGTTAGCCAGGATGGTTTTGATCTCCTGAAACTCATGATCTGCTCGTCTCGGCCTCCCAAAGTGCTGGGACTACAGGTGTGAGCCACCACACCCGGCCTAAACCTCTTCTCTTTATAAATTACCAGGTCTCAGGTATTTCTTTATAGTGAAGCGAGAATGGAATAATACAAACTGTTTGAAGGACAAGTATAAAATGAATTGAGAAGAATTCAAGACAAGAATTCAAAACCAAGATTGAGGAACATGGAGAATGAGATGTAGGTTTGCTTTCTATAATGGGGTGTGTGTGTGTGTGTGTGTGTGTGTGTGTACAGAAATCAACAGTACGTATACATGATCCTGGTTATATATTTATAATGTATATAATTTATTTCATGATTTCATGTGTGTATGTGTGCATGTGTATGCATACAGAGTTATTTTTCAAATCTATGTAAGTGCTGTTGTGATCAATTTAGTAGTGCTTTTGGACAAATTTGAATTTTCTCAAAGATTCTTTTTGTCATTTTCTCAAGCACCAAATTAAAACATATATATACTACCACAATCACTTAAAGGTCAATGAAGTTTGTGGGGTTTTTTTTTTATTTATTTTTTCTTCCCCCTTCCCCTCCCCTACCATGGTCTAGTAGCCAACTGAAAATTCTCCCTATCTTTTTCTCCCAGAAAGAGCTTCAGAAACACAAAAGCTAATGTAGTAATATCTTATTTTGTAATGTCTTTAATTCTTAAAGCCACTTACTTAGACTGTTTCTTTAATGAACCTAAAAATGCAGTAACTATGGAGGCCTGGCACGGTGGCTCACGCCTGTAATCCCAACACTTTGAGAGGCCCAGGAGGGCGGATCACAAGGTCAGAAGATAGAGACGATCCTGGCTAACATGGTGAAACCCCGTCTCTACTAAAAATAGAAAAAAATTACCCGGGCATGGAGGCGGGCGCCTGTAGTCCCAGCTACTGGGGAGGCTGACGCAGGAGAATAGTGTGACCCTGGGAGGCGGAGGTTGCAGTGAGCTGAGACCAAGCCACTGCGCTCCAGCCTGGGAGACAGTGTGAGACTGTCTAAAAAAAAAAAAAAAAAATGCAATAACTATGGATATTAGAACAGAATCAATTGTGTTATCCTTGTTCAATTTTTTGAAGATTAACATCACATATTTATAAATATTTTGATGCGGTGGATACATTCATGTTTCATATGCTATGCTAGATGTGTACAAGGATGTCAGGAAGCAAAATAGAGGCATGTATGTGATGCTCAACTAGACCACATGAGACTCAGTTGAATAAATACTATGATGACAGACTCTAACAGTGATTCATGGTAAAATTGCTAATAGACTGCACATTGTTTGTTATTCCCATATTCTGTTGCCACTGAGTCAAATTAAAGGATGAGAAAAGTTAGATTTGTGTGTCACTTTAAATTGAAGCATGCTTCAATGTGCTACTTGAGCATAATAGAAGAATACCTATATATGCTCATATGTTGGCATGGTGATGGATTAAGCCAAGATAAATGGGGCAGTCAGCTGAAGCAGGGACTAATGATGGCCAAATCAGCAGTTAACAAGCTGGGGGCCTGACATGTATCAGGTTTTGAGACAGAGAGAAAACATTAACAGTCGTTCTATCAATATCTGATGAGGGTAAAACAAAGTTCATTGGGTCTTGCTAGCCCAAACCTTAAAAGACAAGTCTCTTTTTGTACTAGCAATTGTTGCAATTGTCGGGATCATTAGAACTCTTTCTCCTCATCTTTCCTCATTCCCCTCCCACTATGTAATTCCAGATTAATTGCCAGTTACCTTAAGGTACTCAAAGAAGCATCCTCTTGGCAGAAGAAAAGGAAAAAATCAAACTCTAAGTCATATTTCAGTGCTTAAAAATGATTTTTTCCTTAATATTTTTATTTGGTTTTTAGTTTCTATCTTGATGAAAAATTTGTGCTATAACACCATTCCAACACAGAATGGTAGCTCATTTAGGGAGTAAATCAGATCATGCCTCTGCTGGGTCCATGACCAAGCGTGCAGATCCATATAGATCCAGCCCACCCCTTTCCCACATAATCTTGGAACAACCATGAGACTGGTGGGAAGGGGTTTTGTGTTTAGTACTCCAGTATTATTCTGCATTTATTCTTTTCTCCATCCCTCTTTATCTGATTTCACTTGACATATACTGCACCCCCTCTTTATTCTCATTCTGTATATTTACTTATTCCTACTGACCATCCACTTGGATGTCCATTTTCACATTCTACCCCTAAGATACATTTCTTAAAAATTTGTTGTTCATTAGTGATTGGAGTCATAAAACAATTCTGGAGGGAATGCACATGTCTGTCTATCTAAACTCCCAGGTAACTATCACAAGAGCTGGAATGAACTGGACAATGGATATAAAATTGGATGTGTGTGCAGATGGTCCTGGAAACTGTTTAGTGGTCTGTTTAGTCCTGTCAGTGTTTAGTGGTCTAAAGGCCAGTAGCCTCTATGTGAGTGGAGCCGTCCATCAGTAAATGCTGAGACAGGTTCTCTACTCCCCCAACCATAGCCCAGGCCATGGACAATCTGATAAAATCCTAAAACTGTATTTGTGAGGATTACAGTAGTAATAAATTACCTATCCCATTACACATTTGCATATTAATAGGAGTCCTATAGTGATTCACTAGCTTAAAGTAAATGAATGCCTTCAATAGTGAAAACTGTGATCTCTTGGACAGGCAGTGGAATGATCCAGCTCTCAAAATGCTCTGCAGAGACAGCCATGTATGTGATCTCCATAAAGAGCTGACTTACAGACAAAACCATGCCATCTACTTGTTTGTTGAATAGCCTCATTCAGCAACAGAAACATGAAATCAGTCTAGCCTGGAACAGATTTTCCAAGAGAAGTTGGGGGAAGGAGAGACAAGTGATTACAAATCTGACTTGACTTTCATATCGAAAGATGACTCCACAATTTGGGAACAGCAAACCCTGTGTAGTGCCTCAGAAAGGTTTCAAGAGAGGGGTGACCCTCTCCTGGATGAGGTGAGAGCTCTGTTCATTTTATCAGCCCTTAAGTGGCCTATTCAGCACCATATCCTTTCACTCATTAGCTTTAAACTTTGTGTTCCAGCCTCTCAGCATTACCTCCATTTCCCAAAGAGCCATCTCTCTGTCCCCTCCCGGCCTGGAGACATCCTTTTCTCCTGCCTTTTCACCTGGAAACTTCTCAATCATAGTCTGTGTCACTTTCTGTTCTTTTTGCTTAGAGCAATATCTCTAACACAGCAATCGTCAAAACAATCCATCCCCAGACCAGCAACATTGAGATCATTTGTGAGCTTGTTAGAAATGCAGATCCTTATACCCTTGGCTTGCTTACCCCTTTCAGAACATGGAGACAAGTAACCAAGGAATTACCATCCATTGTGATGTCTCACCCATCATAACAGTTGTCAAGAGCAGACAGTGTGCTTGTTCCTGCTTGCTTGCATCCTTTGCGCCCAGATGGTGTTACTATGGGAAGCTTCAACCCTGACTGACACATAGTGGGGCCACAATAAATATCAATTAACTGAATGAATGATTCCAAAAGGAATGAGAGGCAGAATTGTATGGTGATTAAACACCCAGGCTATGGAGCCAGACTGCCTGGGATCAAATCCTAGCTCCTTGATATGGTTTGGCTGTGTCCCTACTCAAATCTCAACTTGAATTGTAGTTCCCATAATCCCCATGTGTGGTGGGAGGCACCCAGTGGGATGTAATTGAATCACGGGGGCAATTTCCCCCATGCTATTCCCATGATAGTAAGTTCTCATGAGATCTTAGGTTTTATAAGGGGTTTCCCCCTTTGCTCAGTTCTCGTTCTTCTCTCTCCTGCTGCTATGTGAAGAAGGACATGTTCACTTTCCCTTTGCCATGACTGTAAGATTCCTGAGGCCTCCCCAGCCATGCAGAACTGTGAGTCAATTAAACCTCTTTCCTTTATAAATTACCTGCTCTTGGGTATGTCCTTATAGCAGCATGAGAATGGACACTCCTATGCTCCTGATTATGTGGCCCTGGACAGTCATTGAGCCTCTATGCTTCCTGGTAAAACAGATGGTAATGTCCAGCTGGTAATGTAGGCTTGTCATGTGGATTTGATACCTTCATATTGGTAAAGTACTTCAAACAATGCACAGACTCTGGTAAGCACCCAATATTAATAGTATAGAAAAAAAAGCTTTAATTCTGACATGAATATCCCTTTGTTTCAGAGAGATTTCACTGGATTTCCCCAAATGATACTTGGAATCTGAATCTGGAATACATATACATACATATATGTCCATATTTTATTTATTGGCACTTTTCAACAGCTTTAAAGAAGAGCTTCTTTTGGTGATGTTTTCCACCCAATTAACAGTGTTTATAAATTGGAAGCAGAGTTGATGAGAGTGGGGACTTTTCTAAACAGTCTCTCACTCCTCCCCTTCTCACCTTTCTTTCCTCCCAGCCCCCTTCTTTTTCCTCTCTCTCTCCATTTCCCATTTTCCTCCTTCTTTTCTTTCCTTTTGTTTTTCTATTTATCTCTTCTCAGTGCTCACCATTATTCTCCACTCCTGCCCTAACGACTTCCTAGCTTTTCTGCCTCTCTCTCCCCCAGATACCTATGGAGCTACTACAGTTGGTTTCTGCCAAAACTTTTAAATGCCACAAAGAGTCTGAGATATCCAAGAGTTATAAATCACTCTCAACCACCCACAGTTTTTAGCCCAAATGAACAGGCTAGGAAAACGTCAAGGAAAGGAACATTAATGCAAATGAAGCCCTAAAAGTTATTTTGTTCACCAAACCTAAAACCGAGTTTCTTTGATGGTCTTTTGGCTGAGGCATCTTTTTACACAGCTGTCCACAAAGTGAAGGCAGGAGGGGGGGCCACTTGTGGTCAGAGTGGGTGGAATGCCCGTCTCACAGGGTATGAAAAGTGGACATACTGCGGTTAACTGGGTTCCTGACTCACGTCACTTTCATCATCCACCTAGGCAGCAAGGAGGGATCTCTGCTGGAAAGAGCTGCCTTCGGAGACAGGGGTTGTATTGAAGACTATGGCTGTGCCTAGATGCAGGGACAACCTCCTCATGTACTAAAGAGATGATTTGTTGTTTGGTGGGAGGTTGGACAAGATGACTTCAGAGATTCCTTCAAAGTGACATTCTGTGATTATGTTACTTGACGCCAAAACTCTTGTTAGAGGGACTGGAATTTTGCTGTGCACTAGGTGACCTCCTTACCCCCACCCAGCACCTATGACCATGGGGTTCTTGCTTAATGGTCATCACCCTCTCAGCCATCTGGCAAACCAAAAAATACCTCCTTTGGGTTGCACTTTAGCCCTGGACTATTTCTAAAGTATAAACAATAAGCAAATACCTCCCTCAGGGGTGGCCAAGAAGATGGATCCATGACCCACCTGAGCCAGGTGATGGCAGCTTACAGGCACAGATGGGGGTGTCGTGCTACAGAGGAGGGAAAATGGAACTTATGGTGGCAATGAATCATGCCCTTCTTTGCCTCTCCTCCCACCAGAGGACCCCTCTGCCACTCTCAGGAATGTATCTTCCTTCTTTGCTTTTTTGTGTCTCTTTTTTTTTTTTTTTTTTTTTTTTGAGACAGAGTCTCGCTCTGTCATCCAGGCTGGAGTGCAGTCGCACAATCTCAGCTCACTGCAACCTCCACTTCTGGGTTCAAGTGATCCTCCTGCCTCAGCCTCCTGAGCAGCTGGGACTGCAGGCACCCACCACCATGCCCAGCTAATTTTCTGTATTTTAGTAGAGACGGGGTTTCACTGTATTGTCCAGGCTGGTTGCAAACTTCTGAGCTCAGGCAATCTGCCCGTCTCAGCCTCCCAAAGTGCTGGGATTACAGGCATGAGCCACCACGCCCAGCCTCTTTCTTAAAAGCCAAAACAAATTGTTGTCCCCATCTCCTGCCAGCCAAATAGGTGACTCCTACCAGGGCAGGCAGAGAAAAAAGGGCATTATCTGCTTCTACCTCTGGTTTCCCTTCATTTCATTGAGCTCACGCTTTCCCTCTTCATGTCACTGAAAATGTTATTTATTGATCCTGCTGACAGCAGCAGTAAATAGAGCCGGGGCTGTTTTACATCGCTGATGAGAAGGCAGGCTCCATAACTCATCAGGCCCAATCTGACTCCACATCAGTCCTCTTCTTCTTTTTCTCTTCTGTATCTCATTACAGAAAGAGGAATTAATACACATGGACAGAAGAGAAATGAGTTCAGCTGCTTGCTGCTCTGAGGGCTTTAGTAGGAAGGCAAGCATCCTCAGCAGTTCCTTAAGAAAATTTGATGGATGGATAAGCCAGGTTGCCATCTGTTGGCATGCCCTGGTGGAGGCCCATTCGCTGTGCCCTAATGGTAATAGACTGGTGGTCATCACACACTTGGGCTTGAGCTGAGGTTTGGGGAGTACCATAGAGAAAGAGAGTCCTACTAACCATTTTTCCTTGTCTGAACTGCACAGTTATGGGCCATGGATATTCTGAACTATAGAATAAACATGGTAGTTTCTTGGCATACCTATTTTACTTCCAGATTTAAAGAGTAAATGTGCATTAAAATAAGCATGCATATGCCTTGGCATTGAGTGTAAATGGACATGAATTTTAATGGGAAACTACAAAGAAATTTCACTCTCGTGATGAGCCTCTTGGAGTTATTATGTTTCACCCCTTCACTGTCAGGCAATTACTTCATTTCTGCTCTGAGACCCTTCAAATGAAATACTCACCAACTAACCAACCTATTTATCCCATTTTTTTGAAAGCACTATCCTTAAATAGTGACCTGCTTTGTGGAGTTTGACCTAAAACAGTAAACAATGAGTCTACATTGAGCAAAAGAATGTCAAATGGAATACATGCTACACCTAAGATGGATGCCCTGAGATTATCTTCCAGTCTCAATTCATTGCCAGTGACTTCAAGGCCATCACTTCATTTCCTCAGACACTCTCCTCCTCTATTAACTGGAGATGGTGGTACCTGTCTTCCTGGGTCCGGTGAGTTTAGATGAGCATCAACTGAAATAAAGTGGGGACCTTTGCTTGTCAACATTCTTACAAACAGGATTTCCCTGCGATATTAAATCACAAGTCCTCACCAGTTTCCCAAGGCAAGTACATCATCATCAGTAAGGGCACGTGAAAAGACTGCACATCATAAATGGCTCACCATGTAAAACACAATTTGAATCCTAACTGAGTACCTACTAGTTGAATTAGGGCCAGGTGCTGGAGAATGCAAAGTAGGACTAAAAGATGACCCTGATCTGAGGAAGTCAATATCTAATGGAGAAGTTATTCAAATGTCCCCAGTGTGCCACACCAAGAAAGCAATAGCAAGAATACCCAGGTGGGTTGTGTGTTCAGATGGTATAACTAAGAAGACAACCATAGCACTCTTTTATGGAGGTCTAGAATATGCCAGGCACTATTCTGAGATAACATATACTTATCTCCTCTAAACCTTGTGAAAAATGTATACAATGTGTCTTCATTTCATAAATGAAGAAATTAAACAATAAAGAAATTATCTTCAAATTATAATTGAAGAATTGAGGCTTAATGAGGTAAAGAAGTTTGCCGTCTACCCCATCCTGTAGTTTTTGGACCCATATTTGTTTGACTTCAAAGCCCGTGGTTACAGGGTTTTCCCAGAGACTGGTGACCGTATGTGGGAAAGGGTGTTTATAAAAGATACCCATTTTTCTTCGCCTCTAATCCATTGACACACTAACCATGTCAGATCCCTCATTGTGCCACAGTTTCTTCATTTGCAAAATAAATAAATTTATTTAGATCATCTTAATTCTGGATATACTTGTAAAAAAGGAAGCTAGGAAGATTCAACCTTAACTCTGCAAAAAGCTTCCAGTAGGTTTTAAAAATCTGTTCTAAATAAAATGAAGTAGGGCACCGTATAACCCTAAATTAGGCATAACTTTATCTCTTAGGGGATGCTGTCTTTTATTTTGGAAGAATGAAGGTAAGAAGAAAAACTTCACAACTCATGCAGTTCTTTGAAATAAATTGTGAGGCTGTATGTATCTCCATATATAAAATATATATTCTTGTGTAATATACATATTCATATAGGGTATCTAGTATATACAAACATTTCTCATTATTATGATTGTTATTATTATTAACCTGTTTGAATTTGAGGCTGACTCTTCCTCTCCTATACTCAGAGCTTGAGAATTCCCAGGTCTTACTATTTTCTTTTCCATCTTTAGAAGTTGCTGCTGCTTGTTTCCCAGCTACTTCTTGGTTCCTAACTTTGCTTAAAAGCATTTCTAATTCCTCACGTTGAAAAGTGGGTTGCAAATGAAGTTTAATATGAAAATGTTTTGTACCAAGAAAACTAATGCCCTTTTTCCCCCCTAATGAATGCCAAAGTCATCACAGACTCAAGGCTCATGAATAATGTATATCTTCCAATTAAGCACAAATGCTGTTCAGTTCTTGCAACTGATATGTAATGCCTGCTCTGGCCTTAGAATGGGCAGAGGCTGGGGGTAGAAGGAGGGGTTAGGGAGAGTTGTGTGTATGTGCATGTGTGTATCTGACAGCTAAGCTCCCACAACCTGTAGCATGCTCATTACCTCCTGGGAGTTAAACTTCCCATTCTTGAGTCTGCAGAGACTTGTAAGTCTTTGCAACTGTAAATAAAATTTATTTTAAATTTCTAAATCTCCAAATCTGTTCCTTAATAGCCTGGAGCTCTTGCTGATCACCCTACCATCTGTTGCCAAACCATCAAGTCTAATTGGCTAGCAGGTACCCACCTCCCCCACTTTCCAGAATGCTGGATTGTTTCAGAAAGGAAGCCTCTGGAGCCCGCCTCTCCAAGAGAGCTACAGTGGCGACTCTGTGCATAGTTCATTTGCTTCTTTGGGCTTTTGATTGAGATACTCTTCTTTACCAACAGAGCCACACAGGCCTTTTGAGGCTGCTAATTTGGGTGTGTTCATCTTCCACTACCAAAACCACAGAACCAGGAAGACCTGATTTCAAGTCATGACACACCCAGGAAGGGAGGTCATTTCACGTCTCTAAGCCTCAGTTTTCTCATCAGAAACAGAAGATAGTAAACAACAATTGTGGCACCTGGAGTGGGTGCATAAACCAAAAGCAATATTTTCTATACATGATGAAGCCCCAAGCAAATGTTAGGAATTACCCTCTATGCTCTCAGTGTATAGACATCCTCACTTACAGCTTCATGACTGGACATGACAAAGCCCCAGGACTTGGGCTGCTCTGAGTCTGATTAATGTTGTTCATAAAAATATTCATCCATCAGGGTTTCCATTTGTAGCATTTAGTTGTGCCAAATAACAGAGCCAGTCAGTGGTTTCTTAGAATTACACCATGTAATAATGAATGCTGGAGACAGATTTTTTTTTTTTTTTTTCAGCCTGAAATCTCTTCTTATAACTCAGGGCTGATGAGTGCTGCCCTATATTTCTCGATGGATCCAATTTAACACCAGATGAAGCAGTGACTCAGACTAACTTAAATATCTCAAGATGAGTTTCACCTTTTCCTCTGAGGCTGTATCAGTTCAATTGCATAAGTGTAAATTTATTGAAAGTGGTTTGGTGCTTAGCTTTTCTCTATTGGCAGTAATGGAGTTTAAATTTATAGCAGGCTGATGAATTTCAGATAAGAGAACCATTACCTTACAACAACATTAAGGAAAAATATATAACTTCGATTGCTGAACCTCGAATGTGTATTGTTTGAATGAGGGGAGATGGATGAGGTAGGCTGACATTTGCAAATGCAATTCCTTTCCATCCTCATGGTGCTAGCCCAGGAGCCTGAAAGTATGGCATAGTCCAGAAAGGGTTTGGGATAGCTATGCATTACAAGTGCATTACAACCAAGGAGGAGGAGTAGGCTATGATCTAAAGGAGAGAATTTTTCTTTCTCTTTAGTAATATAATGGAGGTGTCTTTTGGCAATGTACCAAGGCTGTTGGAGGGCTTAGGTTGTTCCTTTGGTACTTGTCTTTCTCCTCTCCCATAGGTTATTTTCCTTTTACTACAAGGCTTTGTCTTCCTGCAGGGTGGAACTCTGGCATTGTAGAGATTAAAATGAAGGATGTATGGTACAAAAGTGCAAGGCCTCAGAGAGGATGGAAGGGGCCTGGGCTTCTCCATTATCTTGAGGCTCCTGGTATATAGAAAAAAAGGAGACGAAATATTAAAACAGTGTTATAAAAATTGTGTTATTTTTAAAACAGTTACATTGAACAAATTAACTCTTTAAAAAATGTGCTATCAATGTGCTGTGCATAAGATAATCACAGAATTGCTAAAATAGGGATTGCGGACAGTATTTTTCCATAGTGGAACACCAGTTTCGGGCTGCGTGATTAACTTTACTTTTCCCCCAAGTCTGTCACGCATCTGAGCAATCGTGTGAATAACCTCATTCAAAGATAAAGTTGAAGTCTACATGCGAGGTCCTTTGTGGGTTTGTGTGTTGAATACCCTTTCTGTTTTCCCATTTTCACCTATTCCCCTATAGGCCATAGCTGTCTACATAAGATTTTTTTTAAGTTAAAAAAATGATAAGTATGTGAGGTGACGAATATGTTAATTATCTTGATTTAATCATTCCACAATGTATGCATGTATCAAAACATCACACCATACCCCATCAATGTATACAACTATTTATACATTAGTAGTTTGTGCTATGGGGGGTGAACCAAACACAACTCAACCTGAAGATGAGAAGAAATGGGAGGAAAGCACAGTTCATTTCTCTTCACTCTCCTGAGCTTCCTGAGAAAGGATAGCTAAAGGGATGAAACCCTGAAACTGCTTCTGTCATTTTAGACGCCAGGACCCTTGACGTTTCTCCAGGAACTGCGAGCAGGGGTGGGAAGGACAGGATTTACCAACGCCTTATGGATGCCCACTCTAATTGCACATGTGGGTTCGTTTCTGTATGACTTACACTCTCCTTTCTAGAGCACCAGATGAAGCCAGGCACTGAAAATGCAGTTAACTTTACGAGAAAAAGCTCTGTTTTCTATTAATAACAACAGAGGGATTTGTGCCGAATGAGACATTCATTTTGTGGGTATACACAAAGCAAATTTGAAAGAAAAGAGGCTACATTTGGTTGGCTAGTTATTTGTTTTGAAAAGAACTGGCTATTAACTAAACTCAGCAAAGTGTGAGTGAAATTAAATAGGCAAACAACTTGATGTTTTGCCAGCAATTTTCTTAGCCAACAAATGGCTTTTGGTGTGGCCCAATCTTGGAACGGCTGATCCTGTCATTCTGGGCTGAAGCAATTGACTGTGGTTTCTTGTTATAATAGCACAATAGAAGAGACCCAGACTGATGTGGCCAGAAAGAAGTATTTCAAACACAAATTACAGAATAGTGGTTAATGCTGGTCTAAAGATGTCAATTGCAATTTTAATATGGAGTCTGTGAGGCTCTATCAATCACCAGGAGTTTGGTTGCTTTAATATAAAGACAATTGGGCACACATCAAACTAATAAAAGTAACAATAACATATTACTGTTTTTCATGGACTAACAATTTTTAAGGTGAGGAAAAAAACAAGATTATTTAGTTCAATTATTAATTCAGTTTTCTTATTTTACAGATGAAGAAACTGGAGCCTGCAGAACTGACTCTAGTGTCTTTCCTGGGATATAGATTTGAACCCCATCTCCTCTTTTTAGTGTCTTCAGTTGCAGAAATTGATATTGTGGAGCTTCTGAATTAGGAAGCACAGATTACTTTCTCTGGTCCTATTTTAATTTTTCTCAAAACTCATAAAATATGATTAGAGTGCTTTTTAATTTTTTCTGAAAAGCAGGAAATCATAAGATTGATAAATAGTTTAATGTGAACCTGATGGCTTGATTAATTAATCACCAAGCTGAGGAACCACTACAATTCATATGTCAATTCAGACTATTTTCGGGAAATGATTTGAATCAATTGCTAATGAAATTGAGAAATTTAGGAGCCGCTTTCTGACTTCCAAATGACAGGGCTCATATTTAACTCAAGAGATGTGACAGTTAATGACAACATAAAAATGCCATGAATTATTTTTCAGATCATGGGAAAAATTACAGCACCTCTTCATTGAAACAGCTCTTAGCTCATCAGCATGAAAATAAACAGTCTTAATCACATGCTAAGAAATCTATGATGCTGTTTAAAAGCGAGGTTCTTTTAAAAATAAACAAAGGCCATAATCCTCAGGAATAAGTGTAATATTTCATAACCTCTTCCTTAACACAGAGTGATAGATGAACTTAGTGTGGCTGATATCACAACTGACATCCTATGGGAAAAAAGTGAATCATTGTTCTTCTAATTACTTTAAACCCTTAAAGTAGGGAGAGTTTTATTTTTATTTTCTGCTTCAATTCATAGGTGTGAGTTTTCTAGTCCTTTTTATTTTTAAAAGGGCCAGCTTTGTATATCTTTCCATAACTTCTCATTTCCAACAGGACTTTTTAATTAATGTAAAGTTACATGTAGATATAACAAGATAGTTATTCTGTGTTAATGAAATACCAAAGGAGAGTGTACTGATCAATATTTAATCTAATTAAGGTGAATACAAGGCAATATTATTATGTAATTAACTCAAAACAGCATAAGTAATCCATGCATGTTTAAATTTTTATTAATATATTTGTTAAAAATTTTTAGATCATGCTGTTTTATGGGCTTACTTGAGAGAGATAAAATTAAAATGTTTGTCAAGATGCTACTGGGGCAACTCTTAAATGGGGCTCTTAATCATCTTAACAGTCCTTAAAGTTCTCATGTAGTTCTAATTGTCTCACTGAGGATGAAAGATGATTTTGCCACAAACAAGAGTCCATATGTAAAAACTTCCTGGAATAGTCTTTTGATTATTATATTTTCAGTTCCCCTGTGGCTTTGCACAGATATGACAGGGCTGATGCATGCAAGACAATGTGAAATACGTTTAATATTTTAGGAACATAAAGAGCTGCCTATTCCTGAAGGAAAAAAAATATTTTTTGGAGAAAATATCATTGGGTTACTCTAACATGTGTCTAATGGGATTTTAACATCACAGCTTCACAAATTCCCTTGAAATTATAACTTGAGGGGTAAACTTTGGTGGGATACCTCTTATCTTAAACATGGACCAGAATCTGTTGTCATGATCTTCAGAGGCTCAGATATACAGCATTGCAATATGAGAAAACATTTGATTGAGGGTCCTATACTCAAATCCAGAAACAAGCCGTTGTACATAGACAATAACTTGAGTGGTGCCACAGAATTTGCGCTAATATGAAGAATGTGAGCTCACAGTTACAAAGCCAAAGCTCTTTTACAGAGCTGTTGCTCAGCAAGTTTGCAATGTCTCACACTTCCCTAAATTTCTCAAGCAAATTCAGCTCTTGAACCAGGGAACCATTGCTTGAATTGGCCTATTCCACGTGCAGGTACATGTGTTTGGAGACTCTCTCTGTGCTCTCTAAGGCTCTTGGAACACCTAACACACTGGGAAACTTTTTTGTACAAATAAATATAAAGATTAAAGTTGGTAGAATGGTGATTTTATTCCAAAGGCTTGTGTTGCTTTCCTCAAGTCTACCATTTTATTGTAGAAAGAATATAGGAGTTACGGGGGTAGTTTATTGTTCTTCACCAGTCTTGGTATGTATATCTTGCTTAAATGTTGGGATGGCATTTCTATGTTTTTATCTCTGTGAATGAGGAGGTGAGGGATAACTCACGCCTTGTGATTCCGCATCTCACCCATGAGTGATGATAACAACAGGGTTCAGTCATCATATATGATATACGCAGCATATTTTTCTTCCTCTCTCTTGAGATGGCCTGCAAATGCTGAAAATGACAGTTATAGAAGGTAAAAATAAAATAAAATAAAATAAAAGGTGTGGGATAACGATGTTCCAATAGAAGTAAACTTTTAAATACTTCTGTGTGCTTGTGTTGCTAATGAAGTCATTGAGATATGCATGATAAGCTAACATGAATGACTGAAAATGATTACCTTCACCTCTGCTTCCCCATCCTGGCACTATAATAGTTAGAAATATCTTGAGTCCACAATTCCTGTTGTGTTACAAATCTTTTATAGCTAGACAGATTTCAGGTCTAAGCAAGCTGTGAAGGCAAGTCAGGGGAAGATTCAAAAAGCCCTTCATTCTATGGGTTCATGTCTAAACTCAGTCAGGTGGATGGATCTATAGTCAGTCCTAGAGCCCCCAGGTAGCAGGCAGCTGAGTGGTGGGGGGAAGGGGAAGGACTTTACCACCTCAACCACAAATTGCACGCACATAACTGAGATTTTAAAGATCCTTTGCCAGTAAAGAATTTTTTTTTGAGACAGGGTCTTGCTACATTGCCCAGGCTGGAATGCAGTGATACAATCCTAACTCACTGCAGCCTCAAACTGCTGGGATCAAGCAGTCCTTCCCCTTCAGTCTCCTCAGTAGCTGGGACTATAGGCATGCACCACCAAGCCCAGCTATTTTTTTTTTGTTTTACTTTTTTTTGAGATGAGGTCTCGCTATGTTTCCCAGGCCCACTAGAACTCCTGGCTTCAAGTGATCCTTCTGCCTTGGCCTCCCAAAACGCTGGGATTACAGGGATGAACCACTGCACCTGGCCAAAGAATTAATTTTTAATCTCAAGAAAACAGCAACAAAAGAAACCAGAAAATAAATGAGTACTTTGGTCTGAAGCAAAGAACACAGCTAGACTATTCAGAAGAGTCTCCTAGTAGAGTGACTTCTGATTTTAAGGTAACAAAATTATTTGAATTGATTTATTATTTTCAGCTTTTTCCTCCAAAAACTGGCCCTTTATTCCTTTGCAGTTAGCTCCACCCTCCCCATCCCATTCCAGCCATGAGCAACCACTGAATTGCTTGCTGCCATTATAGTTTTGCCTTTTCTGAAATCTTATTTCAATGGAATCACACAGTATGTAATCTTTTGTATTAAGCTTCTTTTACTTTGCACAATGCTTTCAAAATTCATCGTGTCATCAATTACTTCAATAGTTTGGGCTTTCATATTGCTGAGTAGTATCACTTGAATTGATATGCACGATGTGTTGATAAATTAACCAACTGATATATCTGTTTTTTTTTCCAGTTTTTAGCTATTATAATAAATAGGATGTGAACATTGGGTACAAATCTTTTGACAGATATGTTTTCACTTCCCTTGAATACTCAGAAATAGGAATGCTGGGTGGACGGTAGAAGTATGCTTCCCTTTATTAGAAACTGTGGTGTGTTTCTTAAAGTGATTGCATAACTTGTTGTTCGTACCAACAATTGTGTGAGAGAGGTCTGGCAACTTCACATCCTTGCCAACGCTTAGTTTCTTGGTCTTTTTCTTTTAGATGATCTATGTATGTAATCGTATTTTACTCTGGTTTTAATTTGCATTTCTGTTTTGTAGAAATGTTTAGCATCTTTTCACGTACTTATCTAGCCATAAACTCTCTTCGGTGAAGTATCTGTTCAAATCATTTACCCTTTAAAAAAAGCATTTTTACTTAAAATTTTATTTTAAGAGTCCTTTATTCTGAATACAAGTCCTTTATCTGATATGTTTCACAAATTCTTTCCCAGGGTATGATTTGCTTTTCATTTTAAAAACACTCTATTTCCTATTTTTTATGAAGTCTACTTCATCATTTATTTCTTTGTATGATTCATGCTTTTTTACGTGCTATAAAGAAAGCTTGGGCCAGTGCAGAGGCTCATGCCTGTAATCTCAACACTTTGAGAGGCCGAGGCAGGCAGATCACAAAGTCAGGAGATCAAGACCATCCTGGCTAACACGGTGAAACCCCGTCTCTACTGAAAATACAAAAAAAAATTAGCCTAGCGTGGTGGCGGGCGCCTGTAGCCCCAGCTACTCTGGAGGCTGAGGCAGGAGAATGGCGTGAACCCGGGAGGCAGAGGTTGCAATGAGCCGTGATCGTGCCACTCTACTCCAGCTTGGGCAACAGAGCGAGACTCCTTCTCAGAAAGAAAGAAAAAAAAAGAAAGTTTGGTAACACACAAAGATATCAAGGTCACAAAAATCATCTCCATCAAATTTTTCCAGAAGTTTTACTGTTTCAGCTTGTAATTTTGTTTCTATTATCTGTGATGATTTATTTATTATGTATAGTGTGAGATAAGGATTGAGGTTCATTTTTTCCATGTGGATGTCCGGTTGTTCCAGCACCATTTGTTGAAAAGGATTTTCTTTCCTTTGTTGAGTTACCTTGTCACACTTGGAAAGTCAGTTAACCATTTGGATGTGAGACTATATCTGGACTTTCTATTCTACCACATTAAACTATATGTCTATCACACTGTTTTAATTACTGTAGCTTAAAAGTAAGTCTTGCCAACAGGTTATGTATTCCAATGACCATCATTTCCAAAATAGTCTTGACCATTCTGGCCTTCACATTTCTATAAAATTTAGAATCAATTTGTCAATGTTTTAAAAAATCCTGCTGGTATTTTGATTGAGACTGAGATTGCATTTTATCTATAAATTAATTTTGGAAACTTTGGCATTACAATGCCATTCAGTCTCCAGATGTAATTCTCTCATAATATTTTTTAGTTTTCAATGTACAGCTCTTATACAAATTGTCTTACACTTACTGACAAATAATTCGTATTTATGATATTACAAGTGGTATACTTACTTATTTATTTATTTCTGAGACAGAGTCTCACTCTGTTGCCCAGACTGGAATGCAGTGGCATGATCTTGGCTCACTGCAACCTCCGCCTCCTGGGTTCAAGCGATTCTCATGCCTTGGCCTCCTGAGTAGCTGGGATTATGGGCATGCGCCACCACTCAAGGCTAATTTTAGTAATTTTTGTAATTTTTGTAGAGACAGGTTCTCGCCATGTTGGTCAGGCTGGTCTCCAACTCCTGGCCTCAAGCAATCTGCCTGCTTCAGCTTCCAGAGTGCTGGGATTATAGGTGTGAGCCACAGCACCTTGCCACTGCAATTGATTTTGTATATTGAGATCATATTCTGCCATCTTATCAAAATCAATAATTAGTTCATGTTAGCTTTTTGTAGATTTCTTGGATTTTCCACTTAGATGATTTTGTTGTCTGTAAATAAATCCAGTCTTTCTTATTACTTTTCAATCTGTTCACTACTACGTCTTCTCACTTTATCACATTAGTTAAGATGTCTCACACAATGTTAAAAATGGCAAAAGCAAACATCCATGCATTCAGTCTTTCACCATTGTGGATAAAGTCAGCTTTAGGTTTTTCATCATGTTGAGGAATTTTCCTTCCTAAATTTGAGAGACACTTAAAGACAGAAATAAATGGAAAGGTATACTGTACTCATGGATCTGAAGACTCAGTATCATTTGGATGTCAATGCTCCCCAAATTTAAATATAGATTCAGTGTAATTCCAATCAAATTTCCAGAAGTCTTTTTAGTAGAATGGAAAGGATGTTTCTCAAATTCTTATAGAAATGCAAAGGACCTAGAACTGCTAAAACAACTTTGAAAAATAACAAAGTTGAAAAAACTATGCTACTTGACTTCAAGATTTATTATAAAGCTACAGAAATCAAAAAAGTTTGACCTTAGAGTTAAGATAGATGATTAATGAAATAGAATAAAGAAACAAGGAATGGACTCCTACATTTATAATTAGTTGACTTTCAAAAGAAGAAAAATCCACTTTGTGGGGGATACACAGTCACTTCAACAAATGATGCTGAAAACAACTTCAACAAATGGTGCTAGAAAGAAGTTAATATCAACATGTTAAGAATGAGTTTTGATTCATAGCTTTCAAAAATTAACTCAAAGTGAATTATAGTCCTGAATATAACACCCAAACTATAAAATTTCTCAATAAAATTATAAGAGAAAGGCTTTCTTTGATACAACACTAAGGGGAGAAACCATTTAGAAATTGCTAAATTGGACTCCATCACAATTAAGAACTTCTTCTCTTTGAATAATTTTCTTAAATTAAAAAAACTAAAAATAAATAATGCTGTTAAAACAACGAAGAAACAAGCCACAGACTGGGAGAATATATTTGCAAATAACATATCTAATAAATGACTTGTGTATATCAATATAACAAATATTTCATAAGAAAAAAAATCCAATTTTAAATACGCACAAACTATTACGAGGATAGAATGGAAGTCCCAACATGTAGGTAACAAAATTTTGAAAGAGAAAATAGAGAGGATGAAGAAAAAGTAATATTCCAAAAAAAGAAAGACTGAGAATTCTAAGTACTAAAGAAAGCCACACATCCTTAAATGGCAAGAAATGACAGAGTAGAACTAAAATACACACAGCACTAACACCATCAATGCTATAGTGACATATGATAGATACACATTAGGATATCAACCATAAACAGAAAACTGTAACACATACCAAGAGGGAAAAAGGCAATCTACTATAGCAATTGCCATCAATTCTCTGCCATATCTGGTAGCCTTAAATGCAATGATTAGAAAACAAGAATTGATGCCTCCCTAGAAGAAATCCTAAACCAATGGGTGAAAAAGAGTTGGAATGTAAACACTTCAGCTTCCTTACGTTTAGAGTGGGATAATTCTGAGGCAAAGATTCTACACTGTTTTGTAAACTTGTCAGAAGACTTATTCTCCTGAACAAGTCCCATTTGCCCCAGTGGTAACCAGCTTGATCATTCACACCTTCTTGAGCCTCTCCCCCTTCCTTGCCTGTCTTGATTTCTTATTAGGGTTTCCTGGGATCACCTCCCAAAGTAAACTATTTTCTTTGCCTCAGAAACTGCTTCAGGAATTCAGATAGCACTAGATTCGTCATCATCAATATTGGATGCAAGAAGGTAATAGACTCCAAAAATGGAGAGGCTGGGAGCGAGCTGAGGGTTGAAAAATAACCTATTGGGTACAAGGTTTACCATTTGGGTAATGGGTACACTACAAGCCCAGTCCCCACCAGTACACAATATACTCATGTAACAAACATGCATATACATCCCCTGAATCTAACATAAAACACAATAATACCTTGAAAATGCTGAAGACAATACTTTGATTCTAGAATTCTAACCCCACAAATATTGTCATTTAAAGGTGATCTTGGACTCAGAACTTCTATAAATTATAGACTGTGTCTGAAAATAACTACTAATCTGAGGATAAACTATATTCGGGAAAGAAAATGAGTCCAGAAAGAAGCAGGAGTATGTGTGAAGAAATAGCAAAGAATTGAGAACTACTTGTTGTTAGACCTAAATAAGTATTTATGATGAAAAGAAAAAAAATAACAGTAATACGAGCTAAATTTTTAGGCAGTTGCTCTAGGGGCATTGGTGGAGGCTAAGGGCAAAGTTGAGAAAAAGGAAAATGTGTTGTTATTTTTCCATTGTTCTGGAGGAAATATAGTTACTTATTAACAGATTCCAGACTTTAAAAGAAATAAAAACTATAACTCATGACAGAATTAACTCATGTAGGCATTGCTTAATTAATGATGTTTTGCCACAAGAGCTCTTGAAAAAACATACCATTTTCTGGACACAACTACTTTTCTTTTTTGGTATGACTTTTTCACCTAAAAGCACACTAAGTTAGTGTACTCTAAGATGTGGTATTTCAGCATTACAGTTTCAAGCAAGAATACATTCACCAATTTTCTTTTCTTTTTTTTTTTTTTTTTTGAGACGGAGTCTCGCTCTGTCGCCCAGGCTGGAGTGCAGTGGCCGGATCTCAGCTCACTGCAAGCTCCGCCTCCCCGGTTCACGCCATTCTCCTGCCTCAGCCTCCGGAGTAGCTGGGACTACAGGTGCCCACCACCTCACCCGGCTAGTTTTTTTTTTGTATTTTTAGTAGAAACGGGGTTTCACCGTGTTAGCCAGGATGGTCTCGATCTCCTGACCTCGTGATCTGCCCGTCTCGGCCTCCCAAAGTGCTGGGATTACAGGCTTGAGCCACCGCGCCCGGCCATTCACCAATTTTCTAAACACACTTTCTAGTCAGTGAATACCACATGGAACAACTTTAAATCCAGGTTATAGTTCCATGAACCAAAACATCTTATTTGTGAAAATGTGCCAAGTGGGAAGGATTAAGAGGAGTTGCTTCTTCAGCTCTTCAGCCTGTAGTGTCTGCTCTTTTACTTTGTGTTTTCAAAGTGCTTTTGGAATTAGCACTAATTCCATTAAATATATATTTTCTCTTCTTTGATTTTATTTGTAAGAGTTAAACCAAAAAACACATGAGAAAATTCTCAACATCACTAATAATCAGAGAAATCCAAATTCAAACCACAATGAGATATCATTTTACACCAGTCAGAATGGGTATTACTAAAAAGTCAAAAACAACAGATGTTGGCAACATGTGGAGAAAGGGAAGCGCTTAGACACTGTTGGTGTGAAGGTCAATTAGTTCAACCTTTATGGAAAACATTATGAAAATTTGTCAAAGAACTAAAAGTAGAACTACCATTCAACCCAGCAATCTCACTACTGAGTATTCACCCAAAGAAATATATATCATTATATTAAAAAGACACCTGCACCTGTATGTTCATTGCAGAGCTATTCAGAATAACAAAGTCAAGAGACCAACCTAAGTATCCATCAACAATTGACTAAAGAAAGAGTGTTACATATACACCATGGAATACTATGTACTTATAAAAAAACAGTGAAATCATGTCCTTTGCAGCAACATAGATGGAGCTGGAGGTCATTATCCTAAGTGAACTAACTCAGAAGCAAAAACCCAAGTACCACATGTTCTCACTTACAAGTGAGAGCTAAACAATGGGTACACGTGGACATAAAGATGGAAATAATGGACACTAGAGACTCCAAAAATGGAGAGGGTGGGAGTGAGCTGAGCAGTGAAAAATAACCTATTGGGTACAATGCTTACCATTTGGGTAATGTGTACACTACAAGTCCAGTCCCCACCAGTACACAATATACTCATGGAACAAACATGCATATATATCCCCTGAATCTGAAATAAAATAAAATGAGTTTGAGTGCAAGCTACAAAGTGTTAAACAAGAAAGAGGTGCAAAATAATGAATGCACTTTCTCAAGAGTCTCCACCTTGCATCTCTCCTCCACCAACTCCACTCTTCAAGTTTCTCTTCATACTTTGGTGAGTACAGAAAACCTGTATTGTGTATTTGTTGGTTTTTAAATTGTTGCTTATGTCTTACACAATGTAGTTGTTCAATTTATATTTCTACTTGTGCAAAGTGTGCATGTCTCTAAGTTTGAAGTGGAGCACATCTAACTTTTTCCATTAAAATTGATAGACATTGCTTTTCCTATTTTAGCTATGATAAGAAAGAAGCTTGGAAGTCATCACTCCTGTCATTACAATAAAAAGCTGGGCAAACTGAAAATTAACAACTGTTCTTGAACCCATCAGATACCTGAGGTCACAGGGTATACTACTACTCCAAACTCTGAGACAAGTGACCCAGAGAGAAGCAGCACTAGAGATTTGCTTACCTGAAGCAGAAGCCAGTGGAAGCCAAAGGTTGTAGAACAACTACTTTTTCTAGCAATTTCAACAAATTGCTGTAGGCTGAGTGCTAACTAGCTTGATTGCGAGAGATTCCTGGGGCTGCAATCAAAGGAGAACCCCCACACTTTCTCCAGTTTTCCATCCAGGAACCCCACCAGGTTTTCACAGTGAGGATCCCCCCCACCAAAAAAAAAAATATATATCTTGTGTCTCTGACAAGGGGAAGGGAAAAGCAGTAAGTGTAACCCTCCCGTTTCCTTCCCTGTAACAAAGGCTTATTCTCCAAGGAGAAATATTTTGCCATAGAACAACAGCTAAAACTTACTGAAACTAGGGTAATGAATTTCCTTCCCACTGAAGTCTTTTCTAGTCTTATGTTTTACCTAAGGTAACACACAAAAAAGGGAACAACAGCAAAAAGGAAAAAGGTTAACAGAGGGCAGAGTTTCAAATATTTATTTATTTATTTCAATATATTGTTGGGAACTTGGGAGCCAGGGAAGGTGGGAGAGCTATATTCCTGGGGGAAAGGAGGAAAACATTTGTGAAGGCTGCACCCTGAGACAGAACTTCACTGAAAGACGGTGTCTTCCTTTCCTCCCCTCTCAACTCACCACACCAACAAACCTTCGGTATAACAGGATTATAGCTGAAAATCTGTAAGATATAGACTCCTCTCAGGAGAAGTGTTAACAGAAGCCTCAAAGCCAAGAGAGGAAACAAAAAGGGAATGGCACTACAGGAATTTGGAGTGTCTGGTCCCTAAAGCTACAACAAACATGAAACACAGCCCAACTTGAGCCAGAATAACATAACCCGCCCCCACTAAAATAAACCTACTGATCTGAGTAGCCATTACTGATACAACATGTTGACTTTTAACCAAAAATTATAAGTCATAGCCTAAGTCAAGAAAAGCCAGAAGCAATCATCAGAGTCACATTCAGATATGACACAGAAGTAGAAATTCACAGATAAGGAATTCAATGTGGCTGTGAATAATATGTTAAGGGTTCTAGGGAAAAAATCAACAACATGTAAGATCAAATGGGTAATTTCAGCAGAAAGATTAAACTATAAAAAAGAAAAAAAATTAAAAATCAAAAGCACAGTGATAGAAATAGAATTCCTTCCATGGACTCCATAAGAACACTCAACACAGCCAAAGAAGAAATCAGTGAACTTGAAAATTGGTCAATAACAACTTCTCAAACTAAAACACAAACAGAAAAAAAAAAACATAACATAATATTCAAGAACTGTGGGGAGATATGCATAATTGAAATAGCAGAAAGAGAGGAGAGAGTGGGGCAGAAGAAGAAATGTTTTAATTAATAATGACTGAGATGTTACTGAAATTGATGACAGATACTCAACCACAGTGTCCAGAGGCTCAGAGAATTCCAAGCAAGATAAGTACCCAAACACAACTGTAGAAAACCAAAGACAAAGAGAAAATCTGGACACAAATCAGAGATGGGAGAAAAACCTTCCCTATGTAGGAACAAGGATAAGAACAAAGCAGACTTCTCATTAGAATCCATGGAAGCAAGAAGAGAGTGCAGTGCAATATTTAAAGTATTGACAGAAAAAAACTGTCAACATAGACTTCTACATTCAGCAAAATTATCCTTCAAAAGTAGAGGAAATAAAGACTTTCTCAGACAAACAAAAACAGGAAATTTACTGCCAGCAGAACGGCACTACAAAAAGATATTGAAACGAGTTCTTCAGACAGATGGAAAATTACACAGGCCAGAAATTTGTAACTACATAAAGAAAGAAAGAGTGTCAGAGAAGAAATAAATGAAGGTAAAAATAAAATGTTGTATTTTATTACTCCTAATTCATCTAAAAGAAAACTGTGTTATCACAGTTATAACAGTAACAATACAAGTGAAATATATTAGTAAAATTTTATAAAAGATGTTGAAGAAATTGGGAATACTCTGTTATAAGGTCCCTATACTATATTTGAAATAGTATAGTGTTATTTGAAAGTAGGATTAGATTATTTTATGTGTATATGAATATACATCTCTCTATATAATAGTATATATTATACATAATAGTGTATATTGTATTATTTTATTATAATATATATTTATATGTAAAAATAATATATATAATTATATGTACATGTAAAATAAGCCCTAAAGCAGTGGCTAAGAGCATTTTTACAGTAAGTATAAATGATGCAGTAAGAGAGGAGATAAAAGAGAATTATAAAATACTCACTTAAAGCCAGAGAAGATAGAGAAACAGGAATAAAAAGAAACAAAGGACAAACATAATACTTAGGAAACAGTTACAAAGATGGTAAATTTTAATATAACTGTATAAATAATCACTTTAAATGTAAATGGTCTAAATACCACAGTAAAAGATCAGAGATGTCATATCAGAGAAAGAAGCATAATTATACACTGTCTAGAAGAAACCTGCTTTAAATACAAAGATTTTAGCTACAAGTAAAGAGATGGAAAAGGATCAAAAAAAGCTTGAGTATCTATATTAATTTCAGAAAAATCATACTTCAAAACTGGAAAATATTTCAAAGAGAAACAGAGACATTACATAAAAATAGGTCAGTTCTCCAAGAAATCCTAACACTTACAATCCTGTATGTACCTGACAACAGAGCTTCAAAATACATGAGACAATAACTAATAGAAAGAATTGAGAAATGGACAAATCTCCTATTATATTTGGAGACAGCAATACATCTCTATCAGTAATTGACAGATCAAGCAGGCTGAAATCAGTAAAGATATGTGACATGAACAGCACTATCAATCAGTTTAATCAAGTTGGCATTGTATAGAATACCCCATCAAAGGACAGCAGAATGCATGTTCTTCTCAAGGGCACATGGAATATCCATGAAGACAGATAATACACGGGGCCATAAAATATGCTATGCATTTAGAAAAATAATGTAAATCATGTAAAATATGCTGTCAGACTACAACAAAACTAAACTAGAAATCAATAACAAAAAGATAGCTGGTAAATGCCCAAATATTTGGAGATTAAGCAACATGCTTCTAAATAATGGCTGGATAAAAAGGAAATATCAAAAGAAATTTTAAAATACTTTAAGTAAAAATAAAACTTATCAAAATGTATGGGATGTAGCAAAAGCAGTGGTTAGAGGGAAAGTTATAGCTTTAAATACACTTATTTAAAAAGAGAAAGATTTAGAGTCACTCAACTAAGGAAACTGTAGGAAGAAGAGCAAATTAAACAAGTAGAAGAAAGGAAATTATTTTTTAAAAATGGGAGCAGAAATCAACAAGAGTTAAACCAGAAAAACAACAGAGAAAATAAAACCAAAAAGTGCTTAATTGAAAAGATCAATAAAAATTGGTAAGTCTTTAGACCGGTTAAACCTGAAAAGATAAAAGAAGATTCAAATTACCAATGTCAGGAGTGAGAAAGGGGTCATAACTGCTGCTCCCAATGACATTAAAAGGATAACAAGGAAATACTGTAAACAACCCTATGCCCACTAATTTTATATAGATGAAATGGACCAGTGTCTCAAATGACATAAACTATGATGACTCACTCAAGGAGAAACAGATCATCTGACTAGTACCATAACTAGTAACAAAATTGAATTCATAGTTTACAACCTTCCAAAAATAAACCACTAGATCCAGGTAGTTTTACTGGTGAATTCTACCAATTATACAATAAATTATACAGTTTCTCCACAACCTCTTTAAGAAAATAAAAGAAAAAAGAATACTTCCCAACTCATTTTATCAAGCCAGTACAACCCTAATATAAAAATCAGATAAAGACATAATAAGAAGGAAAACTATAAGTTAATGTATCTCATAAGTGAGACAAAAATTTTTTTACCAAAATGTTCGTCAATTAACTTCAGACATACATGAAAAAAATAATATATCACTACCAAGTGGAATTCACTCTAGGAAGTCAAGGCTGGTTCAACATCATCAGTCAATGTAATTCACTATGCTAACACACTGAATAAGAAAAATAACATTTTCACATCAATAGGTGGAGAAATACATAAAATTTAACAAATTTGACATTAATTTATGATTTACAAAAAAACTAGAATAAAGAGAACTTCCTTAACCTAGTAAAAGATATGAAACTGAATACTTTCTCCACAGGTCTGGAAACATAGCAAGGATATCCTTTCTCTCTCTATTTTTTCCAACATTACAATGGAAATCCTAGAGAGTACAATAAGGCAAGAGTAGAAAAGTTATACATATTGGAAATGAAGAAATTCACAGATGACGTGATGTCTACGTAGCAAACCCTAAAGATCCTACAGAAAAAAAACCACACACACACAAACAACAATGAAAAAACCTCTTGGAACTAATTAATGAGTAAAACAAGGTCACAGGATACAGTTCAACATACAAAAGTAAGCTGTTTTCCTTTATATCTGCAAATGAACAATTGAAATTTAAAATTTTATAAATAACGTTTATAATATCATAAAAAATGAAATACTAAGATATAAATAAAAAAATATGGTCATGATGACCAAATATAACATTTCTTTTCATGTGGAATCTTGGAACAAAAAAAGAACATTAGGCAAAAAACTGATTAAATCCAAATAAAGTGTAGACTTTAGTTAACAATAGCAAATCAATGTTAATTAACTAGTTTTGACAAGTATACTGTACTAATTTAAGATGACTCTGTTTATCTCTGCTGTAGAACATGCATTATTTATTAAGGTCCATAAAATCTATTAACATGAAGTCTGATTTTTAACCCCTCTGATATTTAATATATATATTAAACTATCAAAAAATATGACCACTTCCTTATTTCAGAGTCCTATCTCTGATTTCCTTGTGGTATAATCCTCAGAGCCAAGAACGTTCAAGAACTTCCCAAACCGATAGTTATTTCTATTGTGACCTGGTTAAGCAGAACTGTTGGTTTCTAGACAAATTCCTTCTGCAGACCTTTGTGAAGGCTTGAGCAACAGGCTTTGCAGCATGGCCTTCACTATCTGTGTACCTTGTTCAATGAAGGAGATCTAGTCCTAGAGCCGATTCTTAAATCCATTTCAAATATAAGGAAGAAAATTTCTCAAACAGAGAGAAAATTACCTAAGCAAAATGTCCCTGAGATTTCTTCAGGGTAAGCTCCTTAAAGAGGGGAAGAAAAGCTCATTCTCTAGAAGATATTTGTATCAAAGAAAGGAATCAGAGATAATTGGAGTTGGAAAAAGCAATGGACAAGATGTTTGGACAAGGTGTGGAGACGAAGCCTCAGAGAGATTAAATGAGTCACTCCTAGTCATAGTTTGTTAGTATCAGAGAGGAAATAATACATGATTCTAAAGTAGCATGCTTCTCACATTTTAGTCTTTTACCTCTTTAGCAAATTTAACCTTTTCCATACAGCTGTTGAGATAACCTACTGATCATACAAGCTAAATCAACATAAGAGACATATCTCAGAAAATGTTCCGAAACTGCCTCCCTTTTCATTATTGAAAACCACGAGATGAAAATCTTTAATAACTCACCACACAAGAGGACCATTACTGTCAGCATATACCACTCAGACATATATTACAGCTTTTTACTTCTCCACACAAAATTGCTTTGAAATTTACATTTGCTATAAAGGATTCAAGTCCATCACTATTAATTTTCTTCTACAAATTATGCTTAATTATCACCTCTCTCCACCTAGGAAGAACCCCCTCTTGTATTCCTGTCTCTGTACAGCTCTCAAGAAGAGTTTCCCCAGCATGAATCTGTGATGGTGATTTCATATCCCCGACTGGCCCTTCCTCGTCAATTTCACCCAGCCTGCTTGGAAATATGGAAATGAATGGTTAGCTTGGCTCCACATTTCCTGCATACATATGAAATCTGGTCTCCCTGAACAAGGGGAAAAAACGACGACATTTTCCAGACTTAGCCTATGGACAGTTAGGCTAGAAATATTCCACTTTAAGATTCTAAGCAGGTTTGAAATCCACCCATGATTGATTGCTTAACAGCTCATACACTACACTACATCTACTAAAGAAACTTCTTGGAGATTCAACTATTTCTCTGATGCTCCAAGGATCATCTTTATTCTCTCTCAGTTTTGGAACTCTAGAAGAAACTAAAAGAAATAGAGGAATCAAAAAGTATATTTTATTATTTTTAAATCTAGTTTCTATGTTTTCTTACTGCATGGCGTAATATAAATTGCATGGTCTTTGAAGTCAGATACGTCAGTGGTCAAATCATAACTCTACTGAAAATGTATGCAACTTCAGGCAAGTCTCTTATCTCTGAGCCCCAGATCTCTCAACCTTAAACATAAAGTTATTTTAACTTTAATTGAGACTGTATTATTACTCTTGGCAACCTCAAGGAATTCAAATGTTAATTGTCTTCCCCTTCCAAATTCAATGAGACAATATTTTTGTCTATAATTTTTGTTTGCAACTGATCAAATCTCAACTCAAACTAGCTTAAGCAAAAAGGTAGTTTACTGACTCACATAACTAGAAAGTTCAATAAGTCTCTGGGTTTAGACATAGCCAGATTAAAGTTTTCAAGTAATGTTGTCATGGCTTTTGATTCTGTTTATCTCTGCTTGGTGCTGTTCTGAACATAAGTACTGACCAGGTGCCTGACCAAATAGCTCATGTAAATTACATATCTTTAGCATCATTATATATTTTTAATAGATATTTAACAGCACCACCATCCACTAACTTCACTCAACCTCCAAAATTAGAAGCCATCCTTGTTTCCTCTATTTTCTTCCTTCTTTCCTTCCTTCCTTCCTTCCTTCCTTCCTTCCTTCCTTCCTTCCTTCCTTTCTCTCTCTCTCTCTCTCTCTCTCTCTCTTTCTTTCTTTCTTTCTTTCTTTCTTTCTTTCTTTCTTTCTTTCTTTCTTTCTTTCTTTCTTTCTTTCTTTCTTTCTTTCTTTCAGACAGAATCTCACTCCATTGCCCAGGCTGATGTGCAGTGGCGTGATCTTGGCTCACTGCAACCTCTGCCTCCTGGGTTCAAGCAATTCTCCTGCCTCAGCCTCCCAAGTAGCTGGGATTACAGGCATGCACCATCACACCCAGCTAATTTTTAGTAGAGACAGGGTTTCACCATGTTGGCCAGGTTGGATTTCCTCCACTTTCATGATACTTCACTTCATCCATAGCTTGTCGAGTTTTCTTAGCTCTACCTTCAAAATATATCCTGAAAGAACCCTCTTTGTCTTTTAGCTTCCTCCCTAGTGCAAGTCAACCTCATTCTTGCCTGGACTAATGCAGTAGTTTTCTAACTCACATCCCTGATGCCATACTTACTCATATACACTCCATGATATCTTCAACACCCAATAAGTACCCTTTTAAAAACAAATGAGGTAATATTGCTTCTTCACCTAAAACTTTCCAATGACTTGTCATTTTGCTTAGGCTAAAGAACAACATCTTGTCCTTGGGCTGCAGTCACCAGGTGAGCTGGCCCCTTTCCACCTCTCAATCTCAATCAGGTTCATTCTAACCCTTTCATAACATTCCAAGTATGAAAGTCTTCTTTGATTCGTAGAACACACCGTGCTCATTCTCACTCCTGGGCTTTTCCTCTCCCTTTCTGTGCCTGGAACTTTCTGCCCTCATCACCACATGGCTGGCTCATTTTGCCAGATGATTCAGGAATCAAGTTACGGGGCACCTCTTCATTGACTCAAAGTAAAGCATCCCTTCACCACCACCATACAATCTCTTACACATCACTCTGCTTTATTTCATTTATTCAATCTGTTCTTCCCCATTCATTTCCTTTTTTTATGTGTCTTGTTCTCTACTATATCCCTGGTACCTAGATGAATGTTGGGACCACACAAGAGAATATATAAATACCTGCTGAATAAATAATTACAAAATATATTTTCCCATAACTTTTGTAGAATACATGATGCTGTGGCATTGCACAGGACATTCTATTTTTTATCTGGCTACCACATGCATTATGAGATTTATATATCTGTAAGTACTAAGGAATTGACATCTATAACCTTATTATTTATGAATTATCATCTACTCATTAATAGCCAGACTCCCTAACATGGTCCAGGTGGTGACTGGAATGATAGATCACAATTATATGTGCTAGGCAAATGACTCTTTTAATGAGATGCAGCAATATAATATTCCTATATTTCCTACTTTCATATACTTTGACTAATTCTATTAGAATTAGCTTCAGCTTATCTACTTTCTTCAACTACTGAAGAGTTCTTTAATATTGAGTCTTGTTTTTCCATTGGTTGAAGTTAACAATCATTGGTTAAATATATTTGAAACCGATATGTAATATGAGAGTAAGAACCTGTATGCTCTGTTTAAATAACTCAACAAAACTGTACATTTTGATCTAGAAACTGTGTACTCAGGTAACCGAAATGAAAGTATCATCAGCATTATTAACAGCCTCATCATTAAAATGTCAAATCTATCATCATTAAAACAGCAAGTCTCATGAGTTTTGAAAAGATTGTGAGACAGGAGACATTTAGTAATTTTCTATTGCAGGACATACAATATTTTAATCGACCCCAAATATAACCTTCATTTATTGGGATGTTAGCACTACTTAATATAAGATTATATCTCATTATGAATAGTCCTTTGTGGTTCAGAGTTACTCTGAATATGCATAAGTAGAAATCTTCTTGCAGACTGAAACTAACACATTAATCCGTACCTTTGAGTACAATCCTTCGTCTAGGTACTTGTCATCTTACTGAAGGAGTGTCCCTAGTCGATACTTGTCCACAAAGAGATTTTGAAAACTTGGTCAAATGCCATGGGAAAATCCAGGTACAATATCTACAAATTCTTAATCTACAAACAATACCAAGAAGAGTAAATACGGTTTGTCAGTCATTTTTTTTTTTTCCTAATGACCCTATCTTGGGTCCTGGTGGGACTTGCTTTTCCTCCTCAGTACTCATAAACCAGCTTGTATTATTTCATACTGTAACACTAATCAAAAAAAAAATCTCAGATATATAGTTTGTCATACTTTTCCCTTTTCGAAAAACAAACATTGCCCTCTTCTATTATCATCTGGCAATTCACCTAATCTTAGGAATTTTATTTGGAAAATATCTTGGAATATAAGCCCAGCCATTAAGGAGCTATTCACTGATAGAACCACAACTCACACTCTTACAATCTTGCCAAGCATCTAGGGTCTCACTTCCCACATAGTCAGTGCCACAGACTTCAGTCCAAAAAAATCCTTTTTACAAAAAAGAAAAAAGGAAATGAGTGTATTTTGCACATTATATGCATTGTTATGATAAAGAAGAGTCAGAGAAAGAGCTCTAGATATTCAGAAAAAACCTTAGCCTTGGCACTACATGGAATTTGCAGCATTTTCCCCACCCTGGAGTCTCACCAGGAGATTGTTATTCTGACATGAGGCGAGATCAACACGTCTGCCATTCATTTACTGACTGTAGTCACAGCTTTAATTGTATGCTTTTCTGGAGCTTGAGTTATCTGCATGTGTTTCTTAGAAACATGTGACCAGGTTTGAGCAGAGAAGAGGAGAAACCCTCAACAGATATTGAACATGGTTTCCACAAGTGGATCAAAAGCAAAATTGAGAATTTATTCACAACTTTTTCATTTCACCTCCGCTTCACCTCCTTAAGCACTCCCAAGGAGAAGCCCTTCTTTTCTCCCAAAGACTGAGTCATCTTGCTTCTCAATGGTCGCCCTAGTTTCCCACAAAGACACTTCCAACCATTGCACATAAAACTTTGAATCTGATTATTTTATTATAGACTCTTAGGAAGGAACTACTAGGAAATATTGTAAAAACATTTTTAAGCACTTCACTATATACTACCAAAATGGCATTCTATTTATTCATCTGAAAACTGAGACCTCCTGCTGCCACAAAGCTGAATTCTCAGGACCAAGAACTGAAGCCGGCTATATCAATATGAATTTACTCTTTCTTCCAGGAAATTGTTGCCCATGAAGATAAGGCGGTAAACCAAAAAACAATTTCACGTGTAGCTTCAGAAAATTTCTAAGAACTAAGTAATATAAATAATTAATTTGTACATATGGACAAACAGATCTCTTGTCAAAACAATAGATTGCCTGTGTGTGCAAATAGCTCGTGAATCAAACTACTTTTACTTGCCAAGACTTGCTTAAAGATCCTTGTCCCACTGTTTTATTTATTATCACCTATTTTAAACCATTACATCATAAGATTTAGTCACTCCCGGTGAAATCCTTATATTGAAATACCTCCCTTAAATCACCAGAGCCCAGATCTCTAAACCCTAAAGATTTCTACCCATGACCATTCTCTCTGAGACATGACTAAGACTCTGTTAAGTTGGCATTCTCCATTACTGCAGTAGGTTTAGTAAGCTTAGCTTTATTCCAGTGGCTTTTTGGAAAGTCAGCTGTCAAGACATCAACAAACATATATCAACTTACTTCCTGACGCCTTGCTAGACACTGGGGATTCAGTGATGGCTAAAAATGACATAGTTCATGTAATCCTATGAGGGAGAAAATTTTAATCAAATAACTGTAAATATATAAGGTCCGATTGTGATTCGTGTTCCAAGGAAAAGTTACAAGGTGTTACAAGAGCAAATAACCAGATAATGCGACCCTTTTAGAGTAAGGAGACTATATTGATTAGGTGATGTTTGATTTGCGATTTCAGGGATGAGTAAGGTTTAACTAAGTGGCATGCAGGAGATGACATAGAGGAAAAGGGAGAGGAGGAGGAAGAACAGAAGGGGAGAAGAGGTATAAACATGGAAGAAAGGAGGGAGCAAGGAAATTAGAGAAGGAGGAGGAGGAGAGAGGGGAAAGGGAGGAGGAGGGGGAAAGAGGAGAAAAATGAAAAGGAGGAGGATAAAGTCAGAGGGAGAGCAGATGGGGAAGTCTGAGAGTTTTTGAGGAATATGGAAAATCTATATGACACCAACTTAAAAAATATTTCCTTACCCTGGAACGGAGAGCAAAGGAGAAAGCAATTTGAGATAAGACCAGAGAAAACTGTAGCAACATGACATATAGGCCAGAAAAGTTGTACAATTTAACCTTCATCCATAAGTGTATGGGAGTGTCTGTTTTATCATATAATTGCTAACATTAAGCATTATCGTATGTTCATCTTCGCTAATTTGGTAGATAAAAAAATGGCATCCCATTATCTCAATTTTTAGTCCTTTGTTTACTGGTGAACTTACAAAGAAAAGATAATTTAACATTTTTATTTCTTCCATTATAACTTATCTCTTCCTATCCTTGGCTTCAATTTATCCATTGAGCCTCCTGTTCTTCTTATCTATTTTAACAAGATTTTATATATTAAGTTAGATTAACCCTTAAGCATCTTTGTTGCAAATATTCCTTCTAGTCTGTGGTTTGTTTTTAATCTTTGTATTGTTTTGTACATATACAGGTCTTTTTTAACATAAATTCATGAATATTCATTTTTCTTTGCTTTTCTTCTTAGAATCTTTGCTAATTCCAAGACTTAAATAATCACCTAAATGTTTCGAAAACTTTTTTTTTTTTTTTTTTGAGACAGAGTTTTGCTCTTGCTGCCCAGGCTAGAGTGTAGTGGCACAATCTCAGCTCACTGCAACCTCCACCTCCAGGATTCAAGCAATTCTCATGCCTTAGCCTCTCAAGTAGCTGGGATTACAGACATGAGCCACCACACCCAGCTAATTTTTGTATTTTTAGTAGAGATGGGGTTTCACCATAAGCCACCACACCCAGCTAATTTTTGTATTTTTAGTAGAGATGGAGTTTCACCATGTTGGTCAGGCTGGTCTTGAACTCCTGACCTCCTGTGATCCACCCACCTCAGCCTCCCAAAGTGCTGGGATTACAGGTATAAGCCTCCATGCCCATCCTTAAAAACTTTTATAATTTGGATTTCTGCACTTAAATCTTGAAATATTTGGTGTTTATCTTGGAATGTGGCATCTGTTCCTTAACATACTATCTAATGGTGTTAGATAGTATCTAACATACTATCTAAATATACTTTTTCTGCCTTAAGAATTATCCAGTTGCCCCAGAGCCATTTGTTGATTAATCTTTCCCATCCTCTCTCCGCAGGTTTTTCATGCCTCCTTTATCATATTTTGTTTTATCTAATCCTGTAGTTTGTTACAAAGCCATCACCTATTATACTTCATTTGTCTGCTTGTTTATCCCTGGGGCCACACTGATTTAATTATTGGAGCTTTACACTAAGTTTTAATATCTGGATGCAGCCTGTCTCAGCTCTTAACCTGGCTCCTCTTCCGGAAGCACCTAAGAATAATGGTATCAAGTTCTAAAGAAACAAGCCCTTCTGAAGTAGAAATGTGGAGTGTAACAGATTCACCTTCTAATACTGAAATGTCTTTCTGGACAATTCATAAAGCACATATATAATATCTGGCCTGCTAATTCAATCTTCTAGAGCAGTAATTGGAAATACTAACATCCAAAGACCTGCACTGGAGGTCAAGTTTCATGGCTTTTAGAATCTATGTGAGGGTGTCCTGTACATCCCTGTGCCTCTCACTGAACTATGGTGAGGATAAGATAATGTTTTACAAACCTTTGTGAGTTAGGACATATCAACCGGATGCAAGAGGCCAGAATTTGTTCAGAGTCTACAGCCAGACCAGGTCTTCCTACTGGTGGCCACGACTGGGCCGAGGTCACACCAGCTCCTCCAAGGTTACCTTCCTTGCTCTCCACACCGAATCTGACCTCTTCAGCCTACAACCTCATAGTTTTCAGGTTCAAGTTTTGCAATTACTATTATAAAAGCAAAGATTTGAATGCTGAAACGGTTCCACAACTTAATCCTGTTATAAAAGGAAGAGCCTTACAAGCAAAACAAAATGAAACACAATAATAGCCCTCCTCAGCTGGGAAGAGCTTGGATTTGGTGATTTTTTTGTTGTTGTTGAGACGCAGTTTCACTCTGTCGCCCAGGCTGGAGCACAGTGGCATGATCTTGGTTCACTGCAAACTCCGTCTCCCAGGAGTTCAAGTGATTCTCCTGCCTCAGCCTCCCGAGTAGCTAGGATTACAGGTGTCCGCCACCATGCCCGGCTAATTTTTGTATTTTTAGTAGAGAGTGGGGTTTCCTCATGTTGGCCAGGCTAGTGCTGACCTCAAGTGATCCACCTGCCTCGGCCGCCCAAAGTGCTGGAATTGCAGGTTTCAGCCACTGCGCCCAGCCGGATTTGGTGATATTGAATTATCTTCAAGAGCAGAGGGAAGAAAGAAAAGGTTGGTTCCCTCCATGTTCATCCTATGTGAAGAAAGGAAGGGAGGAAGGGAAAGGTCTGCTGCGGGATCAAACAAAAGGCTAAGAGAAAATGGAAAAGAGTAACAGAGGGGTGGACCCTTTGAAATTCAGCTGCCCCCCTCACTTGGTGCCGGGTGGATTTCAGTGAGGGATAATCCCGGTATCTTCCATGAGAGCTCTTGCTCCAGCCAGAGAGCTGTTTGCCCAGGTCTAGCCTGATAGGAAAGGCAGATCCCAGAGAGGCCTCATGAAGCCACAGCCATCCTCCCCGCCTCTGAGGCTGGCCCCAAGTTGTCACACACCCCAGCAAACCTGAACAAGTTAATTTGTAATCTTAGGGGGAAAATGATGGTCGCGCTGTGTCTGTCACTGAGCACTCTCCCTGCCAGTTTAAACAGCTGATTAGTTAGCGCCACTGGAATCGATCCGCATCAGTTCCACCTGCATGCACCCACCAGGAACCACTTTATTGTAAATCAATCATTCTGAAAACATCTCACAAAGGGGCCAGGCTTTACTAACAAGCCTTCAATTCCTGCTGCCTGTTGGCAGAGCCCAGCAAATGAGGAGTGCAACCAACATTTATTCAAAAATTATCTCTTCTGGTTCTTTGGAGTCTGGGCAGGTGGTGGAGATGCGGGGATGAATCAGAGCTTCCTAACGCCTGCACATGCATGTACTCTCCTGAATCTGTCTCCCCAGACAGACAGCCAAGGTTTGACCCAGCCCTCACGTTAAAAAAAGGTGGGATGAGGGACGGGGCAAAATATTTGAACAGAAACTTTACAAAAGAAGACATAAGGATGGTCATCAACACATGAAAAAGTGCTCAACATCATTAGTAATCTTGGAAATGCAAATTAACACCTCCATGAGGGTCCTACACTACCACCAGAATTATTAAAAAGATTGAACATCCAAGGGCCATGAGGATGTGCGCAAACTGAACTTTCAAACATTGTGTAAAATGATATGACCACTTTGACAAAAAGGTCTCGAAATTTCTTATAAACTAAACATAAACCTACCCTATCATTAGTAATTCTACTCTTAAGTATGTATTTACCCAAGGGAAATTACTTGTATGTGAATATTCATAATAGCTCTATTCACAATATCCAAAATGTGGAAGCAGCCCAGGTGTTCATCAACAGGTAATGGATAGAAAAGTTGTGGTATATCCACACAAGAAGATACTATCCAGCAATAAAAAGGGATCAAAGACCGATACACACAATGGCATGGATAAATCTCAAAATCATTGCACTGAGGGAAGAAACTTCACAGACAAGAGTACCAACTCTATGATTCCACTTGCATGACACTCTAGAGCAAACAAAACTAATCTATGGGACAGGAGGTGGGGATGGAATAGTAGTTGACCCTAGAGAGGTGGGATTGAGGACAGATTGGGAATTTACTAGACTGATGGTTGTGTTCTATGTCTTGAGAGGGGTTTGGATTACAAAGACATATGCATGTGTTCAAACTCACTGAAGATTCCACTTAACATTTCTACCTTATACTGTAAGCAATTTTTGTCTCCAAACTGAAAGGTGAGAAAGAAGTACTTTTAAATTCAAATAAATATTGAATTTAATTAATAGTCTGTGTTTGGGGAAAAGTATCAAAGTCTGCAATTTATTTTAATTAATTAATTTATTTATTTATTTTTATTCTGAGACAGGGTCTCGCTCTGTTAACCAGACTGTGGTGAGATCTCAGCTCACTGCAACTTCTGCCTCCCAGTCCCATGCGATCCTCCTGCCTCTGCTTAGCAGAGGTAGCGAGGACTAGAGGCATGCCTCACCACATCTGGCTAATTTTAGACTTCTTGTAGAAACAGGGTCTCACTATGTTGCTCAGGCTGGTCTTGAACTCCTGGACACAGCGATCCTCCCACCTCTGCCTCCCAAAGTGCTGGAATTATAGATATGAGCCACCCCGCCCAGCTGGAATTTATTTTAAAATGCATTTTAAAATGAGATGAGACAGTGGGATGGACAGATGGATAGATATGACATAAAGCAAGTATAATAAAACTTAAGTAGGGTGGGGTTGAATATGGATGTTCTCTGTAAAATCCTTTCAACTTTTTTGTATATTGGTAATTTTTCATATTACAATGTGACGGAGGAATTTTTCATAATGCAATGAGATGAATGGTCTTTCCTTACCTACTCAGCATCAGTACTACACAGGGGCTTTGTGCCCTAAAGGTCCTATGGGTGTCTAAATCAATCTTTTCCCTTATTCATTGACTAGATGAAATGACTACATTTTGGCTTTGCAGAATATAAACTTGCCAGATAACACTAGGACTACACTCCTCAGTGAAAAGATGTGCAGAGAACATTTTAATTGGTTTCCAAGAGCCTTCGACAAGACATGCTCGACTCTCTTTAGTTAAAGAAATGGGACAAAGGCATTTTGTCTTGAGATGTTTTTTCCCTCCATTTGTGGCTTCTCTCTGAATCTCAGTATGTGAACAGGAAAGGCTGAGAAAACTCTGCTCCCATTCTGGATAATGGAGAGTTCTATTGTCCTCCTTTGATTAGAAGGAATGATGGCACCAACCTGATTTTGCCTAGTATAGTCCAGACAGTCCCATGCAGGAGCCACTTAGGTCGTTTCCTGACAGATTATTGCATTGTCAGCATGGCCTGTTGGAGGGTAATTGTGTGATTATGATGTCCTTGTAAACCTTGCATCAGAAAGCAAAACTCTGGGAGTTGTTTGAGCAGTGGGGAGGAATAAAATTGGACTGCAAGGGGGAGCAGCTGAATGCCTATGGCCCATCGACTACAGTGGGGGTTTGTGGAGGCACAGATGGGAGAACCAGCTTAAAGCCACTTGGGAAACACTTACGGTAATGAGACATCACAAGGTAATAATGGTTACGACATAACGTGGTTAGAAGAAACCTTGGATTTATTGGGACTTGGCAACTGAGGAGGAACATGACTTAAAGAAGCATTAGATGTGCTGAAATTACTAGTACTGGTGCAGGAGTTAAGCACTCGGATTGCTAAATCTAGTTTGCCTGGGTCCAAATCCCAGCCGGCCACTTACTACCTGGGACAATGGGCAAATTACTCCAACTCTCTAGGCCTCTGTTTTACCTTATCTGTAAAATGATTTAAATAATTATAATTCTCATATGGATGCTGTGAGCATGGGCTGAATGAAGTAAAAAGCTGAAAATAATGCTGGGCATATGATCAACATGATGGAAATGTTCATTATGACTTTAGGCAAACTGCCCTTCCTCTGGGCCTTGGATGGTCTTGAGTTACAGTAATACAGTGTTAGGCTCCAAATATTACTCTCTGTTGCTTGGCTACTCTCTGCCCTTTATTCAGTTTGAATTTTCTTGTTCTAGGCATAGGCAGGAACACAGTAAGCAGGATAAATACAAGGTATGACCAAGTCTGTTTTAAGCTGAGCAGATGTTTCCAGGCTTCTTTCAGAGAATTAAAGCACAGGTTCCTTACACTTCTGGGTGGTTATGTAACATCTCTAGGCCTTGATTTCTTCTTAAAATGCCAGTTTTGCAGGTTACTATGAGGATGAGAATAATATTGTAAAGCACTGGTCACCACAAACGGTGCATAATAGTTGCTCAATAAATGACATATGTCATCATATGTGTGTATACAAATACACATAAATATACAACACACATATACACACACATTTAGTTGTAGTAATAATGATCATGTATATGATTATGGTAATAACAATTATTACTACAACCAAAACTGCAACCAGATGAATGAGGGTTCCAATTAAATATTTATTTAGATTCTTGGGTACTATTTTTTTTTAGGCATAGGCTACTCAGAAAGCAAGAATTCAGCAAATGATCCATTCAACTGTGTTTTCTACCTGATTCTATAGTCATGCACTGCGTAATGACATTTCAGTCAATGTCGGACCATATGTGCATTGATGATTCCATAAGATTATAGTGGAGCTGAAAAATTCCTGTGGCCTAATGATGGAACAGTGGTAACATAAAACAACGCATTACTCATGTAATTGTGGTGACTCTGATATAAACAAACCTACTGCACTGCAAGTAGTATAAAGGTATAGCACATACAATTATGTATAGGACATAAAAAAAATTTTTTTGAGAGAAGGTCTCACTCTGTCACCCAGGCTGGAGTGCAGTGGTGCAATCTTGGCTCACTGCAACCCCTGCCTCCGGGGTCCAGTGATCCTCCCACCTCAGCCTCTACAAGTAGCTGGGACCACAGGCTTGCACCACCATTCCTGGCTAATTTTTTTTTGTATTTTTAGTAGACATTGATCTCAAGAGATCTACCCATTTTGGCCTCCCAAAGTGCTGGGATTATAGGCTTGAGCCACTGCACCTGTCTCATAATACTTGATGATGATAATAAACCACCATGTTACTGGTTTATGTATTTACTATACTATGCTTTTTATTGTTATATTAGAGTATACTCCTTATATTACTTTTTTAAAAAATTTAACTTCCTAACAGCCTTAGACAGGCTCTTCAGGAGGTATCCCAAGAAGGCATTGGTATCACAGGAGATGACAGCTCCATGTGTGTTATTGACCCCAAAGACCTTTCAGTGTGACAAGACGTGGAGGTGGAAGACAGTGATATTGATGATCTAACTCTGTGGAGGCCTAGTCTAATGTGTGTGTTTGCATCTTAGTTTTTAAAATAAATATGTAAGAAGCTTTAAAAAACTTAATAGAAAAAGCTTATCAAATAAGGATATGAAGAAAGAAAATACCTTTGCACAACTGTGAGATGTGTTTCTGTTTTGAGGTGTTACCACACAAGGGTCACAAAGTATTTAAAAAATTAAAAGTTTATGAAGTTAAAAAGTTACAGTAAGTTAACATTAATTTATTATACAAAAAGGAAAATATTTTTGTAAATGTAATATAACCTCAGTATACTTGTTTATAAAGTCTACAGTAGTGTAAAGTAATGTCCTAGGCCTTTACATTCACTCATAGCCTCACCCAGAGCAATTTCCAGTCCTGCAAGTTCCATTCACGGTAAGCTCCCTGTACAGGTGCACCATTTTCTATCTTTTATGCTGTATTTTTACTCTTCCTTTTCTGCCTTCAGATACACAGATAACATTGTGTTATTATTGCCTACAGCATTCAGTACAGTGATACACTCTAGAGGTCTGTAGTGTAGGAGCAATAGGCCGTACCATATAGCCTAGGTGTGTAGTAGGCGATACTCTCCTGGTTTGTGTAAGTGCACTCTAAGATGTTTGCACCACCATGAGATGGCCTAACATCACATTTCTTAGAACATATGCCAGTCTAAAACTACATATATAAATATTCATAAGAAAACTTAGGAGCTCTATATAATACTTACAGAGGAAGAAATAATTCTCCATGAATCACTTATTAGTAGTGATAGAATGGTAGTGGTAGTAGTGATATTGATGGCAACACAAACTACACCAAGTGTTTTCCAGTTTATCGATTTATGTTCATTCAAATACTCTTCCTTTCCAACACTTTAAAACCACCAAGTGAAATAACATTTAATCTTAGGTCTAAGATGAGCGAATTGAGAATTTGAAAAAATACCTAACCTGACTTTTTCTTTCATTAAATATGTTTTCTAACTTGTCATGTACTCGGTGTAGTGCTATATGTTTGGGGCACAAAGAAGACTAACACATGATAACTGGGTACAGGGCATTCAAATCGAGATAAAGCAGTATTTTTCAAGGGGCCACCTGCTATGCCATAACAATAGAACTTTGCGGGTCACAAATGTGTGAATTTCTACCTCCCACTTATTACCCTGATGGAGATCCACAATGCACATAGGTTCAATGCACTAAGAAGTCCCAGAGAGACCTTGTTGACTCTGCATTTCAACAACGATTTGACCACAGACTTTCTTTGTTGGAAAGACATTTATTTATATCGTTTGGGAAATCTTCAGTAGAAGGAAATGGACATATAAACACATGCACTGACCTGTGATAAAGGCTGAGGCAGCTTGGTGGGCTGAACAGCCCGGGAGCAGAGAGGATAGAAGGGTCTGATCTGCCTCTGCATTAACCAAGGGGTCAAGAAAGGCTCCCACCTTTGAGCCACGGTCATGGAGCAAAAGGGAGGACGTCCTGGGATCATCACAGAGTGTTTTGAACTAAACCGCAGTGCTCCTAGCAAGAAGAGACAGACTTTCCATGTTTACCCTTTCCACTCAACAGAGATGCTCCAAGAAGGGTGATGTCCTCAGGTTCTTGTTCTCTTTGGGAAGCTTAGCATTGGTTTTTCTTTTTTTTAATTATTATTATTATCTTTTCATTATACTTTAATTTCTAGGGTACATGTGCACAAAGTGCAGGTTTGTTACGTATGTATACATGTGCCATGTTGGTGTGCTGCACCCATCAACTCGTCAGCACCCATCAACTCGTCATTTACATTAGGTGTATCTCCTAATGCTATCCCTCCCCCTTCCCCCCACCCCACGACAGGCCGCTGTGTGTGATGTTCCCCTTCCTGTGTCCAAGTGATCTCATTGTTCAATTCCCACCTATGAGTGAGAACATGCGGTGTTTGGTTTCCTGTTCTTGCGATAGTTTGCTGAGAATGATGGTTTCCAGCTGCATCCATGTCCCTACAAAGGACACAAACTCATCCCTTTTTATGGCTGCATAGTATTCCATGGTGTATATGTGCCACATTTTCTTAATCCAGTCTGTCACTGATGGACATTTGGATTGATTCCAAGTCTTTGCTATTGTGAATAGTGCCACAATAAACATACGTGTGCATGGTTTTTCAACATGTAAAACAAGGAGGTTGAATTTGGTCATTTCTCATAATATGCTTGTGTTCCATCAGTTGTGCTTTAGGTACAGAGTCTGCACAACTCAATTAAGGGTTGATGGCCCGCAGGTCAACACAGCAGGCATTTCTGTTGTGGAGGTAAGGATGACCCTAAATCCAGAGCCTATACGCGAAGCACTTTATTAAGATGCTTATCTCACTAATGGTGAAATACATTGATTTGGACCATTGAGGAGCCAGGCCATATCATAACAGATGCCTTGAGAAAGAAGCTTCCAGGTTATGCTTGACTGGAACATCAAGTTTGGAACTCAAAAAACCATAGGATAATTGGGGCGAAATCTCCACTTTTGAGGAATTTTATCCTATCAACAGGTAATTCTAGGTTCTGTTCAACAGAAATATAAAAAGAGGTGCAGGTATGAATGAGTACCTGAAAATCAGGTAGGAAGTATGGTAGCCCCACACTTCTGTAAGTAGCCCTACCATGCAACAACCCTCTTATTTTGTCTTCTCAATGATTATAAGCATGTATGATACACCATGTTACTCAAACTAGGGACTCTAACCCCATGGGTCTGAATATATATGTTCTCAGGAGTTCATACATTTGCGAGGGGAATATTTTTATTGAGATAAAATATACATAATATAAAATTAACTATTTTAGCACTTTTTAAGTGCACAGGTCAGTGACATTGAGTACATTCTCATTGCTGTGTAGTGCTATATGTGTATATATGTCATTACCACCATTTATCTTCAGAACTTTTCCATATTGCCCAACTGAAACTCCGTACCCATGAAACAATAACTCCCTGTGCCACCTTCTCCCCAGTTCATGGAGACCACCATCTAACTTTATATTTCTATGATTTTGACTACTTTAGTTAGCTCATCTGAGTGGAATCATACAGTATTTGTTTTGCAACTGGCTTATTTCACCTGACATAATGTTCTTAAGGTTTACTCCTGTTGTAGAGGAAGGAAAATTTTTAAACATTGTGGTTTGATTACACACCCATATATTTGTATACAGCTATCCCATACTATCTGGATGACCACATGGTAAGGATATCCACTTGCTTTTAGGGTCCATTTTATGCTGTGTGTTTATGATAATTTCAGGATAATGAAAATATTATAGCATACCTGAGGACTGAAGGTTTTATAATCACTTAAGTAGCAAATAATGCTGAGAGAGTTGAGCTAGCCCCAGAATCTGGGAATGTTACTTACGTGACAGAGGGACTTTACAGATAAGATTGAAGTCACAGACCTTGAGACAGAGATATTATCCTGGATTTATTCTATTGGGCGTGATTTAATTATGCAAGCTCCTTAAAAGTGGCGAATTGGGCAACAAGAGTGAAACTTCGTCTCAAAAAAATAAAATAAAATAAGTGAAGAATCCTTCTTGGCTGAAGTCAGAAAGAGATACATGACCAAACAAGGGTGAGAGAGAGGCAATGTAAGAGGAATTCAACTCATCATTGCTGGCTTGGAAGTTGGAGGGGTGTGGACATTAGCCAAGGATTGAGGGCAGCCTCTAGAAACTAAAAAGTCAAGGAAATTGCTTTTCCCTAGAGCCTCCAGAAAAGATTGCAGCCCTACTGACATCTTGATTTTACCTCTATGAAATCCATGTCAGATTTATGAATGACAGAACTGTAGGAGAATAAAGTTGGGTTGTTGTAAACTGCTAACTTTGTGGTGATTTGATACAGCAACCACATAAAACTAATACAATGTGTCAAAAACAAAAAATTGGCACCATGGCCCAAGATTCTGTATTCACATTTTCTTTCTTTCTTTCCTTCCTTCCTTCCTCCTTTCTTCCTTCCTTCCTTCCTTCCTTCCTTCCTTCCTTCCTTCCTTCCTTCCTTCCTTCCTTCCTTCCTTCCTTCATTCCTTCCTTCCTTCCTTCCTTCCTTTTTTTTTTGACAGTCTCACTCTGTCCCCCAGGCTGGATGGAGTGCAGTGGCGTGATCTTAGCTCACTACAAACTCTGCTTCCCGGGTTCATGCCATTCTCCTGCCTCAGCCTCCCGAGTAGCTGGGACTACAGGCACCCACCGCCATGCCTGGCTAATTTTTTGTACTTTTAGTAGAGACGGGGTTTCACCATGTTAGCCAGGATGGTCTCTCTTGACCTTGTGATCCGCATGCCTCGGCCTCCCAAAGTGCTGGGATTACAGGCGTGAGCCACTGCACCCAACCTTGTATTCACATTTCAAAAAGATGTATTACTGAAACTCTATCTATATGGACCACTTGAAGAAGTACATTTTGGAGTTAATGTAGTAAATATACAATGAATTCTTCTGATCTGAATTCCACCAATAATGGATTTAGAGTAAACATTTCCTCATGAAGTATTTTAAAGTGCCTACTATGTGCCAGATATTGTGCTATGTATTGGGTACTCATAGGTAAATGAATCCACCTCGATGCCTGGGCTTAAGTTGCTGACATTCTCACAAAGGGAATGAAAAGTAAATAAGCAAATAAATAAGCCTATCAAAGCAGGATATTTTCCTGACCCCTTCGAGGGCAGGAACTGGAGTGTATGGGGGCTGGCAGGGGCAAGCACTCACTGCTCCACCCCTTGTGGGAGGGGGAGTAGAGATAAGCGAATGCAGGAGCTGGGGTGAGTGCTTTTGGGCACCAGCAAGGGTGAACTCTGTACTAGTCCCTCAGCAGCATCTAGGGGAGGGTGCCTGCAACTGAAGCCCAGAGGAAGTGTTACAGTGCCCTTTTAGCTTTGCTGTATGCAGATGGCTTAAGTGTTAATAGCTCAGTGAAGGGTGAGTGTGACAGCCTTTTGCACTGACACTTGTGGCACCCAAGTTCTTGTCCAGTCTCCCAGAGGAATAAAGTAACATGAACAAATTGAAGGTGGTAAGTGCAGGTGATTTTATTGCTAATGAAAGTGGCTCTTGGTGGGAAGGGGAGATGAAAAGAGGACAGAGCGGGAAGGTAATCTTCCCCTGGAGTTTGGCCATCCCTGGCCACTTCTCTCTGACATCCAACCGTAGTTTCCAATGTCCAGCTGCTTCTCCTCTCTCTGCTGGCTGAGCCTGGGGTTTTTATGGGCACAGGATGGGGGGTGGTGCAGGGTGGGGTCATGGGTGGTTTTGGAAAAGAAAACATTTGAGTGGGAAAACAAGAATGTAAGTTCTCACTTTGGACGGTGGTATTAGGCCTTTTGACTTGAGGGCAGTGCCCTGGCCAAGGACCCTCCCTCATCTGCCCAGAATTTCCCTGCCTCCTGTCCCTATCACTATGATTATAAATTGTGACACATGCTATAAAGGAAATGGATGTCATGTGATAAAGAATAATGAACTGGGATCAGGAATAATGTCATTAGAAAGGCTTGTGAAGGCCTCTCTGAGGAGATATCTTTTACACAGACATCTGAAGGAGGAGAAAAACCCAGCCATGTGGAATAAACATTCCACAGAGACAAGGATCATGGATCATGGGCAAAGGCTACAAGGCCCGCAAAGTCTTGACTACATGAGAAGGAAATTAATGCAAGCCAGCATGGCTGGGGTAGTGTATGAGGGGAGATGGCTTCAGACAGGTTGGAGAGATGCAACGTTGCCAACAATGCTGGGCCCTGGAGCTGATCAGCGTTTAGTTTAGTCAGCAGAGTGACAGGATAATATTTATATTTTTAAAGTTTCTGTAAACTTCTGTAAGGAGGAAAACTGGGAGCATAAGAGTGGAGGGGGAGAGTAGTTAGGATGCTTGGCAGAAACCCAGAGAAATGGTTGCCACTTTTGTTGGCAAGGTAGATAAGAAAAAGACAGAGTCAAAAAATACTTGTCAAGATTTGCTCAGTTCAAGGATGAGAATAAAGAGGTTGAAATCATGAATGGCCTCCGATTTTCTGCCTTGAGCAACTTTTTGATTTAGAGAATAATTTCATGCAGGGTTTGCTAATAATGTAATGATGACATTTAATTAAAACTGGCATTCCAGGACTGCTCACTAATTGAGTGCTGATAAAGAATGAGGTCTGATTATTCTGAATTAGCAAACAAAGTCTTAAAGGTATTCATAGCATTCGGAAAATCTTACTATGCATGCACACAGACTTCCTCTGCATGATTACTAGAGTCAAAATACAGAAGCAAAATCACCATAGAACTAGATCTGAGTCTAAATCTTTATGTAATTAATGACAATTTCTATGATTTTGTTTAAACAAAAACATGATTTGTCACATTGAATTAATATTGTAAATTTGAATTTCATTTGCTTCCTAGTTTTATTTTGTCTTAGTTTTCAAATTATTTTACCTTATAGCTGATTAGTTTTCAAATTGTTTTTACACCCAAAAGCTATATGCATAAAGATTTCATTCCTACTTTTACCTTATACATTTATAGAAAATTTTATTTAACATGTACATAACACCTATAACATACCAGGAACCTTTTTTAAGTGCCTTGCAAATATTAACACATTTAATTTTCATAACAATATTATGAATATAAGTGTTGTTATTATCCCCATTTTACAGAGGTGACTGAGGCAAAGAGAGGTTTAATGATTTGACCAATGTCTTAGAACTAGTAAATGGCAGATATGACATTCAAACCCAGGCAATGTGGCTCCTGAGTCTATGCTCTTAAGTAATGTCAATAATTTAAGCCAACATGGAGAAGATCTGTGTGTGTGTGTGTGTTTTAGGATATTACTTGAGTTCGAGAAACCCTGTCATAGCCCATTTGATCATTTAGCAGAGCCTAGAGAATATTCAGTATAAAATTCATCTTTTTACCCAGGAGAAAACATATACCTTAAGGGGAGGAAATGAGTAGTTTTAGGAATTATCCATTTGTTGATTTGTAATGTTATCCCAGTTATTTCAACTGTTTGATCTTCCTATCTAGATTGTGAAGAGACAGGGTTCATGTCTCTTCTATCCTCCAGGTACCCTCAGACAGCACTGCATACAGAGTACAGACCTACAAAATTCACCATGGCTCAAATAGGCTCAAGTGAGATTTAGACCAGTTAAGGGTCTAATTGGCTGAGGATGTGTGGGAAACATTTCTCTCCTCCCAAGTATCACAATAGGTTCTTACTGTGAGATAGCACTGGCCTACACAGGCCATTGAGTTGATCTTAAATATCTACCCTTATAAAATGCCCTGCCACTTCCTCGTGTTTTCCCTTCCATTTTCTTAGTCTTCCCCTGGAAAATTCCTACTATGACTGCAAGACCCAGTGCAAAAATTGTCTCCTTTTTGATATTTTCTTAGACCCTGTCAAACTTACTTGCTGATTTCGCTTCTGTAGCCTCACTCTACCCAGTCAGTGGCTGCCTCCATTGCTGCACTTCTTACACTGCAGTATAACGAACTTTATTTCTGTCTCAATGACTGCCTTTTGACTCATTTAGTTTGTAGCCCTAACACCTAATGTTATGGGCTGAACTGTGTCCATTCAAAATTCATGTGTTAAAGTCCTAACCCCAGTACCTCAGAACAGAACTGTATTTGGAGATAAGGTCTTCAAAGAAGTGATCAAGTTAAACTAAAGCCATTATCAGAAGATGAAGAGATATCCAAGGCACGTGTTTACAGAGCAAAGGTGGCCATCGTCATGGTGCAGTGCGAAGGTGGCCATCCACAAGCCAAGGAGAGGAGCCTCAGAAGAAGTCAAACCCAAAGATACCTTGATGGTGGACTTTCAGCCTCCAGAACTGGGAGAAAATATATGTCTGTCGTTTAAGCCACCCAGTCTGTAATATTTCGTTATGGTAGCCGTAGCAAACTAAAACTTCTGGTTTTCACATATAGTTGTTGTTAAAGTTATAGATAGAAACCTATTTGTAATTTTATTTATGTGTCTGTTTATATTTTAAAATAAAAGTGACTAGTCCAAGGTCGCAGAGCAAATTGGCAAAAGGCTGTGATTAGAATAACAGCTCTCTACTTATTGAGACCTCAATCCTGCTTTCTACCCTAAATTTCTGTGATGCAGCCTTTTTTACATGACAACCGTCCAAGAAGTACAATGTGTTGCCTTTGACATTGTAAACTGCACCACATAACCAAATTCTTACACTTTGGGAAGAGATATTAATTGCCTTAATTATATTAGGATCAACTGAAGTAAAGAATACTACAACTAAAGTAACGTGTGTGTGTGTCAGTGCACATGTGTGAACATGTACATGGATGTGTGTATTTACGCATACGCACAATGTCATGGTTCTTTCTGGAACCACAATCTCATTTATATTTTTAGTGTATCCTCCAAATAAATACCTGTGCTTTAAGCAGCAACTGCAGATAGGAGGTGCAGAACTATACAGTAATTCTTTAGTGACAGAATTAGAGATGGAAAAATAGCAAAAACAGACACCTGGGTTCCCAGCTGGAGGCTACAGCTAGGACAACCAAATACCTGAGACTGAACTCATGAGGCAGACATGCAGAGAAGAGTGTCAAGTATTATTGAGGAGCCCTCAATGTGCTGGTAGGAATCTTCTCTAAGTACCCATACATAGGTTCTCTGCTGCCCTTTCTCAGACTTCAAATGCATTCTGAGTCCTACTCTGCAAATAGTGGAGGCTCTGTGTTTGTTGAATGGATGAATGAATCAAAGAGGTGGATTTAACTGGGAACACACTTCAATGTTGATCATAGAAAAGGGAGGTGGGTTCCCATACTAGCTCACAGTGGAGAAAGCAATTCAATTACCAACACTAACAGACAATAAACTCAGGCTGAAACATGGCAATTTTATGAGACACTTGGCTGCAGCAACTTCGCCTTTCTTTTCTTGGTTTCTCCTTTCCCTTTCCACCCCCTATTGACTATTTGTAAGCACCACAGCGTGGCATCCGGGCTTTTTATTTTTTCTCCTATATCCTCATCACTGTGTGGGCGATGGGAGGCCTAAGTTGGCTGTTTAGTCATTTGTGTTTCTTTTTTTCTTCTCATACAGTTGAATAACTCATATGGTCTAAAGGCTGAGGAATTTGGCATATGCAAACACCACACACACAATGAATGGGAACCTTATTTGTTTCGAACTGGGAAATAGAGTTAAGAGAGGTTTACAGCACTGAAAGAAAGGGCCAGAATTTTGTCCTGACTCCCTGGTGGTGGAATAGGTCAGGGAATAAACGTAACCTTGAGATTTCTGGGTCCGTGCAAACAGGGAAAGGTATTCAGACCAGGGGATTAACCAGTCCGTTAGTTAACACATGAAAATGCCCTCACAATTTTCCCGGTAGGAGGTTGTAGAAGGGGTAAGGAAGAGGGATTATAAGGAGGAAAAAGAACCATGAGGAAGAAAGGATAATGATTTCTGAAAGCAAAAAGAGGACAAAGTCAGACGCACGTTGGAACCTGTTTCTTGGATGACTGCGTATAGGATGGGGCTTTGATCTATATTTAGTCCCCAAAGCTCAGAGCTGCACAACAACCTTTGTGGATGCCAGAGAGACTCATGTTGGACATCCGAACAAGGGCAAGAGAGGACGGTGGGAGAGAAGAATTACAGAAGAGAAATGAGGGCGCACGAGGAGGGGTGCGGTGGGGGATGGGGAGCGCTCTCTTCCCCTCCTTTGTGAATACACAGACAAGTCCATCAAAGCTGTGGCAGGCTGCAGTGATGAGAAAGATACATAATATGATAAAGCTTGGTAGCAGGCATGTGTGATTGAACAGACCAATGAAGAGATAACATTTGAAAGCTTTACTGCTTGGAAAGCTGTTAGCAAGCTGGTGTCCCCTTCATCATGTTTAATTTTACTTTTACTACCCTTCATTTGCTTTGACGGGTTGATGTTGCCATGGTGCAGTTGGAATTCTCATAAAAGTGCTGTTACCCTTTCAAGATGACCATTTTTTTCTAGGGTTTATACCACATTTTATAGTTATGTCAGAAGGTTTACTTGGTTTATGAATTCTCCAAGCTCTAAGATTGCTCTCAAAAAACTCCAGGTTGCCTTCGGTTCTTGCCATTTAATTTGTGATCTTTTAACAGCAGTTGCATTATTGGGTGATGTCCCCACATAATTAGAAATGCATTTTTGAGTTCATGAAAGTAAACAAAGGGCACACAGACAAACCAAGCTTCCTTTTCCTAGATTATAAGTCCCTGAATACATGTGACTGTCTATATGCATTTGAATATTGTATTTTCTGCAGATAACAGTAATAAATAAAATAACTATGACCAACTATGAAATCTAATGATTAATATATAAGGTGATGACTTTTATTTCCTCTCTAACAATTTAAGTCTGGTAAATTGTAAAACACTCTTTATTAAATCCCTACTGAAAATGTCCAGGATATAGGTTATGAATAGCATTTAAATAAGCCTTCAATTTCATCAGTTATTACAATCTGTTCACTGAATGAGACCTTTAATTAATCACCATATCTATGTCTAAGAATTCTTAAGAAACCAGGGGATCTCAAGATACCATGTACCGCCACATTTGGGAGGTATCCTCTGCAACCAATGTAGAATGTAATTGCAAGATAACGTGGTAAGATCTGTTATAGAACATAATTCCCATGGATTAAAATGTGCTTTTGCATTCAGATTTGAATGAGACATCAGAAGAATATTATGAAGTCTATCTTTCATTGCAAAGTGTATCTTTCAGGTTTATCCTAGTCAATAAATATTTAGTTCAATCTTCTACATTGCCTTGCAAGATCTCAAATGTGGAAGCCATTTGGGGAAGTGAAGAGCTATCTGGGTATTAGTTTCCTATGGGTACTCTAAAAAATTGCCACAAACTTAGTAGATTAATGCAAATGTATTATTTTACACGCCTGAAGTTCAGAAGTTCAAAATGGGCCTGACTGGGCAAAAATCAATTAGGGTTGCATTCCTTCAGAGGCTCTACAGGAGATGGTTCTCTCACCTTTTCCAGCTTCCATAGGTAGCCTGCAATCACCCATTTTTCCATAGTCACAATTTCCTCTGGCCTCCTGCTTCTACTTTTCACTTTTAAGGACCCCTATGATTACATTGGGTCCATGCAGATAACCCAAGAAAATCTGTCTTTTAAGGTCGGTTGATTAGCAACCTTAATTTCATCCGCAGACTTAATTCACCTTTGCCATGTAAAATAACACATTTACTGCTCCCCAGGATTAGGATGAAGATATCTTTGGGGTCCCTTATTCTATCTATCATACCATCCACTGGAAGTAGCAGGCATATTGGAAAATGACTTAGGGCAATATGGAGAAGGCTCGCACATTAAATTAGAGTTGGACTAAATGGCCAGAAGTTGCTTTTCCAGCTTAGAGGTTATAACACTTTAACATTGTACAAGGAACTGAATTTCTCTGATTTTAGCTTCCTCACTGGTAAAATGGGCATGGTAACATTTTACTACCAATAAGCAAGAGTTTTAAAGCTGTGGACAATTTAATTATACATATACCTAAAGTGCTTATTTAACTTTTTTGCAACTATTTTACATTTTAATTGCTTTGAATTTCGATATTAAAAATAACACTGGAGTATACATCCCTGTATATCTCTGGTTGTTTTCCTATGATAATTTCCAACTTGTAGCTGTACTAGGTCCAACAGTATGAATGTCTTTAGGGATCTTGTACTTTTCAAAAAGGCAACATAGGTGTGAGGGTATGTCCCGGAAGAAGCACAAAATAGGGCAGATGAGTCTATCTGTTCAGTTCCTCAGTTTCTGAGACCCGTCATAGAATGTTTAAAGATACACATTTTTATACGTCATGGCCACTAAAAGCAAAAGAAATACATTTTATGGTGTTCAACCAAAGAAAGTTCAAAAGGAACTCTGTTGGAGTTATATTTTTTAAATGCTCTAGAATATCAAGATTCAGTATCACATACAAAGTTCCCCATGATATTTATTGTGTGGGAATTTTTGACACACAGCTCCCTGTTACAAGTTGACCCCACCGTTTCAGCCCCAAAGTTTCTTAAGCTGATAAGCAAGAACAGCAAAGTCTCAGGATACAAAACCAATGTACAAAAATCGCTAGCATTCCTATACACTGACAACACTCAAGTCAAGAGCCAAATCACGAACAAACTCCCATTCACAATGGCCACAAAGATAATAAAATACCTAGGAATACAGCTAACTACGGAGGTAAAGATCTCTACAAGGAGAACTACAAAGCACTGCTCAAAGAAATCAGAGATGACACAAGCAAATGGAACAATATCCCATGCTCATGGATAGGAAGAATCAATATCATTAAAATGACCATACTGCCCAAAGCAATTTATAGATTCAGTACTATTCCTGTTAAACTACCATTGACATTCTTCATAGAACAAGAAAAAACTATTTTAAAATTCATATGGAACCAAAAAGAGTCTGAATAGTCAACGCAATCCTAAGCAAAAAGAACAAAGCTGGAGGCATCATGCTACCCAACTTAAAACTATACTACAGGGCTACCATAACCAAAACAGCAGTGGTACTGGTACAGAAACAGACATGTAGACCAATGGAACAGAACAGAAAACCCAGAAATAAGGCTGCAGACCTACAACTATCTGATTGTCAACAAACCTGAAAAAAAACAAACAATGGGGAAAGGATTCCCTATTCAATAAATGGTACTGAGATAAGTCACTAGCCATATGCAGAAGATTGAAATTAGATCCTTTCCTTACACCGTATACAAAAATTAACTCAAGATGGATTAAAGACTTTAATGTAAAACCCAAAACTATAAAAACCCTGGAAGACAATCTGGGAAATACCATTCAGGAAAGGAAATTTATGTCCAAAACAGAAAAGTAACTTACCCAAGTTGCCACAAGGATTTATTGGTAAATTTAAAACAGTTGTGTATGTGTAGGTCACATCAACAGCAACTAAACTGTAAGAGTTACCCTTGTAAATTATGTGAGAAATAATATAGCATTCTAGGCTTAGCTACTATAAAAGAAAAGATTCTATTTCCAAGTAGTATCTGTGATGATCACACATGAGTAGGTCATATTGGAAGTAGGAGGAGGGCACCTGTAACTGAAGATTGTATTTTTCCTAGAATGTTAATATTGCTGTAAAAATTGGGCAGGAGGCTAATCTAACTGATTAGATCTTGGCTTCTATCACTTGGCGATGGTCACGTCTTGGAACCCTATTTGTTCTTTGTTCTTAGATGCCTTCTAAGACAACCCCCAATAATCCCTACCTCCTGGTGTTCACATCCTGGAGTAATCTGCTCCTGCTGAGTGCCATTGGCTGACTGAACTAGTAACTTACTTCAAATCAAGAGAATATATAAGGTGATGTGATGTCAATTCTATGATTAGGTTATAAAAGATTGCTAGCAAGACTCTCTGTCTTGTTGACCTTGATGAAAGAAACTGCTGTGTTAAAGAAACTGCATGGCAAGGAAATGAGGGTGGCCTCCAGCCAGCAGCCAGCAAGAATCTGAAGCTTAGTGCTACTGGACCCCCGTCACTAAAGTTTGACAACAACAGCTGCATGAGCTGGGAAGCAAATCCTACTTCAGTTGAACCTTGATGGCAGCCTTGTGAGAGACCCTCAAGTCAATGGTCCAGCTAAGCCATGATCAGATTCCTGACCCCAAATGAGATAATAATTATATATAATTTTCTTTAAGTCACTAAGTTTTATAGTATTTTTTAATGCAATGATATATTGCTATTACAATCCTTGATGGAGTATGATTTTTTGCTTTCTTGGAAGACTAAGGCTTTCTTATCATGGTTACATAAGAAGGTAACATGGGCTATGGGTTTTGAACACTTTCAGGCCAATGGGCTCTGTGCAAAGCAGCAGGAAGTGCATTAAATCCCTCAGGGCCAACCACCTCTAGAGCAGCTGAGGGTTGTGAAATGGGAAATCAGGATATACAACCTTTCCATTGCCTACGTGCAGGGTTTACTACAGCTTAGCAGAAACTCCTGCAAGAAAGTAAAGTAAGAATCAAGTGGCACTAGCAGGAAAGAGAGTTTTTTGAGATATAGCTGGTCTCACTGGTGTCCTTTAATTGCACATTTTTATTTAGTTTTAGCCAGCTGGCAGTTATACACCATTTTAATTATGTTAGAACTGGAAAAAGAAGAGTATTTAGTTTGGGTTTCTTGTTCCAAGTTCCTTTCTTAATTGCCTTTTCATTCAAGCTGAAGACTTATGGTGGCAGCCACAGTGCTGTTGAAAAACAATTCATTGTATCAGTGACTGGGCCTCATAACAGAGCACCTTAATAAGACCAAGTTCTGTACTTTGTGACTCCCCAAGATGGATGATGTTCATAGTCCATTATTTGAATGAGGGTATCTGAGTTATGGCAAATCTATCTGAAACAGCATTGTAGAATTGTATTTTATCTTTAAGAAATGTATTTTTATAAAAGTAAGATATTTACTTCTGTTGTAGGAAGGAACTTAAGCAGAAAAATTTCTCTCTAATGTTTGTTGAATCATAGGAGAATGATGAGGGAGAACGGGGTGATCCATCCACCAACTAACTTGAAAATCTCGGTTGTATTTTTATTTCAGGAAGAAAGGCTGAGCTAAAAGTGCCCTATGGTATTACAGGAAATACTTTTCTTCTTTTTCCAAGTCATGCATATCACCCAGGAATTCACAAGGGTAGCATCTCTGTTCTCTATTACTTAAATTTGCACAAGCATGTGATCAATTTTTCTTTTCTCTCCTTCCTCTTTAGGGCTTGTAAAAAGGGTTGGAATTTACAGTCTTCAAGGATGGCTATCCTTGTTTGGAATCATAGTATGTAAGAACTAGAAAGTACCTCTGAGATTACCTGGTCCAACCCTCTCATTTTACAAGTGAGGGAACCAAGCCCCTTTAGGGAAAGATCTCTTCTGTGATGGATGCTTTTAATGACGGAATCCCGACACAGAAAAGGCCAGGCTGGGCAATCACAATGAGCAAGGAAATCAGGCACACAGGTAAGGTGTTTTCAGTTGATTGTAGTTTATTGTTTTCTTTTTATTTGAAGGAAGTTACATAAATGGTAGAAGGCCAAAGGTACACAGACTGTGCTGGCAGAACCCTGGATTCAGCCTAACTCTCTGACTCTCTGATTCTGTGACCTTGGAAAGTAATTTAATCTCTTAATTTCTACTTTATAAGTGGAAATTATAAGAGTTACTCTTATATAATAATGAACCAACCTCTCAGTTTAAAGTGAAGATGACATGAAAGACTGAATGTAAAGCTCTCTGCACAGGTCCTGACTCTTAGCATGCGTTCATGAAATGTTGTGAACATTATTATTAGTTCCTGCTAGTATTACACCTTCCCAACTCTGCTGATCTCTGCTAATGGCAAATCATTTCACCTTTTGGGCCTCAGATTGGCCGATGCAAAGTTAAGACATCTTGCCTTTAGGACTACATTGCTCTTAGGTCCCATGCTCCTGCAATCTCCGTTTGGAAGGTGTCTTCTTAAACGGCCTCCTCCCTGAGCTCCCCTCTGGCTGCCTCTGTGCTGCTTGACTGAAAGTGTCTTGGGAGGGAAGCTCACAGTTGACCCTTCCTGCTATTCCCTGGAACCTATTAGACTTTGACTAATAGGTCTCCATATTAAATCAGCATCTTTCTATTGAATTTCTATTGCTCCTAGAGACAAGGCAAGCTTGATGGGTTCACACAGAAGTAGAAGAGAAGATCCTACAACAGCTGAGGATAATATAGCATAAAGCTCTCCAGAGAGCTTGGGATTGGTGCTGGCAGCTAACGGTATAGTGGCTATCAGTGCACATGAAGCTCTGGGAAAGCTGGCAGGAGGAATACAAAACAAGCATTGGACAAAGACATCAAGGGAAGAGTGGGGGTTGAATTGGGAAATCAATTTTAATGAAAGAGGAGTCTAACTTGGGAGGCTAGGGTAGGTCTAGCAGTAAAGAGAGATTCACAGATATTTATGAGTTATTTTGAGTCATTTATCCCTGAGGCAAAAGGAAGAAATGGAGCCTTCGTTGATCTTTAAAACAAACTGGAATTGCAGTTTTAAGCATGAAACTCTTCAGTTACCAAGCATAGCGTGCTCTGGGGAGTGGTGCTTGTGATATTTTTCACCCTTCCCTTCTTTTTCGCCTTCCACAGAGCTTCCATGACAAGCAAAGGCTTTGGAGAAAACAAAGTGCAGGGCTTTGCTCACTCAAATTCACTGTCCCCCTGTTGTCAAGGCTCATATTTTAAATCATTCTGGCCACTCACTGTGGAACCCAGCAAAGAACCTTTGTCATGGAAAGGTCATGTGCAGTTATTAACACAGAGTGACAACTGTACTTCAGAAAACAATTGCCCTCTCCCGTCATCCCTGCCACCTTTACAGAAGTCCTTGCTGACAATCTCTTCATTTCTATTCACTGTCAGCGAAATATTTTAACAATGCTTCATCATCCATCTTGGCTCTCCCAGAAGTGTGGCTAGGGGAATGCAGTACAGCTTGGGGACAAACAAGAAAAGAAAGAACATTTCATCCCTGGCTGGGTAATTCAATGTCACTTCAGTGAACGTTTCGCTTTTTTTGTGGCTGGCAAGACGGAGGCAACTCTGAGCCAACAACCATGGAATTTTAGAGCTGGAAAGAGTTCATCCACCCCTCAGGAACCCTAGAGGACCCTAAGATTCTTTGACCCTGTGGCCAGCGTTGTGCTCTATCTGTGGTCCATCCATCATTGTTTGATCTGCCTGAGGCCTCTGTCACTATAGGCAGCTCTTGATTTCTGGTGACCTTGGGCCAAGTCAACCCATGTGCTGCCGTGATTTCTTGACACTGCGTGCCATCACTGCTCAGTGTTCTCCACCATCACGAGGGTCAGTTAAACCGATTCTGAATGGATAAATGAATGCATTTATCTGGACTTCCAGAAATGGGCAAATGAGCAAAACTGAGAAGAGATTTTGTTTTACAGATGATATGGGAATGACAGAGTTAACCTCATCTTAACAGTCTATGAGGAATGCGATAATGCAAAATTTTGCAGCCTTCTATGATCATAAGGATTATGTATCTGGATCTGGCTAAGCAGAAATTTCAAAAGCAGACTGACAAACTGTATTGACACTCTTCCTTCTAAATATGTGTCCGTGTGTGTGTGTGTGTTTGTGTTGGTGTTGGTGTATGCACACATCTGTGGGAGCACACTCATGCTTCCAAAGCCTATCATAGCTATATGTGTGGATGGATGAAGAAGACAACAAACAGTATGTGACACGTGGGCTGTTGGCAGCCCACATTGTTTTGCCCAAGTACTCAAGGCAGGTAGTCACCATGAATTCCCAATTGTTGGTCTACATGCTGATATGTCTCTCTCTGTTTTCTTAGTGTACTGCTACTGTGGACTGTGGTACCAGGACAGTCTTCTGCTAGGTAGATTTTGTTATGGAGCTCCTTCCCCAGAATGGTGATGCCTATTGATGGAAGGGAAGCTGCTCTGGAGAGCATGTTGACTGAGAGAAGCTGTGACATGTGATAAAAAGATGAGGCCTCCAGGGAAATCTCCACAGCTTGGCACTGGCTCTGTGATTAGTCTTGTCCTCATTGGGGCATGCACGGTGCTTTTTTCCAGCCTCTTGAAAGAAATAATATATGATCTGGATATTGCTTAGCTATTGACTTGCTGGCATTTCTGCTTTAACAATTTTAAAGAAACAAGTAGGTGTTTACAGTGCTGGGTACTTAATAATCCTGGAAGATAGCTGAGGGGGCTTGCATGAATGCGTATTACATTTTGTTCTGGACTACCTTAGGTCACTAGATGTAACTCAAGTACGAAGTGGGAAAATGTGCACCCAATCTATGCTCAGAAAATAATTGTTGATGATGTGGATTTTCAATAGATGGGATTACAAATTTTAAAATTACTAAAATCCTTCCTCTCCAATTTCTTCCTGAAGATTAGGACTTTTTTATTCCTTTAGTTTGTACTCAGTGGTTCAGTGTCAAGGATCATAATTTAAGCTGAGTTTTCTCTAGATCTGTACAATCATAATTCTTGCAAAAAGTGAGTTCACCTCTAATGTATCCATTTGAGTTTAGACACAGACACCACAGATAAAGTAAATAGTTTTTAAACCACATTTTGGAGATGGCTTCAGTTCTCACCTCTAATAATGTGCTCTTTCTTTAAATGAGTCTGTATTCCTTCAGGTCAGAAGACATGAATTCGTTTTTTTAATTACCTATAAGGAGGAGAGGAGATGATCAACGGAAAAGAAAAACACGAAATCAAAGTAGAATAGAAAATTTACAGTTAGGTACAAAGGAAGATTTTCTTTTTTATAGCATTTTAGGTACGATGAGATCTTTTTTTTTTTATACTTTAAGTTCTGAGGTACATGAGCAGCATGTGGAGGTTTGTTACATAGGTGTACACGTGCCATGGTGATTTGCTGCACCCATCAACCCATCATCTACATTAGGTATTTCTCCTAATGCTATCCCTCCCCTAGCCCCCCACCCCCTGACAGGCCCTGGTGTGTGATGTTCACTTCCCTGCGTCCATGTGTTCTCATTGTTTAACTCCCACTTATGAGTGAGAACATGTGGTGTTTGGTTTTCTTTTCTTGTGTTAGTTTGCTGAGAATGAGATCATTTTTAATTTGATTCTTTTAAAAACACTTGTCCATATAGATTCTTACTTCCTGCACACTAATGATTATTTGTTTGCTTTTTAAAGACAGAAATACTGTGACAAAAGAAAACCTAACAAGAAGAACCTCATAAGAGAGAAAACATGGAGTAAGCCAACAGTATAATCCATGGTAAATGTGGCATAGTTGTTTTTGTGGTGCTCCATTTGAAGTGATATACAATTGATGTTTCAAGGGAAAAGTGTTCTCAAATTCCTAGCGGGTACCCTCTCATAGGACAGGGGTGTTTGGAGTAGCACAGTGGAGAAAGGAATCAGATGCTCACAGGGGATGCCCATGTATATGTGATTTAACTTTCCAGGAGAAAGATGCAAGACAAGCTTGAGCTGATAAATTTGCATCAAGACTGAGACCCTGTACGGGAAAGGAGAAGACAAGAAGATGAAAAAATACTCTATGTACACACACACACACACACACACACCACACACATGCACACTTTTCATTTTTTTCTTCAACTTTTATTTTAAGTTCTGGGGTACATGTGCAGGATGTGCAGGTTGTACAGGTAAACTTGCACCTTGGTGGTTTCCTGCACAGATCAACCCCTCACCTAGGTATTAAGGTATTAATACCAAGGTGTTAAGGTATTAAGCCCAGCCTATATTAGCTATTCTCCCTGATGCTCTCCTTCCCCCCAACCCCCCGCCAACAGGCCCCAATGTGTGTTGTTTCCCCCCATGTGTCTATGTGTTCTCATTGTTCAGCTTGCACTTACAAGTGAGAATATGTGGTGTTTATTTTCCATTCCTGTGTTAGTTTGCTGAGGATAACAGCTTCCAGCTCCATCCATGTCCCTGCAAAGGACATGATCTCGTTCCTTTTTATGACTGCATAGTATTCCATGGTGTACCAGATTTTCCTTATCCACTCTATCATTGATGGGCATTTGGGTTGATTCCATGTCTTTGCTATTTTGAGTAGTGCTGCAATGAAAATACACGAGTGTGTATCTTTACAATAGAATGATTTATATTTCTTTGGGTATATACCCAGTAATGGGATTACTGAATCAAATGGTATTTCTGGTTCTAGAGCCTTGAGGAATTACCACACTGTCTTCCACAATGGTTGAACTCATACACCCACCAACAGTGTAAAAGTATTCCTTTTTTTCCACAACCTCACTGGCATCTGTTGTTTCTTGACTTTTTAATCGTCATTCCGACTGACATGAGATGATATCTCATTGTGGTTTTGATTTGCATTTCTTTAATGATCATTGATACTGAGCTTTTTTTCATGTTTGTTGGCTGCATAAATGTCTTCTTTTCAGAAGTGTCTGTTCATGTCCTTTGCCCACTTTTTAATGTTTTTTTTTCTTGTAAATTAGTTTAAGTTCCTTGTAGACTCTGGATATTAGACCTTTGTCAGATGGATAGATTGCTAAAATTTTTTCTCATTCTGTAGGCTGTCTGTTCACTCTAATGTTAATTTCTTTTGCTGTGTAGAAGCTCTTTAGTTTAACTAGATGTCATTTGTCAAATTTTGCTTTTGTTGCAACTGCTTTTGGTGTTTTTGTCATGAAATCTTTGCCCATATCTATGTCCTAAATAGTATTGCCTAGATCTTTTTCTACAGTTTTTATAGTTTGGAGTTTTATATTTAAGTCTTTAATCCATCTTGAGTCGATTTTTGTATAAGCTATAAAGAAAGGGTCCAGTTTCAATTTTCTGCATATGGCTAGCCAGTTATCACAGCACCATTTATTAAATTTGGAATCTTTTCCCATTGCTTGTTTTTGTCAGGTTTGTTGAAGATCAGGTGGTTGCAGTTGTGCCGTCTTATTTCTAAGTTCTCTATTCTGTTCCCTTGGTCTATGTGTCTGTTTTTGTACCAGTACCATTCTATTTTGGTTACTATAGCCTTGTAGTGTAGTTTGAAGTTGGGTAGCATGATGCCTCCAGCTTTGTTCTTTTTTGCTTAGGATTGTCTTGGCTATTCGGGCTCTTTTTTGATTCCACATGAATTTTAAATAGTTTTTGCTAGTTCTGTGAAGAATGTCAATGGTAGTTTAATAGGAATAACAGTAAATCTATAAATTGCTTTGGGCAGTATGGCTATTTTTACTATATTGATTTTTCGTATCCATGAGCATGGAATGTTTTTCCATTTGTTTATGTCTTCTCTGATTTCCTTGAGCAGTGATTTGTAGTTCTTCCCAAAGAGGGCCTTTGCTTCCCTTCTTAAATATATTTCTAGGTACTTTATTCTCTTTGTAGAGCACACATATACTCTTATGCACACTGTTATGTGCTGGAATTTTGGTCCACAGTACCTCAGAAAGTGACTATACTTGGAGATAGGGCATTTGAGAGGTAATCAAGGTAAAATGAAGTCACTAGGGTGGGGCCTAATCCAGTATGGCTAGTTTCTTTATAAGAAGAGATTAAGTCACAGATGCAAACGGAGGAAAGACCCTATGATTACATAGGGAGCAGATGGCCATCTATAAGCCAACGAGAAGCTTTAGAAGAAACAACCCTGTTGATCTTGATCTCAGACTTCTAGCTTCCAAAAGTATGAAAAGAAAATTCTTCACTTAAGCTACCCAGCCTGTGGTATTTGTTATGGCAATCCTAGCAAAGTAACACACACACACACACACACACACACACACACACACACACACACACACA
>NC_045442.1:73118416-73124592 GCF_002776525.5 Piliocolobus tephrosceles
ACACACACACACACACACACACACACACACACACACACACACACACAATTTAAACAAAATTGACTCAGAGTATGAAGTTTTGCAATTAACTTTTGCTTTTCATATTTTTATTATTATGAAAATTTCACTCATTTAGAAAAGTAAAATATAATGAACATGTATGTACCTACTAACTATATGTTAAGGTACAGCAAATCTGAACATTTTGCTATTTTTGCTTTAAACTTTTTTTTTTTTTTTAAAAGGGATAAAATATCACACATGCATCTGAAACCACTTCAGTACCTGACCTGAGTCCTAGTCTCAATTATTCCCTCCCTGGAGATTACACTATCGGTGTGTTTTGTCTGTTATCTGTATGAGTCTCAGCCCCCACCCCCATGAAACCAAAAGATTGAGATATGGCCAGAATGTGAACCCTGGAATACTTTTGAAAGAGAGGGGTCCATTGTCTAGAAATGTCCGGTGATAAGACCCCTTTCCATGCCTTTCCACAAATTGTCTTGTTTGAAGTTCTTCCAATCAAAGCCTGTCCTATCAATGCTTCCACATACCAACCTGTTCTCCCTAACCCATAAAATTTGCCCAAATCCCAAATCAGGAAGACAGAATTGGACATTGCCTCCAGTCTCCTTACCAGTGGGCCTCACGATAAAGCCTTTGTTTTCTATAAAACAAACAAACAAAACAAAACAGTGTCATAGTTTTGTCTTCTATGTACATTGGGAAGCAAGCCCATTGCTTCATGGTAACATTATCACATGTCATCAAAATTCGACTTCCAGAAAAGTATTTGTAGACTCTAGCCTATTTTGGCATTTGTATTACATTTACAGCAAGCATTCCTGATTATGTTATTTGTTATCTGTTTTCTAGAATTAATTGGAGTTATTTTCCCTCACACTTGTTGAAGGAAACTGCATTTAATGGATACATAAATTTGGAGAAAAAGAAAAATTTAGGGATATTGAAACTTTTCACCAATATGCATGTTACATCTCTCTACTTTTTTAGATATTTTTTAAGTTTACCACCAAAATGTATTTTATCTAAGATGTTCTAAGACCTCTATTGTAGTGGGAAATTGTATTTTTTAAATTACAATTTAATTGGTTATTGCTAGCATATACAAATATTATAAACTTTTGTATATTGGTCTTCTATCTAGTAATCTTACTGTTTCTAATACTTTGTAGATTCTTTTAGATTTCTTAATATAGAAAATAAGATTCTTGCAAAAGAGTTTGCCTCCTTTCTTTCCAACACTTGCAGTTTTTCATTTTCGTCTCTTATTCCATTGGTGAGGAGCTCTAATAAAATGTTAAATAGAAGCAGTGATAGCAGGAATATTCATTGTGCCTCAAACTTTAAAGGTTTTAAAGGTTTCTAAAGTTTCACCACTAAGTTTTCAATCAGTTTTTGAGAAATAATATTTTATCAGGTTAAGGAAGGGTTCCTTCATTTTGCTTTTCATTTTATTTTATTTTGTTTTAGAGACAGTGTCTTTGCCCAGGCTGGAGTGCAGTGGTATGATTATGGTTCACTATAAACTTGAACTCCTGGACTCAAGTGATTATCTCACCTCAGCCTAGTGAGGAGCTGGGACTACAGGTACATGACAACATGCACAGCTATTTTTATTTATTTATTTATTTATCTGTACAGATGAGGTCACACTGTGTTGCTTAGGCTAGTCTAGAACTCATGGCCTCAAGTGATCCTCCCACCTCAGCTTCCCAAAGTGTTGGATTACAGGCCTGAGCCACTGAGCCAAACTCCTTCATTTTGCAAAGATCTTTGATAAGATTTTTATCTTTTGTAAATTCCACAATGAGTGTTACATTGCGTTAAATTCCTTTTCTATGTTTATTCAAATGATCATATTTACTTCTCTTTACTCTTTTAGTCTCATGGCTCATATAAGTGGATTTTCTGATATTAAATCATCCTTACTTGGTTTGATACACATATAGAATAAATATATATTAATAAACATTTTAATATTTAACATCTTTATAGGTATTATTTAATAAATATATTAAAATACATATTAAATATATAATCCATAAATATAACATTTATTTAACGTATTTCATAGTAATATAATGTTACCATATTACCATACATGAAATGCATAGTTTTGTTTCATAATAAACTATGCTTGCATAGTTTTCACAAGTAAATAAGCATAAAAACCATATACAGCTATATATATATATTTTCTTTATAAAGATACATTCATACTACTTCATTTGCTATTTTATATTATATGTACTTAATACAGTACTGACCTACAATTAATCATATTATATATAGGATTCTTGAATTTATGTTTACAGGTGAAAGTGGTCTATAATTTTATTTATTTGTCAGAGTATACTGTGAAAGTTATACTAATTTAAGAGAGTGAGGTGGACAGTGTTCCATCTTCTATCCTCCTAAACAATTTATAACATATATATTTCCTGAAGCATAACAAACTTTCCTATAAAATTATTTTGTTGTTGTTTGGAAAAGAGAGACTTTTAAAATTGATTTTTAATGGTTATTGTTTATCCAAATATTCAAGTTGTTTTCTAAGCCATCAGTAATTTTCTAAACCATTGTCCACTTCATCTAATTTTTCCAAATTTATGATCTTAATTATCCATAGCATTTTAAACAATTTTTTATTTGCAGTGTCTATACATTAGTCTTCTCTATACATTAGCAATTTCCATTGCCAATATTGTTTATTTAATTTCTGTCTTCCTGATCTATACAATATAGGATAAAAATCTATTTTATTGATCTTTTTTCCCTTAAAATTTCAGTTTATTATGTGCATTGTCATTCTTTTATTTTTTCATTTGTTTTTTGTTTGTTTGTTTTCATTTTCTGCTTCTGGCTTTATTTTGCCCTTCATTTAACTTACTTCAAAGTATACCTTTATTTTGTTTTGTCTTTCCTTACATCATTATAGGAATAACTCTTTTGTTTTCAGTTGTCTTTTTATTATAAATATCTTTTAAAAAAGATAAATTGGACATAAGTTTACCTTGAGTAATACATTAACTGCATCTTAGAAGCTTTTACAATATTGCCGTTGTAATTCTGTTCTACTTGTGTATATACTTTATTGTAGCTTTTCCTCTAATCCAAGGGTTAAAGGCCTGATTGCTGATTTCCAAATTTATATTTGTTCTTTACTGTCTCTTATATTTATTTCTAATTTTATTTTACTGTTATTAGTAAAGTTTGTCTGCGTAATATATTAACAAATAATTTTAAGTCTTTTGGGTTTTCTTTTGTGTGTTTTAAGTTCTATTAGATCAAACTGAGAGCTTGAAAGGAGGTGGTTAGGTAAATAATGTGTTAATGGGTAGTTAAAGCATGATAATTAATTTCTATGTTCAGGAAATGATATAAAAATAATTTTAGAATTGTATTTCCATTCCTAAAATGTTAACAAATACACTTAATGATGATTTTTCAATAGTACATTATTTTCGGTAAGGAAAGAGGGACTGACAGAGGCAGGGAACAACGTAAACAAGACAAAAGAAAGAAAGATCGGAAAAAGACAGGCAAAATAAGATGGCAGAAAAGTACTAACACCTCAGGAGTCAAAATAAGTAGGAACAGATTAAATATACTTACTAAAAACAGGTACTATCTAACTGAATGGAGGGGGGACCTAATCGAGTTATAAGCTAGTGACACAAAAAAAGATGCAGAAAAGTTAAATATAACAATTTTTGGGAAAAAAACAGGCAAATATTACCAGAAGGAAACTAGTGTGACATTGTCAATATCAATGACATAAAACTTGACACAAAAATCACAGATAGAAATATAAAGGACTGCAGATAAAAGCAGAATTTTATCAAGAACGTATAAAAATCATGAACTCATATGTATCCAACTACAACAACACACACACAATCATAGGGATAGATTTTACACACTTTTCTCAGAAATAATCAAATTATTGCTTTTTAAGCCAGTCAAAGTTCTTCCAGGCTTCTGTGTGCACCTGTTCCCAAACCTGCCTCTACTTTACCCCTTTTCATTGAAGACCAGTGTCTGGGGCTTGACTGAGGATGAGGAGATGCAGGAGGGAAGACAGGCCTCTGTGGGACAGGCAGAATAATGCCCTCTTCCACCACGTTTCTAATCCCAGAACTCAGTAAATATGTTACATTATACAGCAAAAGGGAATCAAGGCAGCAGACAGGATAAGGGATGGTAATAAATTCACCTTATGATAGAATTTATCCTTGCAGTAGGGTTAATGTAGAAAGAGGGAAATCGAAGGTTGGGAAGGGAGCATTAAAGCCATAAGATGCAGTAAGAACTTGACCCACGACTGCTGGCTTTGAAAATGGAGGAAGGAGCCACAAGCCAAGAACACCGGCGACCTCTAGAAGCTGGGAAAAGCAAGGAAATCGATTTTCCCTAGAGCATCCAGAAACAAACGCAGCCCTGCTGACGCCTTGATTTTGACCCACTGAGACCCATTTCGAACCTCTGACCTCCAGAACAGCAAGATAACAAATCTGTGTTGTTTTAAGCTATTAAATTTGTGGTAATTTGTTACAGCAGGAATGGGAAAGTAATACACTATGTATGGAAATGTTAACATAATTGCTGAGACACTCATGCACACCAAATCAGGCTGTAGACGAGCTTCCATGCCAGGGCTAGATCCCCACAGGGAACATGGACAGGTTGTTCCGCCTCTTCTCTGATACACCAGGAAGTAGGTTGTCTGCCTCTGAAGACTCTATTTATAAAAATGACCCTTTCAGATCCAGAAAGTGAGCTCAAGGGCTAACCACCCTAATCTGTCTTCAGCAACAGGGACTGGGGGAAGAGGCCTGGACTCAGGGCATTAGAGGTTGTCTCTATGAGCTATTGTCACATCAGGTCTCCATCTGTTACTGACTGATCTTTTTTAAGGCTTGTAGTTCAGACATAGGCAGGCTTGCATGTAATAGACAACACCCAGGGCCCATGTGCATATGAGATTCCAAATAAATTAAACCCTAATTATGTATGTTAAAAAAAGGAAAAAAAAGAAAATAATGCTTTTTAAAGGAAATAAAAAATGTAAGGTCCCATGAACATCTTCTTATGTCATTTAGATCTTCAATTTTATATTTAATGTCTTTGTAGTTTTTATCTTGAATAGATGTATGTAAAATTAAATGACAAAACAGGTGGGCATTTAGCATGTTTCCAATGTTTTGCTTTTGCAAAGAGCACCACAATAGATACACATATTGTACTAATTTTAAAATTTAAAACAAGAATTTTAAATAAAAATTAGTTATTTCCTATAGATCCCTGTAAGTATGAGATTCTATCTGGTAACACTTTTCTTTAGTCTGAAGAATATCCCTTAGCATTTCTTACAGTGAAGATCTGCTATTGACAAATTCTTTCAGATTTTGTTTAACCAACAGTTTAATCCTCAATTTAAAGTGTATTTTCATTAGATATATCCTTCATTCTATTGTCTTCTGGTCTTCATAGAAGTTAATATTATTTTTCTCCTGGATGTAAAGTGTGTTTTTCTTTGGATGCTTTCAATGCTTTCTCTTGAAAAGCTTTTGTTTTCAGCTATCTTACTGCATTGTGCCTAGGGATTTATGTGTGTTTATCCTGCTTTGGGTTTCTCAGGTTTCTTGAATCTGTAAATATGTGGTTTTTTAAAAAAATCAAATTTGGGACATTTGGGCTATTAACTCTTCCAAACTTTTTACTGTCTTACCACCACCGTTTCCTATTCCTGAGATTTGTATTATACCTATTTGAGGCTCTTTAATATTGTCCCACAGGTACCTGATGCACTGCTTACAGTTCCCCATTTTTTTCTCTGTTTTTAAATTTAGATAATTTCTATTTATCTATATGCATTGTCACTTTCTTCCGTAATCTCCCTTTTGCTGCCATGCCAAACACATCTATGTTTCTTTCCATTTCACTATTCTTTTTCAGACTTTTGTGAGACGGAGCCTCGCTCCGTTGCCCACCCTGGAGTGGAGCGGTGGGATCTCAGCTCACTGCAAGCTCCACCTGGTGGGTTCACGCCATTCTCCTGCCTCAGCCTCCCGAGTAGCTGGGACTACAGGCACCCACCACCACACCCAGCTTTTTTTTTTTTTTTTTTTTTTTTTTTTTTTTTTTTTTTT
>NC_045442.1:73124692-73134583 GCF_002776525.5 Piliocolobus tephrosceles
TTTTTTTTTTTTTTTTTTTTTTTTTTTTTTGTATTTTTAGTAGAGACGGGGTTTCACCATGTCAGCCAGGATGGTCTCGATCTCCTGACCCCATGATCTGCCTGCCTTGGCCTCCCAAAGTGCTGGGATTACAGGTGTGAGCCACCATGCCTGGCCCAGATCTAAAATTTTTGTTTTTTTTTTCTCTATGGCTTCCTTTTCTCTGAATAGTTTTCTTATCTGTTCATTTGTGAAGAGTATATTTTTATATTTTATTTTCTTGAACATATATTATTTTAGATATTTGAATTTATTTTAATAACTGCTTTATAGTTTCTGCATGTTAAATCTAACATCTGGAGCAATGTGGGTCTGTTTCCACTGACTATTTCTTTTTCCTTGATTATGGGTCACAGTTGTTTTTACTTTTTTCCAATTCTAATGGGTTTTTATTTTCTACTAAATGGTTGATGATACATTGTAGAGACTGTAGATTTTATTATATTCTTCTGAGGATAGTTTATTTTTGTTCAGGTAAGTGGTTCAATTATGGACTGATCAACTTTAATTTATATAGGCTTAGTTTTCCATTCTTGGACCAGATCTGTGAAAATTCTGAACTTTTTCCTGAACTTTTTTTTTTAACTTGGAAAGACTTCTCTTTTAAACTGTCCTTTCTATGAATTTTGCCAGATTTTGGTTTTAGACTGTATTAGGGAGGTTCTAGAATAGACTTTCTAGAGTAGGTCCTTATTCTTAAGATATAGCCTTTCTAGTATCTTATCTGGATGCTTAGGATGGCAATAAGGAGTTATTAAAACGTCTTCACTACAACCTCCTTCACTACAGCTGGGCTAGACTTCCACTGTTCTCTATCACTGCTTGACCTCTAGTTTCTCTGTTCTGCTCATATCTATAGAACCTGCTCTTTGGAAATCTCAGATGATCTTGTCCTGTGCAAGTAACGCCCAGCCTGTAGTCACAGACTTCCAGAGAATTGTGACCTCATGTACTTCCACATGTGCTTCTGAATCGCCTCTTTGCACAACTTCTTCCTTTCTCATGCCCCATCCTCAGATTCCAGACTCTTAGCTGCCCCACACTCAGATCTCTACCTTCTCAGTTCAGCAAGAGTGCTGAACTCTGCTAGCACTTCAGCTTCCTGCACCATGATCTGAAAGTTATCTCTCAGCAGAGATGTAGGACAATCATTATGGAGTGGGGTCCACTCCTTCAGTTTCTCTTCTTCAGGGACCACAGACCTGTGCTCCCTGCTGTCTAATGCTTGATAAACTTTTGTGTTTTTCTATTTATTAATAATGGAAGGCCTAGTTCAGTACATGTATTCATCATAGCTAAAAGTCGAATCCAGATACTGCATTATTTAATTCTAGAAATTATATTTGATTTTCAAAACATATTCTGTTTGTCTAGTGAAATTCTCTATCTCTTAATTTACTTTATCTATCTTTAACTCTATTGTCCTGACCAAATTAATCACATTTATCTTAAAGCCTTTGTCAGCCAAATCGTAACACATCTATTTTCTGTGTTATTTTAATCTTAGTTTTTGGCTACACAGTCCTGTCTTCTTCTGTGACTAGTATTTTTAAAATCAAGCTATAACACATACAATGAAATGCAAACATCTTAAGTTTACAATCTGATGAATTATAACATATGTGTGATGACTGTGTGACAACCTCCTAGATCAAAGATACAGAATATTTCAGAATCCCAGCAATCTTGCTTCCAGTCCTACCCAGTCACTAGACCCCTAGGGATAACCTATTTGAATTATCTGTCTCTACAGATGTTTTTAAACTTCATGTAAATGAAATAATATTTTATATACTATTGTGTCTAACTTCATTCATTTTACAATGTCTTTAAAAACATCCATGTTGTCCTGTGTATCAGTAATCTGTGGGAATGTTTTCTCCATTGTGTGTATTATTCCATTGTCTGAATTTACTGCATTTTACTTACTATTCTACTTTTTATGTATACAGAAATTGCTTCCAGTTTGAAGGTATTATCAATATAGCTGCTATAATCATTTTTGTACATGAATTTTCATAGATATAAGCTTTCATTTTTATGGGTATATATCAAAAAGTAGAATTATTGGCTTATAGTATATACGTATACTTAGTTATAGTAAATATTTCCAAATATTTTTTCAAAGGTTCTGTTTTCCTCTCCATAGAACCTACTTTTTTGGAAATCGTCAAATAATCTTGTCCTGTGCAAGCATAGCCCAACCCTTAGACAAAGACTTTCAGGGAATCCCTAGATATAAGATATTTCAGTCGTTTTACATCCTCTCCAACACCTGATAATGTCAGCTTTTAAAAAAATTTCAGGCATTCGCAATATCTCATGATGGTTTTATTTTGGATCTCTCTGATGATAAAGAACAGCGAGTACCTATGTATACATTCTCTGTTTTTAACAATATATTTATTTTATAATTATATAATTTTATAACAATAATTTATAAATATATTAAGTATATAATAAAATATATATTAAAAATATAAATATATATTTTATACATATATACTAAAAACATAGAGATGCAACTTTATGCTAACTTCTTCTGCAGAAGAAGTTTCCCTTTGCAGGGAAAATAGAGTAAAGGCTGACCCCCTTGATCTAATCCATGTCCTGAGTCTAAGATGGGTCAAAGCCCTGGCAAGACACAGACTATATCTGGTTTGCCCTTGAGGTTTCATGGTTTTCAACCAAGAGCCTAGGTTCTTCCCACTGGCATATCCTGAACTCTGATTATTGTCTCACAATAGTGCTAAGAATTCTCTTCTCCCTTTCAAAGAGTTGTCACTTAGGCTTTTAGCCTCTATCCTGCGCAACTCCAAGATTCAGCAAATGTCCTGAAGGGAAACCAAATGAGGTCCTGAAACTCCCTGTCTTCCCCTCGACCTAATCTATTTCCTTGTCCAAAGCCCTGCTGTTTTCTCTGTCCCTCCAGTGTTCCTCTGCTCAGCTTTGCCCTAGTATTTGCACTGGTTTCTCAGGCTCCTGCCCTGAGCTGCATTGCTAAATGCCTTCCCTCCTCCTCCTCACCACTCCCAATGTAAAGTCAGCTGCCATTTTCTTTAATTTATTAAATGAGGCAAAGTTTTCCTTGCCACTGGATAAAACTACAACAGCCTTCTCTGCTGACTTTTAGGTCATCGAAGAATGTATGGTCACTGTAGGTTTCAAATACAGTCTCAATTCGATGATTAAACCTCCTCAGCCTCTCTGGGCAGTCAGAGGGCAGAAAAGTCACTGGGAAGGGAGTTGTGGTTGACATGTTCACTCTTTTCTGCTTACTTCCTCTCCTACTCACTAGTTCCATCCCAGATTGAAGCAGGAAGGGGGAAAGAGACAGAGCTGTTGTTTGAAGGGCACTATTATGTCGTATCCATCCCGCTAGTGTTTAAAGTGGTAATTAAAATGTTTGAGGTGTTTTATTGGGCTCCTCCAACTGTAGTCCTGTGATATGAGAAGTGCAATTCTTCCTTCAGGCCTCTCTTGGGACCTAATTTGTTGGAGGACTGCCCCTCACAGGTGTCTCTCTGTTGCAGTCCTATTACCCCTCCAGGTAGTACTCAATGGTAGACTTCTTAACTGGCCCAAGGGTCACTTTCTTTTTCCTGTATGGTCTAGCTTGGGGACATAGGGAATACCTAATGTTATTTTCAAGTGCAAACCTCTTCCTTTGGCCCTGATGCTGATGCCAGCAGCCACAGCCCTTTGCTCTGAGAGTCCTCAGATATGGTCCCCATTGTAGCCAAACTCCAGGGGACATATATCAGCTCCCCAAGTGGTTCCCTGAAAGACATAAAGTGAGGTGATTGGTACTTCCTCTCCTTTCCCCTGGGGAAGAGCTCATAGCCCAGTTTTCACCGAAGAATTCCTCCTCTCAAAATCCACTCTTGATCATGTTATGCCCTCACTGTGGGTGAGGGATTTCAAGAGTCAAGAAATTGGGCTTAGCTATTTACTTTGAACATTTCCATTCTGGTGTGTCAACTCGCTTGGAAATTTTATACCTGTGGTATTGGGGCTGGCTGAATATTGTGCTGCAAATATGTCCACATCTTAATTCCAGGAATTTTTACATACGTGACCTCATATGATAAAAGGGCCTCTGCCAATGAGGTTAACGATCTTGAGATGGGGAGATGATCCTGGGTTATCTGGGTGCAGCAAATGTAACCACCAGGGTCCTTACAAGAAGGAGGCAGAATGATCAGAGACAGGAGTAGGAGATGTGACGATAGAAGCAAGACACTGGGGTGATGCGAGGATGGGGTCATGAGCCAAACAATGCAGGTGGCCTCTGGAAACTGAAAAAGGCAAGGAAACAGATTCTCTCCTGGGGCCACCTGTTGGCAGGGTTGTCAGCCCTGTCAGCACCTTCACTGCAGCCCAGTGAGGTGGACTGTGAATCTCTCATCTCCAAAACTGTACCATAATAAATGTGTGATGTTGTAGGCCACACGTTTTGTGGCAATTTGTTATCATAGTAACAGGAAACTACTACAGGCATCATGGTGCCTCAGGCAAAATTTTAAATTTTGTTTCTAGTCACCTTGCCACAAAATATTCTTAGATAATGGAGTTATTTTAATAACTGGGGTAATAGCACGTAATGCCCCTAACTACAGGACAGACTTGAAATACTAGGGAGGGCTCCTGAGGTCTGCTCCCCATGGGTGGTGCTGATACATTCAATAATGATTCAATATCACTTTCATGTCATTCACAGCTGTAAATACTGGCTCTCCCATTTGTATTATTACAGCTAAGTGACTTTGGGGAAGTTACCCTACCTATTTTTACTTGTTTATCTATAAAATGGGATAATATTATCTACCTTTGAGATTTGTCTGAGGGTTAAATGAAATCACTTAAAATTGGCAAACCCTTTATTCAGTACCTACCATGTAACAAGTGATTGAAAAAGTGTAGTCATCAAAAAATGAATGGTGTCGATTCATGGTGAAACCAATTGGTAAATGTTTACTGAGCATTTACTCAGTGTTCAAGACAATCTTAGGTGCTGTGCTGGGCTAAAAATATTTGCCCTTGCAGAGGGTATAGAGGTGTTGCCTTGCAGTTTCCATGATAAGCACAGGGTTGGTCAGTTCCAGCTCAGTCAGGTGAGATGCCTCCCTGATTTCAAGAGGCAGAGTGTCCTGATGGAAGGTAGTTAGCTTTGAAATGTCAGTTTCCCTGCCTGGTGGAAATAAGTGCTTGCAGCATATAAAACATATTTAGTAGTGCTATTGATGGATAAATCATGAAAGATGCACACTTGAAAGGTTAATATTGACATCCTGTAAGACATAACTTCATATGCAGCACGACTATTGATCAAACCGTGGTGATGGGCTAGAAAGTGCTAGTGTGGATCATTTAAGGAGGAGCAATGTGAGTGCTCAGAAGGGCTCAGGCATTGTACAAAAATGTGACTTTCTTTAAACACATTTTGCAATTTCCAATCTAGCCCATGAGCTGCTATCCATTTATCCCTTGCAAGAAAAACAGTGACACCCTGCATCCAAGAAGAAACATTTGCTGACCATATACGTTTTGTTAATTATGACTATTCCATTTGCCCAGATAAAGGGGTCAACAGGAATTTCCCAGGTACCTGAATAACACTTTTGAAGGGAGCTATGTATTTGCCTTGGTCAATTCACACAAAAACACACACACACATCCCTCAAAGAAAACCTTTTGGTGATATCTTGAGCCCTTACTAATTTTTTCTAATGAACAACAATGAGTTTACTATTTTTTTAAAAAAGATTCTCCAGTTAAGAAAAGTGTTTATTTCATTATTAAATCGGGAATGGGGGAAAAAATACCTGGGATTTCAGTAACATTCTTAATAACCATTAATGTGAAACAGTTCCTCAGTCTTTGTCTGTCATGACTTGACAAATTAAAAGAGTACTGGCCAGCTATTTTATAGAATGTCCCTCAATTGGAGTTTGTCTGATATTTCTTTATGACTAAACTGGTGTTTTACATTTTTTATTAAGAATATAACAAAAGTGATACTATGTCTTTCTCGGTGCGTAATTCGGAAGTTTTACCTCTTCCTTGCCCATTCTTATTGGCAAATTTATCCCATGATTGGCAATATTAACTTCAGTAATTTTGTTAAGGTAATGTATTTAAAAGTGGTAGTGGTCTATAGTTTTCTTGTACTCTCTTTATCATGTTTACATATCAATGTTACACTTGCATCAGAAAAGTAATTAACAAGTTTTTCTTCATTTTTAATGCTCTGGAACAATATATGGAGCATTGGAGCTACCCAGTCTTTGAAGGTTTTATGAAGTTTGCCTGTGATAGCATCTGTCACACTATTAATATCTATGATACCATCTGGGTCAGATTCTATCTTGCCGGATAGTTTCTTGATAACTTTGTCTCTATTTCTCTTAGGAAAATTGGTTTAAGTGTTCTGTCCCTAATGGTGTCAATTTTATTAACTTTATTTCCCTAGGAAATTTTCCATTTCACCTATATTTTCAAAATTATTTGTTTAGAGATCTCTCTTCCTTTTCCTTTCTTGATTAAGTTAGCTAGTGGTTTGTCTATTTTGTTGATTTTTCAAAAAACAGGATTTTATCTGTTAATTAGATTTACCATTTTACTGTTCTTAATGTTAATTTTTTAGTTCCTACCTTGAAATTATTTTTTCATACTTTGGTTTTCTTTTCTTTTTTGAGTTTAGAATTTAATTGATTTGTGTTCATTTTTTCCCCATAATTCCTCTTTCAACGAAGAGTTTTTATAATGGAGGGTTTACTTTTTTATACTTTCCAGGTACTTTATTAACCCTTTTTTCTTTCGTTTGAATTTTATTAACATGGTTTTATTCTTCTTTCTTTTTTGTTACTATATTGACACTTTCTCATTTAACTGTATTTTGATCGGAGACTGTTGCATGTGCATGTAATACTGCTAACATATGGGATTCACTGATGTTTCCTTTTGATGTGTGTGTTGGGGGGGGGATTAGGTTATATGAGCCTTTGGAAAACTGTATTCTCTATGAGTAGAGTGTGTATTCATTTTCTAGTGCTGGCATCACAAAGAACCACAAACTGGGAGGCTTAAAACAGTAGAAATATATCATTTCACAGTCTCAGAGAGAAGAAGTCCAAAATCAAGCGATGGCCATGCTCTCTCTGAGGCCTGTAGGGGGGACTCCTTCCTTGTCTCTTCTAGCTCTGGTGTTTGCTGACAATTGTTGGTAGTCCTGGGCTGGTAGGTACATCAACCCAATCTCTGCCTTCATTGTCACATGACTATCTTCTCCTGCGTGTCTCTGTCTCTTCTCTTTTTCTTATAAAGATACCAGTCACAATTGATTAAGGTCTCACTCTACTCCAGTGTAACTTCATCTGAACTGATTACATCTGCAACAATCTTATTTACAAATAAGGTCACATGCTAAGGCACAAGGGGTTAGGACTTCAGTTTGTCGTTTTGGGAGACATAATTCAACTTATAATAATGTATAAAATTCAATATATATTCGTAATATCTACATTTTGCTTATGTATTTTTAGGTCTTCTACATTCTTATGCATTTTTGTTCACTTGATAGTTCTTTACAAGAACTGGGACTGGTGTGTTAAAATTCTCTATTGTTAAAGTGTATCCTTGAATCTCCTATGGGTTTTGCTTATTAAAGGTGATTGCTACATTATTTGGTGCATAGATATCTATAATATATCTTTATTGTGAATCATGGCTTTTAGCCTTTAAAAATTTTCTGCATTTAATGTAATTTTTTCGTTTGAATTCTCTTTTGTCTACTATAAGGATATGTTCCTTTTACTTACTTTATTTTTAATTCCAATTACCTTAGTTACTTAGTATACCCTTATCCACCCATACCTTTTTCCAAACATTTCAAATCATTTTAATTTAGGTATTTCTCTTATATACAAGATATCCTTTACTCTTATTTTGTGAATATTTCAAATGTTTTTCTTTTATTAAGTGAATAACATCCATTCTAATTTATCAGTGTGACTATATGTTTAGTTCCAACTCTGGCAAAATAATTTTTAATTGCATTCTATTTGCTATTTTTCATTTGATGTATATGTTTAATTTTTTTCTTCTTTTTTTTCTCCTTTTATTTCTTCCATTTTGGAAGGTTTATATTATTGTTTTGTTGGTTACCTTTGCACTTATACTTTATTGAATACCCCTAGTCCAGTGTTTCCTTATGTAACCTTTTGCCATCTGACTTGTCAGTTTTTCATAGTTCCCGTTAACTTCTAACCACTGCCTATACAATGAGCTAATTCTTCTCTTGAGGTTTTTTTGAACTGCCCCAGCTGACCTCAAATGTGGGAGTGTGAAAGTTTGCTCACTGGAATTTGATATTTTATCTTTTTAAAATTATAGTTACTTTGAAATTTGGGTATTTTGTGTGTTCTATTTATTCGGAGGATGCTTTTGAATATGTATAAATATAGACAGATATAGAGAAAAAAGAGAAGTTGTTTTGTCAGGAAAAGGATTCCCTGCGTTCTAGCCCAGGCTTGCCCTTGAGTGATCTGCATTTAGACTTTCCTAATGACTGCATCACATAGCTAGAAAAACTTTTTTGAACTTTTCCTGGCCTCATCAAAACTTCAGTCCTATTAATTAATCCAACCACTCTCTTATAAGCCTTTACTTTTCCCTGTCTTTCCATTTCCCCCTCATGCAGGTAAGAGTTCATCATCTATTATCACAATTCAGTTCTTGCAATCTCACAAGCTTACGGGGCCAGGCAGGCAACATAAACCAGTAAAATCAGCAAGAGAAAACACAACAAGAACTTGTCCAGATGGGATGAACCAAATTGATTGCGCTCCATCTAAAGGCATTCAAATGCATAGTTTTAATACAATAAATGAGCCAAACAAAATCTGTCTCCAGGCTAAATTTTTCTTATCACCTCTCACCTTATTTCCTTTCATTATTATCTTCTAAAATCTCAACTTTTATTGAACTCCGTATTTTCTGCATGTCTGCATCCACGTTGCTTCACATTGAAGAGAAGAAAAATCATGCAATCAGGCTGACCAGCTTCATATACAACTCAGTATCACATCGCACGTGGCACTCACCCTAAGCAGCCATCCTCCTACACTTTCAGGAAGCTTTCTATTTCTCTCTCAGAGATCACAATTTATTTCTCCTTCCCACATACTTTCTCATTAGAATGCTTTTAGTTGCAGTTATAGAGTTTTCAACTAAAATGGCTTCTATGTATAAGAAGTCCCCTCTGTAACCTCAGTTATCCTGTTTATTTCATTCACAGCAATCATTACACTCTATAATCATTCTGGGTTTTGCTTATTGCTTTATATATTTTTATTTTCCTCAACCAGAAACATACACTCTGTGAAGACAGAGATTTTGTCTCTTACTTGCCAGGTAGCTTTTGGGTCTAGAACTATGGCTGCCACATATTATGAACACAATAAGCACATGTTAAATGAAGGAATTAATCAGAACAAAGATATAACGTGTTTGAATTCCAAGAAACACAGGATAAAGGGTTGTCGCAGGTAAGGTCTAGGAAAGGGATAGGCACACCTTTTCTGCAGGGGACCAGATAATAAATATTTTCAGCTTTGCAGGCCATATGGTCTCTGTCGTGAGTATTTAACTCTGCTATTGCAGCATGAAAGCAGTCCTGGCAATCCTAAGTCAAAAGGACAAAGCCGGAGGCGTCACGCTACCTGACTTCAAACTATACTACAAGGCTACAGTAACCAAAACAGCATGGTACTGGTACCAAAACAGAGATATAGACCAATGGAACAGAACGGAGCCTTCAGAAATAATGCCACACATCTACAACCATCTGAT
>NC_045442.1:73134983-73253894 GCF_002776525.5 Piliocolobus tephrosceles
CACTGTTGGTGGGATTGTAAACTAGTTCAACCATTATGGAAAACAGTATGGCGATTCCTCAAGGATCTAGAACTAGATGTACCATATGACCCAGCCATCCCGCTACTGGGTATATACCCAAAGGATTATAAATTATGCTACTACAAAGACACATGCACACGTATGTTTATTGCGGCACTATTCACAATAGCAAAGACTTGGAATCAACCCAAATGTCCATCAGTGACAGACTGGATTAAGAAAATGTGGCACATATACACCATGGAATACTATGCAGCCATAAAAAAGGATGAGTTTGCGTCCTTTGTAGGGACATGGATGCAGCTGGAAACCATCATTCTTAGCAAACTATCACAAGAAGAGAAAACCAAACACCGCATGTTCTCACTCATAGGTGGGAACTGAACAATGAGCTCACTTGGACTCGGGAAGGGGAACATCACACACTGGGGCCTATCATGGGGAGGGGGGAGGGGAGAGGGATTGCATTGGGGAGTTATACCTGATATAAATGATGAATTGATGGGTGCTGACGAGTTGATGGGTGCAGCACACCAACATGGCACATGTATACATATGTAACCTGCACGTTATGCACATGTACCCTAGAACTTAAAGTATAATAAAAAAATAAATAAATAAATAAATAAAAAGGAAAAAAAAAAGAAAAAAAAAAAAAAAGAAAAAAAAACAGTCCTGGATAATATATAACGAATGGGAGTGGCCACATTTTGACCACAGGTGTAGTTTGTGGATCTCTGGTCTAGATGAACAGTCTTTGCAAAAAATGAAACCCTGGGCTCATGCTGCCACTTATGCATGCTCACGAAACCATATAAGCAAGTATACATTTACATCTACACTGTGTACTGCAAAGCAGAGTATGGACTCTAGCACCATATTGCTCAGTTCAAGTGCTGGTCTGTCACTTATGTGCTTTGTTACCATAGACAATTAACTATCCTCTCTGCATTTCAGTTTCTTCATCCCTAAAATAGGGGTAATAGCAGTATCTATGTCATAAGGATAAATGAGGATTAAATGAGACCATTTTTGAGAAATGCTTAGAGCAGAGTTTAACACATAGTAAGTGTCAGATGTATGTGTTAAATAAATATCGAAAGGGTCCTTGCTAGGCACTTCACACCTCATTTCCTTCCTTCAAGGAAGCTCAATGCTTCTGTGAGATATTAGTATTATCCCCATTTCGAAGACATGTAAATTTTGACTTAGGGAAACTAGGCATGATTCCTATTGTTGTATGCCTAGTAAGTGATAGTATTAGGGCCAGATAAATGCATTTACAGATACTCTCTGGAAAGACAACAGAATACATTTTTCATATCGAATGTCCATTCAAGATAAAGGTAACCAACATACATTGGCCCCTGCACTGGTTTTAAAACATGGCTGCAAATCGTTTGGTACTCCTCCTAGTGAGAGGAATCCACTCCTCTTGAATCTGGGTGGATTTGAGACTGCTTCACCCAACAGAGTATGGTAAAAGAGGCACTCTGTGACTGCCAAGGCTAGACCATAAAGGGTCGTTCAGTTTTGCTTTCTTTGCTGGAATCCATTCTCTTAGAATTCTGGGCAGCCATGTAAAAGGTCCAATTAGCCTGAGGTCGCCATGTTGTGAGAAAGCCCAAGCCATGTGGAAAGTCCATGCATGGGTGCTTATGTCAAGGGTCCCATCAGAGCCCAGACTTGGAGTCATCCTAGCCCAGGAGTCAGACATGTGAGTGAAAGTCTTCAGATGATTCCAGCCCCCAGCCAGTAGCCCACACCCTTTTTACTCTTCCCAGTTGAAGCCCGAGACATCACAGAGCAAACCATCCTCCCCACTGTGATGTGTCTGAGTTTCTGAACCACAGAACCCATAAGCATAATAAAACAGTTGATGTTTTATACAATCACGTTTTGGGGTGCACTGTTAGCACATTACAGAGAAGCTTTTTTCCAGATTTTCTAAACTACAGTTGTAGTTAAGCTTATCAATGCTGAACTTCTTTTCCCGGTTCCCTTGCTTTGCTGTTACTCCCACAGTCTTTTGAGCTATCCGGCATTTGAAGGATCTGAGATTTGAACTCAAGAAGTGTTTCTGACCCCCTACTCTACTAGGTGATCTTAAGCAAATCGTTTCATATCTTTGGATCAGTTTTCTCTTCTAAAAGGATGAGCAAAACCTGCTTTGCAAGATTCCCATGAGAATCAAATGATACCATGGATGCAAAACTGCTTTAATGGAATTTAGATTCCAGATTTTTGGCAAGATCTGGGGCAGAGGGCAGTTTTAATCTTCCTTTAGTTCCAGTCTTTCAAAAAGCGTATTTTCCCAAACAAACCAATAAGTCAATGCTGCAGCCATCGGAAGAGCAAGCACACTTCTTACCATACACGAGAGGCTTCTAAAGTGTGTGTGTGTCTGTGCGTGTGTGTGTGTGTGTGTGTAATTTAATAGTGGGCCAGCCTGGTTATTTTGAAACAACTCAAGTGTCTGACATGAAAGCGAGCGACAGTATTTGGAACAAGGGCCATGAAATGCAAGTACATTGCAAATCACTCAGTCGTGCTGTCGGGGGAATCATAGTCACTACATATATTTTCTTAAATGTAGTTTCCCAGCAAACCTTTCATAAAATTCGTAACTGTGGCTGACCTCTGCTACATGCTTGCCACCACGACTTTCTCTTCCACTCTCAAATATAACCCAGGCTTGTAAGGCATTTGTGGCAAACACTGTTATCATTCCCAACCCCTTCTCCCTTTCTGTTTCCTTCTATAGAATTCAGGAAACCAGCACTTGCTATCTCAGCTTCCTATGCATCTAAGGGTGACCAGAGTCCATGAGGAAGAAGCAAAAGCCTTCAGGAAGAGGATTTCTGTAAAATATTTCTCTTTCCTGATATAAGGACACATAATGCTGATGCAGCCTTTCCCACTTACTCTTTCTACTGCCTTGAAAGCATGAGAGATGGAGCTGCAGCAGCCATCTTGTGAGAATGAGGAAAACTCCAAGAGTAGTATCTGCTCTGATATCTTTGACCCAACTGCCTTTCATTCTGTATGAAAAAGTCTCTATTTCTGTAGCCACTGTAGTTGCATTTTCTAGTGCATATGCAGCAAATTCTAACTGATATGAAATTGCAGAAAATGAGGTGTGTGATTGACAATTGTACCCTTCTTCTGTAAGTGAACAGGTAAATTTTACTTCTCTGACCTTTATGAGGATGGCAGAAAGAAAAACTCTTAAGTATAAAATCATTTAGAGCCCATGTGTGTCACTCTCCCACTAGGTTAAAAAAAATGTGACTTCATAGACACTCCCTTTATTTCTCCCTGTAGCTTTGCCACTCTGCTGACTCAGTGCACGATATTCTCCTGCCCCAACTACTGCCACAGCCTCCCTAGTGACCTTCCTCTCCGCTGTGGTATCCTCCCAGTCATTCTCCACCCTGCAGCCCTTGAGGTTTTCCTAGAAGCAGGTATTATCCTTATTCTCCACCATTCCAATTCTCCTTCATGAGAGCCTTCTCTCTGCTGGGAAGACTTCCCAAGATTTGGCCTCTACATTTCTCTCCACCTTCTCCCCCAGCCAATTCTTTTGTAGAGGTACCTCACTACAATGTTCTCAAGCTCCTTAAACTCTCAGCTTCAGCCACCCTGAATTTTAAAATCCCTCCTCTCACCATTCTAACCCCTCTGCTTGGCTATTTCCCTCTCACATACCTCAATTTTTTCTGATGTGTGTATATACACACAAACACACACACACACACATACATATACACTGCTCTAGATTTGTTGCTCCTCTCATGTGTCCCCAGAAAATACACAATAAAAGCCGATATCTTTCTGACTAGGTGGTAAGCTACCTGAAGGCAGGGCTTGAGTATGTCTTGTCCACTGTTGTAATGCCAGTGCCCAGAGAAGTACCTGGCATGTAGTATTAGAAGGAAAGAAGGAAGGAAGAAAGCAAGAAAGAAAGAAGCCAAGGAAGTAATAAAGAAAAGAAGGGAGGGAGAGAGGGAGATGGGAGAGTAGTCTGATCACTTTCTATTCACCTGCTTGTTGTGGGAGGGACCCTCTGCCCTAAATAATGTGAGATGGCTGAACACACGTCTGACACCATACAACTGAGACAAACAGCAGGCTTCTTAGCCATATATATACACACAGCCCAGAGTGGGAGAACACCACAGGCCTGCAGAACCACACGAGAATTGCTTGGGAGCAGAGAGAACTGGAAGGAGTTGTAGCAGGCAGACTTCATAGTGACACAGGGGTGGGGTGACCCTTCGTTCACTTAGGAAGGTATGATTGGCTTGTTTGAATAATTTTGTGGTCTGGCAGGGACGTTACTAGATTAAGTTCAGGGTGACTTTTCAGTTACCACCGGGGGTACTCAGTGTTGACTGGCTGATCCAGTCCCTGTTCCCAACCTCCTTATCCCTATCTACTTTCCATCCAGGCCTGATCATGTGTCACAGTGTTGGTCAATGGGACATAAACATAATTGTCTGTGGAATTTCTGAAGAAATTCCAGAGAAAGCTTTTGCTTTCCTCATTAAGGTAATATTCTTCTCTCCTTATTTTTCCCTCTTTGTTCCTGCTGGAATGCACACCTGATGGCTAGAACTGCAGCAGCCATCTTGTATTCACTGGAGATAGCCAAGACATTCATAAAGGTTTGCAGCATCTGAAAAAATTTGCCTCTTATTCATTACTTCTCAGGAAGCTATTGTATAATTGAGTTTACTTTTTTTACATAAGATTTAATCATATAAATATTCATACATCATTAAGTTTTCTTTGTAAGTATCAATTTAGACTGTCCACAGATGATTACATTGAATGGATATACTATAGTATGTCTTTCTTACTATTTTCCTATTATTGTGAATATGGTGTTTTTTTCATCTTCTGTATCATTCAAATTTGAGGGATTGAGAGTTACAGCTAGCTAGGCACTGTGATGGGCTGCCATTGGGGTTAGTGTTTGGCTGCACACTGATTTGAATGCCCTCTGGGTTTCAGAAGACATGATGAATGAGTTTGGAGCTTGAGAGGCTTGGAAGGCATCTATGCAGTGGTCATATATTCTAAAGCATGGAGGATACCCACATCTTCCCTATGGGATCCAGGCCCCAAGAGAGCTCAGTGGACATTCCACCTATATGCTGGAGAGATTGGGGGCTGGACTGAATTGGAAAAGTGTTGTCTATGGGGCACCAAAGCTAGTGTGGAGAAACAGAATCACCTTTTACAAGAGCCAAGGTCGTTTTCAGAAATTTATAAAATTATATGTGCATAGCAAGAATGAAAATAAGAAAATGAGAAATGAAGTCATAACTGGAAAATCCAGAAAATATGAAGTATGTCATGTGGTTGCAGTCAGGGGCTGAGGCCACTGACACCAAGTAGACAATTGGTGGCCTGCTATAAGATGCCTGGCTGCTAGGGTGGAGGTGGATACAAGAGCTAAAAGGAGCAATATTGGCTAGGTAACTCTCCTCTTTATTTTTTCCTGATCATTTTCTAACTTTTTAAAAGAGTGAAATCCCCTTTGAATATAAAAACAAATGGTGTTCCTATTTCTGCATATCCTCTCCAGCATCTGTTGTTTCCAGACTTTTTAATGATCACCATTCTAATTGGCATGAGAGAGTATCTGATTGTGGTTTTTTGATTTGCATTTCTCTAATGACCAGTGATGATGAGCTTTTTTCATGTTTGTTTGGCCACATAAATGTCTTCTTTTGAGAAGTGTCTTTTAATATCCCTTGCCCACTTTTTGATGAGGTTGTTTTTTCTCGGATCTAGAACCAGAAGTACCATTTGACCCAACAATCCCATTACTGGGTACATACCCAAAGGATTATAAATCATTCTACTATAAAGACAAATGCATGTGTATATTTATTGTGGCACTATTCACAATAGCAAAGACTTGGAACCAACCCAAATGCCCATCAATGTTACACTGGACAAAGAAAATGTGGCACATATACACCATGGAATACTATGCAGCCATAAGAAAGGATGAGTTCATGTCCTTTGCAGGGACATGGATGAAGCTGGAAACCATCATTCTCAGCAAACTAACACAGGAACAGAAAACCAAACACTGCATGTTCTCACTCATAAGTGGGAGCTGAACAATGAGAACCCATGGACACAGGGAGGGGGAACATCACAGGGGCCTGTCAGGAGCTAGGGGGTTAGGGGAGGGATAGCATTAGGATAAATACCCGATTATACAAATACCTAATACCTAGATGATGCGTGATGGGTTCAGCAAACCACCGTGGCACATGTATAGCTATGTAACAAACCTGCAAGTTCTGCATAGGTATTCCAGTACTTAAAGTATAATAAATAATAATAATAATAATAACTAAATAAATAAATAAACGATTTTTTTTAAATGATGATGCTGTTACTTAAGTGAGATGGAGTTCCTGACCCTATATTCTTTGGCTTCCTGTTCTACTACCCACTGTGGAAGCCCCTAAAAATGCTCAGCAGTTATCTAGGGACCATAGACCGTCCCATGACAGTCCTCTCAGCAAAGCACAACAGGGACAATTTTCAGCTGTCTTTCAGAATATGATGAAATCTACTAATTACCTTAGGAAAAAATTTCATGTGCACACATACATAAAACTTTACTCGCAATTTCAGAGTGTTAAGAACTCCACTTTATGAACAAGAACATTGAAATTCAGGGGCCGTAACTGGCTCTTTCTCACTTCTCTGCTACTTTTCATTTCATTTTTCAGAATTTTCTTCTTGAATCCCAGCCTGTGACTGGACATCCAGATATCCGAAGGGGCTCAGGAGACACAGAGGTAAAGTCACTATGGGAAACTCTCTTCTATGAAACTAAAGTTGCTTACAGCCAAGAGTAATTAAAGAGTAGAGATAAAGAATTAGGGTAAACACAGCTGTTGTTGGTCCCTGAATGATGTCGAGTGCTCCAGAATCCACCTGGGGAATCTTCTGTTCCTTCATCCAGGTTCACAGTGCCTGGATGAAGGAACAGAGGATTTCCCAGGTGGATTTTGGAGCACTCGACATGTCCAAACCTCAACAACTTCCCCCTGTGCTCTAGGGGACTTCTCACATGACAGAATATGCCCCACTCTCTTTGGGATGCCACTAGGTACTTACCCATTGTTCCCCTTTCTTAGCCCTATCCAACTTTTCCCTACAGAGACTCTATCCATCCTCCCTTAAGCCTCACTCTACCTCTGAGAAGGTGAACTTTTTCCTGCCTTGATCCTCATCTTGACTCAGTACCCTGCTCCTAACTTGCTCCTAACCTGGGCTTCTTAGCAATTGTGTTTTTCCATGGGAAAGACCAACGCTTTGTCCAAATGTTTATTCATGGAATAATAGGCCAGGAAAGAAAGCCTACCAAATGAAGCAAAAAGTCAGGAACTAAACCTAAAGAACAAATAACAAATACTCGTTGGGCTCAGGGGAAAACAATTCACCAGGGCTGTGGAAGCCAAGGTAGGCTTCACAGAGATCCCTGGATTTAGGCAGTGTCTTGAAGCCACCACATTTATGAAGCTCACCACATGCAGAGTTCTGTGCTAAGTTTGCACTATTCAAGCCCTCTTAGTCTTCACATTAACTCGAGTTAGGCGTTATGATTATGTTCATTTTGCAGAGCAGGAACTGCAATAACATCAATATTACAGAGCCAGAATTTGGACTCAGACCCATTCGATGCCAAAGCTTTTACCAGACTCCAAGCCACCGATTGATGTAGTGCCTAGCACACAGCAACTGCTTGATCAATATTTGCTAAAATGAATGAATGAAAGAATGAATGAAGCAGTAATTTGAGAATGAGAGGGCTTATATATCTTGTGGATTATACATCCATGGTGGAGGGGGGAAGCTTAAATGGAGGAAGTGATTATGCAGATACAGAATTGTTGATGTTTATCTTTGCTAGGCTATATGCTAAGTGCTTTAACACTTCAGGACAATCCTCTTGAAGTGAACAGAAATATACTGAGTACTAGACCCTCTGGCTGGCCCTGTATTGGGCCCTCAGGATGGCGAATTACACTCAAGCATTCATAACAGAAATACAGAAGAAAGACCTGTAATATACTTCACACCATGGACAGGGCAATCTGGGGGTTTAATTTACCTACTCTCCACTCACCCTCTACAACCATGAGCAATCCATCATGACTTAGATCTTTGGCCCTGGGGATTTTGGAGTGATTGATGGGCTCTGGCTATAGTAAGAATCTACTACCCCTCTTCCCAGTTCTCACGAACTCCCCATAATAGACTCCCATATAGTGTGAGCAATTTACAGTATAATGAATTTGTTTTATTCTGGTTCAGTCTAGGCATTGTGGCTCCCGTCTGCCTTCCTGTTGTTTTATTTACTCCTCAGCCATTCTCATTTTTGTAGCTATTCCCTTTAGCTCTCCTTTTCTGTAAGGTCATTCTAAGGACAGGATGTTGCAATGGCCAAGATGAATTGTGAACAAGTGCAAGCCAGGTGTGTGTTGGTGATTCTCTCTCTCTCTCTTCTTTTGGACTCTCTGAAATCTGGCCCATAAAGAAAAATATCCCATGCTCAAGATTTAGAGCCCAAATTCCGATTTTGAGGTCAGTGTCATTCAGATGAATGCCCCTGAGCCAGGCACAACAGAGCAGTTACTGGGAGAGATAAGGTGATTCAGTGTCATACCTCCGAGAGCTGTAACTCACCAGGGGTGGGGGAAGACATTTTTGTAACCACTAAAATGTGTAAGGCCAGTCTCAGCCCTATATATTGCTGTTTTCCACAATGACTGTTTCCTGGAAAATCCATCTCTTTCACCACGGGGTGTTGGGGCATTGAAAATTAGTCAGTTTGCTATACTGGTCTTGTTAATACTTGTGGCAGGACATTAATACAGGATAATAGTAATCACATTGGCTCTAAATATTTACAGTGTTAGGGCAATAGCTTTGAATCTCAACCTACTACATTTGATTAATAGTGATGTTAATGGTGGCACCAAGGAAGATGGACTTCCCAGGCTTATTCTCCAGACAGTATAAATGCTCCAGTGCTAAATGCTTCATTTATATGTGAATACAATTAAGAGTAACTTCTAATTATTTCTGGCATGTGCTCTTTAATGCCAGAGCCTTCAAGTTACAGTGGTCAAAGGGTAATGCATCATAACAGGTTACAACGTCCCCATGGATTTCTTGATTGACATAAAAATGGTTTTCTCCCCCAACTGATTGACACTATGGCAGGTGGAAAGTAATGGCCAAGCTTCTAGCTGTCCATTAGAAGATCTTCAATCAAGAAGGATATGGCTTTAATAATTAGCTTCCATATATGGTGGCTGAGACCAGCTGGACTGTGAATAGCACCCTTTTGGGGACTGAGGCACCTTGGGGATAGTACAACTTTTCAGATTAGTCCCTCAGAACAAATAACTTGAGAAAGTGGTTTCTAAAATTTCCAGTGTCGTTTTTTTCCCCTGGAGGGACATAATTGAAACCAGAGGTTTACAGTGAAGCAACGGGTCACCTCTAGTTAGAGGTAGGAAATTTTCCAGTGAGAAGTGTTTGGTTTTGACATGTATTTACCTTCAAAAACTGGATCATATGTTTCAACTTTCATTGGGAGAAAGAGCAGGCATTATGTTTCAAGAACCGCAGTGTACTGTAACCAAATGGGTACACTTGAAAAGAGCTACAGAATGGGCATCCCACTGTGTTCTGAATGAAATTGTGTGTGCCAGGAGGACAAGGTTTCCTTGGCCTTCCATGACTAATCTCCCACACTTTTGCTACTTGCTCTACATCATGGCTCTGGTTTGGACAGAGGGTCTTCTATGCGTGCTTGTTCACTGGAGTGTTGGAAGTTTGGGAGGCAAGAAATCCATGGATTTATGGTCTTCTGTCTCCTAAGAAACCCCTGGACAACAAGGACCTGGATTTTCCCTGGGATTAGGACAAATTAACAAACAGAAGAAATAAAGTATTTATTAGGTAAAGACGATTCTACCATCCTGGAAAGGCCAATCCTCATGTTTCTGCTTAAAAATAAGACCCAAGCATATTTGTTTCAATGTATATGGCTGGGCTAACACTTCTTAGCTTTCCTCCCTTCAACTTGTTACCCAACTTAACCAAACAAAAATTCAGAGAGTGCCAATCTGAGTGCTGATACGGGAAACAAAAGAACAAGATAGGCTCTTCGAGGAGCTCCCTTTGTGTCAGAATGATAAGATGTAATACATACATCAAATAATGATGCATAGCACTGAAGCACTTGGAAACTATATTCCCCAAGTGTGGTGGAAGTACAAAGAAGAAAATGATTAATATCTCTGGGAAAGTAGAAATGATCTACAGTGTCAATGAAAGCTTAACATATGAGCTGATATTTAAGCTGAGCTTGAAAAGTGAGTGTAGTTGTGCCAGGTGGAAAACACAGAGGCTTGTGTGTCAAAAGGGTCTTCCCAACAGTGTTGTGCCTAAGAGCATGGCAGCATGTATTCATCACCCAACAGGAGTGTCCCAGGAAGGTGGAGAGGATACAGCAGTAAAATCTCCAAGGGTACATTCATTTACTCAGAGACTGTTTTTAGGAATCTTCTATGTCCGAAGCACTAGACTATGCAAAAAACCTTATGATGACGTGATTAGGGTATTGAAACTTCACTTTTCTTTATCTCCTCTCTCCTTTTCTTGTGTTGTCTTTCCCCTATGAAAGTGACATTATTAAAGGAGCTCACTTTATAAGCATACACATGTCCAAACCTCTAATTTTGTAGTAGCAACAACGTTCTTGTATCATATCATGGTTGGCCATGCCCTCAAGTTTATTTTTATAATACTACTGCTGTGCACTGCCTTGGGATGTGGGTGAAGGACAGAGGAGGAGGAGAGGAATAAAGAAATAGGGATGGATGGGAAGATTTGCACCAGAAAGTCTAGGTCTTTCAATGCCATTACCTGTAGAGAATGAAGAAACATGGTAAATACTTAATTTGGGAGGGCAACATAACCATGTCTAAGTTTTAGAAAAAGAATACCGTTAGTAGGTGACTAGAGAATGGCCAGAAATAGAAAGAAAAGGGATTAGGTAGGAGGATAAGGTAGGAAGTATGATGTGCTGAGAAACAGCTACACCGGTGGTTGTGAAAATAAACAGGAGGGGTCAGATTGGAGAAATATTCATTAGGACTCATTCACTGTGGAAGGTGATGGTGTGGATGTAGGATATCAAGAGTGATGTTGATGCTTCTCTCTTAAGCAGAGTTGTGAATGTTGTGTTATTTCTGACATAGAAAATCCTGAAAGAGGGATAGATTTGGGGAATTGCATGGATGCAGTTCTTTTTTTTTTTTTTGAGATGGAGTCTCATGCTGTCGCCCAGGCTGGAGTGCAGTGGTGCGATCTCGGCTCACTGCAAGCTCCGCCTCCTGGATTCACACCATTCTCCTGCCTCAGTCTCCCTAGTAACTGGGAATACAGGGGCATGCCACCATGCCCAGCTAATTTTTTGTATTTTTAGTGGAGACGGGGTTTCACTGTATTAACCAGGATGGTCTCTATCTCTTGACCTTGTGATCCACCCGCCTCAGCCTCCCAGAGTGCTGGGATTACAGGCGTGAGCCACCATGACTGGCTGGATGCAGTTCTTGACATGATAAGTGTGAGACGTCTGTGAGGTGTTCAGGAGGATTGTAAAAATGTTTTCAGAGACAAATGCTTCACACTTAAGGCACCACTAGATTTAAAGAGAAGGGAAGGAAAGGGTGAGGAAAGAAAAGTCATTGAGTAAAAGACAAAATGGTCAGAAAGGTAGGAGAAACTAAAGGACGGGAAATTATATTTACCTAGTATTTATTTTAAATCAAATGCTACAAAGAACTTAACCTGCGTTATGCCATTTAATCCCCACAGTGAGCTTAAAAATGATTTTATTCCACTTTATACATGTGATTGGAAGGTTTCAAAATATTAACTGACATTTCCCTGCAATTTCTTTGTACCCATAGGCCTTTTCCCATGTGGCATCCACTGGCTCATAGAACAGATGTTACAAGAGAAAGTAGGAGAAACAGACTTTTGATTTAAAGAGCCTAGACTTTTAATGTTCAAAAATAAATAGCTCTAGGAAATTTGAAAGGAGGGAGATTTGTGTCTCTGGTTCTCAGTGTTCTGGGAAACAGAAAGGCCTGGGACCATGGTGTGTCCCAGGCTGATGGGTCACAGGCAGCCTCACAGGACTCCTCATGTCCCAGCAAGGTACAGGAGGAGAAAGATTCAAGGCAAAAGTGGCGTGGGAGTAAGGAAGGTCTTTAAAACCCCACTGAGCTTCCTACTGCCCTATAAAGCTGTGTAGCAGCAGACTGCCTCTTATAAACTCAAGAAAGGCATGAGCTAGCTCAGATAGGGGTAAGCCTGAGGAGGCCTTGGTTTTAGGAATGAGAGATGGCTCTAAAGCAACCTTCATGGACTCATAACAAAAGACCAGATGGGAATAGGCATCTCAGCAGATGTCAGTGTAGGGGGATCCTGACTAACCCCAGATGAGAAATCCTCAACCCAAAACTGAACTGTTTGAGTCCCTGAGAACAAAGGAAGAGCCTTGGTGGGGCAGTAGGAGAACCCTGAAAAGATTAAGGTTGTGTATCTGCCTGCCAACAGAACGGGAGCTTAAAATGTTGAAAAAAAAAGGGGGGGGGGGAAATTCTATTTTTTGCACTGCTAAATTTACAGTCAAAGATTTGTGCTTGCAATCATCAGTAAAACTGCATCTAGGGGAGGCAGTTAAGTGGATTTCCAAAGGCCATGCAGCTGAGCAATCATGGAGCTTGTATATAAGCTTAGGTCTTCCTGGGTCAAGAATCTTTGCTCATGTTGCCATTCCATTTGGATTGCACATTCCTATTTTCTAGAGTCAAGGGGAAAGTGGTCAGCTGTGTCAGGCTGATGGGTCTGGCCAGGACGGTGTTCCTAAGCTTTCCTGCTTCTGTTTCTCTGCAGTGCTAAGGGCAGATGACAGAGTAAATTAGGCGAAGACCTGACCCAAGCCTTCCTCTAGAAATTCCAATTGCTCCCATCTTGATGTGGTTTGGATGTGTGTCACCTCCAAATCTCATATTGAAATGCAATCTTCAATGTTGGAGATGGGGTCTAGTGAGAGGTATTGGATCATAGGCATGAATCCCTCATGAATGGCTTAGTGCCATCTCCTTGTTGATGAGTGAGTTCTTGCTCCACTCGTTCATGTGAGATCTGTTTGTCTGAAAGAGTCTAGGACCTCTCCTTTCTCTCTCTTGCTTCCTCTCTTGCTGTGTGATACGTCAAGCCCCTCTTCACCTTCTGCCATGACTGTAAGTTGCCTGAGGCCTCACTGGAAGCTGAGCAGATGCTGGTGCCATGCCTGTACATCTTGCAGAAGCATAAACCAAACAAATCCCTATTTTAAAGAAATTACCCAGCCTTAAGTGTTTCTTTATAGCAAAGCAGAACAAAATAACACACATCTATTCTTTTAAGAAGTAGCAATCCAGTCACTACTTCTTCTGACATATGAAGAGAAAATTTAGGGATGGATAAAAACATAAGTTGAAGGAGGAAAGAAAGTATATTTTAAAGCATTTTTTTCTCATTGCCAAGTAAAAGAAGTCTGTTGAAGTGGGGAAAGGAAAGGATTGAGGTATTTTAAAACTAATTATTTAATAATAATTTACTGTATGCCAGGAGCTTAATATCAGTACTACTGAAAGTATGGCCCATGGAACAATATGGTTAATATCACTTGGAAACTTGTTACAAATTCTTGTCTATGAATTCTTAGGCTCCATTCCAGACCTACAGAATCAGAATCTCTTGAAATGGGGCCCAGAAATATGTGTTTTAATAAGCTCCTCAATTGGCTATTATGCACGTTAAACTTGCTGAAGCGATGCTACAGAGATATGAAAAGCAATTGACCAGAGATGAGGAAATGGATTATGGAGAATTATGGGTCCAGGTGAAGTTGGAAATTATAAGCATGCAAAATAGCTCATCATCGTGGCCATAGGATTCTCAATGTGAGCTCTTGGTAACAAGCTTGGGGATGGATGCTAAGAGAAGTGAGGGGTGTGTTGATCTAAGATTCATGAAATCAGCAGGACATGTGAGCAAAAGGTCAAGAAGAAGATGAAAATGAGGAGTTTAAGAAGCAACTACTAAGAGAGTGTCCTTGATTTGATTAAACCACATTAACTACACAGGCATAGCATGGAAATGATCCCAGAATGGAGGGAGGTGATGAAGAGCCTTATCTGAGGCTAAGAGACTTAAGGATACGATGATATCTAAGTGTCAATTTCTTGCAGCAAATAACAGGAGAGGTGGAGGTTGAGAGGGTCTGGTAAAGATGTGATGGTACAAGTCATTTCCTGAAGTGGGATGAGGGTGAGAGACAGTAAAAGTCTCTTGCCTTTTTAATCACAATTGAATTCATATTTTTTCTGATTTCATAAAGAGTGCTGGTCACTCCCAATATGGGAACAAATTACAGGAAACCAGAAAGAGAATTCCATTTCTGTAATCTCTTTATTGGCTTTATACTTCTCTATCCCACCTCCTGCACCTGTGCCCATCTCAGATTCTACTGTTTGCTGAAGGTGACTAAACCTACCATCCACGTCCATCTCCCAACTTGTGAATTAAAGTGGAGTGTCAGGATCTGCACACAAACCTCGCTTCTCCATGAGTTGTGTGTGTGTGTTTAATTTTGCCTATCTAGAGAAATCACTTGACTTCTGTGTGTTGCATTAGGCCACTGTCATTAACAACAGTGGTGTCATTTTGATGTGCTCCGTGAGGCATTGGGTACTTTGAAGTTGAAAGAACAGACGTGGATAAATAGTACCCCGAGCAGGCTGCTATTGCACCATTATTGCCAGCAATTATTTCACCAAGTGACACATCAGACAAAAAGTCAGCCACCTTCCTCCAGGAAGCGTCTTGGTAGCTACAACCAGACTTCTGTCTGATTTCTTTTTCTTAAATGGACAGAAGCTTGTTATTTCTCTCACTGGAAGCCTCTGCCTCCCTCTCCATTGTCTCCATTGTTGTAAGTAGAGTCGAGGTTTTAGATGCTGGCTTTATGGGACCTTGCATGGGTTTGATGCTGACTGTTTCCTGGGATGAGCTATGTAGTAGCCTTTTCATTCGTCCTTTCCAGGTTTCCTTTTTGCTCAGTTCCTCCCCAGCCTGTCATTATCCTTGACAGTTTTCCTTTTCTGGTTTTGGGAATGCAGATTAGAAACTGAACAGCCATGTCTCAAGAAGACAGCGTTGGATGTACTCTTGTTTTGATCAACACACCCAGCACTATGTGCAAGGTATTGTCTTAAGCATAATAACCACTATTAACTCACCCAATCTTCATAATAATGATGGTAGGTGACATTATTATCAGCCCCTTCTTTTTTCAAACAGGGAAACTGAGGAACAGGGGTGAAACAGAGGCTGCACAGCTAATGTTTAACACAACAGGATTCAGACAGGCAATTTGGCTACAGAGATTACCTGGCTGCCTTCCTGGCTGTGTGTGCTTATGGGAGGGATGTGGTCAGGCATCAGCACTGGGAGTCGGAAGTGGGATAACTAGTTTCTGGTTAGAAAATTGCAACAAGGGAGAGGCTAGATGTATCCATTGATACAGGGTTAGTTCCAGTGCCAGGGACGGAGTAAGGGCCTACATCTAAACCAGCCAATTCACTAAGAGACGCTTGTGGATGTGGGGGATACGGAGTGAGGGTCAGGATGGCATAGAGTGGGTTTGGGACCCAAGACAGAAGCTGGCAAGAGAGAGTTACTGGCAGATATTCTTAGGGGTTGGCTGTCTAATTGTTGATTCTGTAGCCACAGCTTGAATGTAGCTCAGCCAAAGGAGAATGTTTTCTGAAATCCTTACCTCTCTGTCTCCAAATATTATGTCAGAGGAACTACTTGTCTGGGTAGTCCATATATGTGTGCATTTTTCTTTTTTTTCCCCCCATAAAACATTATTTGGGTAGACTTTCAGCTTTAAGCAGACTATCAGAGCCTGAAAGTTCTGTCCATGCTTGATTTCCTGGAGTGACTTAAAGAGGGTGTGGTTTATTCAGATGGCACATTGGTGGCAATTACTAAGGCTGAGAACTTCGCTCTCCTATTTAGAGCAGGACTGAGAAAGTTCGTATTAGATAGCTTTTCACCATACATATGGCAGAATATTGTTACCTCTTCACCTCCTTTTCTCCTTTCCCCATTCCTACTCTTAGGAATTGTGCTCTGGCTAAAACTGACTAAAGAGGTAGATTATCACCAAAAACATTTGAATTGTGTTGAAAATATAGTAAAGCAAAGGTGCGCCTTGTAGGTGTTCCCAAATATTGGTTAATTGTTGGATTTATACATGTGCCATAATTCCCAGGAGTCCTTTTTTTTTTTTTTTTTTTTTTTTTTAGTTTTAACTTTCAAGCTTTTAAAGGTGAAGTCAACCAGAAGGTTAGGGTATATGGGAAATAATTTTCGAACAACTCTCATGTAAACTTATATTTTAGATCCTTCTTTGGAGTAAAACGGGTTCAGGCTTTTCACTGTTTGCAAGGTTATTTCTGAGTTGCAAAAGATCTATCTCTGTTTTTCCCTGTATTCCTTTATTCCTCCTGTATCCTGCATTCAATCATGGCAGCAGCAATCCCATGAAAGCATGAAGATACTCTTTTCTTGCATCTGTAGTGGAAACCACAGTAGCAGGCAGTAACTGTTTCATGTGTCAAATAGATGCATTCCTATCAATTTATAATGAGGACTAGAGAATTTAATTTTCACAAGCATTATTGAGAAACCAAAGCAAAAAAAAAAAAAAGTCATTAAGTTACAAGGATGTAACAAATGTAAATTAAAGCTATATACTGCAGGCCAGGCGTGGTGGCCTGTAATCCCAGCACTTTGGGAGGCCAAGGTGGGCGGATCATGAGGTCAGGAGATCGAGACCATCCTGGCTAACACGGTGAAACTCCGTCTCTACTAAAAATACAAAAAATTAGCCAAGCATGGTGGCGGGTTCCTGTAGTCCCAGCTACTCGGGAGGCTGAGGCAGGAGAATGGTGTGAACCTGGGAGGTGGAGCTTGCAGTGAGCCCAGATCATGCCACTATACTCCAGCCTGGGCAACAGAGTGAGAGTCCATCTCAAAAACAAAAACAAAAACAAAAACTACATACTGAAACCAAAGCAGACAAATCCATACATTGGTCCACCAAAAAGTGAGCATCCTAGGAACTATAGAAAACTTTATATTACCCAAAGAGTTGGGGAGAGTCAGTTTATCATCAGTTCTGGCAGGGGTGGGAGCAAAGGGGAAATAACTTTCCAGTAAACAAAATATATTGTCTGCACAGAGTTTAAAGGGAACGTGTGAAGGTTTTTGCCTATCCTATATCTACTCTTTCTTCTTATGGAACAGTTCTGTCATTTTCCTCTAGAAAATTGTCTGCTATATTTTCTGGCTGTGTGTTCAAGGAGGTATAATACCCACCCCCAGATCCAGGGATGGGCACTTAATCCAAGTCAGGTTAAGGAATATGTCCCCTTGGAAGTTTCCTGGACTAATAATTAATAGGATGTTATAAATCTGGAGCTGCCATTGCCAAGGGCTAAAGTTGGGAGGTGAGTCAGTCATGTTGAGCCAGGTGAGTGCTGTGTACTGAGCAGGGGTTGCAGTGCAGTGGGAGTGCAGACTGAAAAAATGCAGACCGCAGCACTACTCATTTCTCCAGCTCTGATGTGCTGCTGTACCAGGGGTCTAATCAGGCTTGTGTCTGCCCCCTTCTTGAATAGCCCAGAGAATTCATCCAAATAGCCTTCCTATAGCAGCTCCCTACTCCAGGTGGCCAGATGGGAGTTCTAGACCAGTGCTGTCTCACAGGACATTGACACAGCAGCCAAGTCGATTGGTGCTGAGGCAGCCACAGTAAGTGTTGCTGGTTCAGGGGCCGGCATTGGAACAGTGTTTGGCAGCTTGTTCATTGGCTATGCCAGAAACCCATCTCTCAAGTGGCAGTTCTTCTCCTATGTCATTCTGGGCTTTGCCTGTGGCCTTGGGGCTCTTCTGTTTGATGGCTGCCTTCCTCATCTTCTTTGCCCTCCCTGATGGTCACCTGCTTGTCCCTGCTGTTGCAACTCCATGTCATTCCTGGTGCTGGGGTGTGCTAAGCTTTACCATTAAATACAACATTTCTCAAACAAACAAACAAAACCAGGAGAGCTTGCTTGAGAATGAAGTCAGTACAGAACAAAGCAGACTCTAGAAACAAAACCATTTGATCTTTGACAAACCTGACAAAAACAAGAAGTGGGGAAAGGATTCCCTATTTAACAAATGGTGCTGGGAAAACTGGCTAGCCATAAGTACAAAGCTGAAACTGTATCCCTTCGTTACACCTTATACAAAAATTAATACAAGATGGATTAAAGACTTAAATATTAGACCTAAAACCATAAAAACCCTAGAAGAAAACCTAAGCAATGCCATTCAGGACATAGGCATGGGCAAGGACTTCATGACTAAAATACCAAAAGCAATGGCAACAAAAGCCAAAATAGACAGATAGGATCTCATTAAACTGAAGAGCTTCTGCACAGCAAAAGAAACTACCATCAGAATGAACAGGCAACCTACAGATGGGAGAAAATTTTTGTAATCTACTCATCTGACAAAGGGCTAATATGCAGAATCTACAAAGAACTTAAACAAATTTACAAGCAAAAAAAAACAGCCCCATCAAAAAGTGGGCGAAGGATACAAACAGACACTTCTCAAAAGAAGAGATTTATGCAGCCAACAGACACATGAAAAAATGCTCATCGTCACTGGTCATCAGAGAAATGCAAATCAAAACCACTGTGAGATACCATCTCACACCAGTTAAAATGGCAATCATTGAAAAGTCAGGAAACAACAGATGCTGGAGAGGATGTGGAGAAATAGGAATGTTTTTACACTGTTGGTGGGAGTGTAAACTAGTTCAACCATTGTGGAAGAGAGTGTGTTGATTCCTCAAGGACCTAGAACTAGAAACACTGTTTGACCCAGTGATCCCATTACTGGGTATATACCCAAAGGATTATAAATCATGCTGCTATAAAGACACATGCACACTATGTTTATTGCGGCACTATTCACAATAACGAAGACTTGGAACCAACCCAAATGTCCATCAGTGATAGACTGGATTAAGAAAATGTGGCATATATACACCATGGAATACTATGCAGCCACAAAAAAAGGATGAGTTCATGTCCTTTGCAGTGACATGGATGAAGCTAGAAACCATCATTCTCAGCAAACTATCGCAAGGACAGAAAACCAAACACCACATGTTCTCACTCATAGGTGGGAATTGAGCAATGAGAACACCTGGACACGGGGTGGGAAACATCACACCCCAGGGCCTGTCATGGGGTAGGAGGCAGGAGGAGGGATAGCATTAGGAGAAATACTTAATGTAAATGACGACTTAATGGATGCAGCAAACCAACATGGGACATGTATACCTATGTAACAAACCTGCATGTTGTGCACGTGTACCCTAGAACTTAAACTATAGTTTGAAAAAAGAAAAGAAAGAAAGAAAAACAGTCAACTGCCTGGGTGAAGTGGCTCATGACTGTAATCCTAGCACTTTGGGAGGTCGAGGCAGGCAGATCATGAGGTCAGGAGATCAAAACCATGCTGGGTAACACGATGTAACCCCATCTCTACTAAAAAAATATTAAAAAATAGCCAGGGTTGGTGGTGGGCACCTGTAGTCCCAGCTACTTGAGAGGCTAAGGCAGCAGAATGGCGTGAACCTGGGAGGTGGAGCTTGCAATGAGCTGAGATCACACCACTGCACTCCAGCCTGGGCAACAGAGTGAGACTCTGTCTCAAAAAAAAAAAAAAAAAAAAAAAACCAAAAACGAAAACAGTTGACCTTTGTATATTAACTTTTTATCCTGCAACTTTGTTATACTTACTTATTTGTTACAGAAGGGTTTAAAAATTATTTGGTATTTTCTACATAGACAATCACATTGTCTACAGACAATTTGGTTTCTTTCTTACCCAACTGTATGCCTTTTATTTTAGCTTTTTATTCTATTGCACTAGGGACTTCAAGTATGGTGTAAAAAAGAGCGGGGAGAAGGGCCATTCTTGCTTTGTTCTCAGTCTTAAGGAGAAAGCATCCATTTTTCCCCACTGAGGATGATGTTATCTGGAGGTTTGTTTGTTTTGTAGATGTTCTTTATCTAATTGAGGAAGTGCCCCCAGTTCTATTTTGCTGAAGTTTTTTTTATCAGCAATTTATATAACCATATAATTTTTCTTCTTTCATCTGTAGATGTGGTGGATTACATTGATTGGATTTAGAATGTGGAACAGCCTTGCATACCTTGAATAAATCCTACTTGACCATTGTGTGTAATTTATACATGGTTGAATTTTATTAGCTAATTTTTGGGGGAATATTTTTTGCTAATATTTTGTTGAAGGCACTGGAGGATACTGGTCTCTATTTTACTTTGTTGTAATGCCTTTATCTTGTTTTTGGTATTAAAGTAATACAGTTCTCAAAAAATAAAAATAAAAACAAAACAGGAGAGCTTGCTTGAGAATGAACTCAGTGCAGAAGAAGGCAGACTCTAGAAACAAAAAGACAACACATGATGTCACTGAGCACGCTGAGCTCACCGTGCTGGCCTAAAGCCGTGATACTGGACTTTTAGACGCATAAGCAAATAATCCACCTTTTTTGTTTAAGGCAGTTTTAATTATATTTCCATCCTTCGCCACTGACTAATATAAAACTGCACTTACTCCCTTAAGCTCATAAGATGTTTTATAACTAAGGGTATTTTTTTGTTTCTGAATCAGCACCAGGAAGATACATACATAAGTACTGGGAAACAAATATTTCAAGCTCTAGCGCTGGGCAAACTTTTTCTTAAAGTGCCAAATAGTAAAATTTTAGACTTTGTGGACCAAGAGGCAAAACTCAGGACACTATATAGACACTTATATAGCCATCTGCAATAGTTCGAATGATAATGTCCCCTCCAAAATTCATGTCGAAACTTATTCCTGATGCAACAGTATTAAGGTGTTGCTTTTGGGAGGTGATTAAGTTCTGAAAGTTCTGGCCTCACAAATGGAATTAACACCCTTATGAAAGAGCTCAAGGCTGAAGGGAGAGTTCTCTTGTCCTTCCATACTTTCCATCATGTGAGGACACACCGTTCCTCCACTCTGGAGGATTCAGCAAAAAGGCGCCATCTTGGAAGCAGACAGCAGCCCTCACCAGTTGCCAGTCCTGCCGATGCCTTGACCTTGGACTTCTCAACCTCCAGAAATGTGAGAAACAAATGTGTATTGTTTATAAATTACCCAATCACATGTATGCTGTTAAAGCAGCACAAACAGACTAACATAACACACTATTTTAAATGCAACAATTTTGAAAGGTAAAAACCATTCTTAGCTCCCTTGCTATTAAAAAAAAAATCAGCCTCATATATTTGACCTGCAGGCCCTACAAAAAAATGGCTTATCTTATTTTGAGCGTTCTTTCTTTTTCTGTTTCTTAGAAGAACGTATTTGCTCATTTCATTGTTACCCTTCAAGAATCAGTACCAATATCTCCTTACAATGGCCCTTCCTGAGACTGCATAGGTTGGGTCCTATGTCCTCTCTTCCATGCTTTACATTTCTAGACTCATAACCTTTACTCAGTTCCTTCACTCATTCTGACATTTTAAAATTGTGAAACTTCAGGCATATAAAATGCTATAAAATACTAAAGTAAACACTTGTGTAATATGTGTACAACTGAGCATGACAGTTAATAGATGACCCATACATTTGAATCCTATTTTGTACCTTCCCTGAAACACATTTTTCTCTCTGTTAGACAGGTACTCTCCACCCGTGATTTGGTACCTATCCTTCTTTTCATATCATTATAATTGTATAGCATCTCCAGTTATTCCTATATGTGTAAGCATAACATTGTTACATGTTTAAAGCTTTATAAAAATATATGAATTTTCCTAAAATTTACTTTCTTTTGCTTTTTCTTTTTTTCACCTTAGCATTGCATCTGTGTGAGAGTCATCAAAGTTGATTTATGTAGCTACAATTCATTAATTCTTACTGCTCTATTGAAATGCATTTGATGAATACACCACACTCTGTCTATTCTGTTGACGAACATCAAGGCTGCTTCCAATTTTTAGCACAAATATATATGTGCTGCACTGAAAGTATTTTGCCTGCCACCTTGTGCACATCTGGGAGAACACTTCCGTAGTTATCATATACGCAGAGGCAGAATTGCTTGGTTGTGGGTGACGTACATCATTTTTTTTTTTTTTTTTTTTTTTTGAGACGGAGTCTTGTTCTGTCGCCCAGGCAGGAGTGCAGTGGAGCGATCTCGGCTCACTGCAAGCTGCGTCTTCTGGGTTCGCACCGTTCTCCTGCCTCAGCCTCTTAAGTAACTGGGACTACAGGCGCCTGCCGCCACGCCCGGCTAATTTTTTTTTTTTTTTTTTTTGGATTTTTTAGTAGAGACAGGGTTTCACCATGTTAGCCAGGATGGTCTCGAGCTCTTGAACCCGTGATCCTCCCCTCTCCGCCTTCCAAAGCGCTGGGATTACAGGCGTGAGCCACCGCACCCGGCCCCCGATGTACATCTTAAAGTATGCTAATGATTACTTTACTTCTGCCCCGTAAGTGAACCCATTCCGCTTCTTCTCTGCAGTGTATAAGAGTACTCATTGCTCCAAATCGCTACTAAAATATGGTATTGTTAAAAACTTTTAAGCTTTTAATGGAGATTTTCCAACATAAAAAAATAGACAAACATAATGAGTCCTAAGTATCCGTTACCCAGTTTCAAGAATTATCATCTCATAGTCAATATTGTTTCATGTGTGCTGATATCCACTTCCCTTATCACATGTCATTTTTTAGCAAACCACAGGCATAAAAATCATTATTGGCTGGACGCGGTGGCTCACGCCTGTAATGTTCAAAACTAGTCTGACCAACATAGAGAAACCCCGTACTAAAAATACAAAATTAGCCAAGCGTGGTGGCACATGCCTGTAATCCCAGCTACTCTGGAGGCTGAGGCAGGAGAATCACTTGAACCCAGGAAGAGGAGGTTGCAGTGACCCAAGATCACACCATTGCACTCCAGCCTGGGCAACAAGAGGGAAACTCTGTTTCAAATAAATAAATAAATATCGTTATCATTTAATTTGTAAATATTGTATTGTATTACAACTTTAAGATTTTTTTTTATTAAGAAATGACCACAATGCCATTACCACATCTCCAAAAAAAAAAAAATTGTTACCAACAAATATCAATAGTGTCAGTATCATCATAAGCATTTCTAATAGTTTTAATCAGTATCAAATAAAATTCACATATTGGAAATGATTAATGTCTCATGTATATTTTTGGCCTGCAGATTCTTTTTCCTATTTTCTGTTTCCCCACTTCCTTTACTTGTTAAAGAAATTAAATGTTTTGTCTTGTAGAATTTCCCAGGGACTGGATTTTGCTGATTGCATCTCCATGATGTTGTTTGATATGACCAGTAAGTTGTTAGTTAAGACTATAGGCTACAGGGTTGGTATTGTATTTTTCCATTGTAATGCCTGGTTATCTGTGATTCCTTGTGATTTTAGCAGTTGGTACTCAATCTCTATATTTGTAATTTGTTTGGTACTGCAAAGTGTTTAATTCTAATTTTCTCACCCCTTCTTAACTGAATAGCTGCAATACTTCTATAAAGAGAAACTTTGCCTTCTACTGCTGAGTTACTTAGTAGTAGAGTTCATACAGTAAAGATGAAACAAAAATTATTTGTTTTATAATATTTATCTGTTCTTGAAAAAAATGAGTTGGTTTACAACCACTCTTCAATGATGACTAATAAATTTATTTTTTGTATTATTTCAAATTCAAAATAATAAAGTATAAAAGCTCATGAATTTAAATATAATTGATGGAGTTCAATCCATCTCAGTTCTTGTTCTTTCTGATACTCAGATTTTTCAACTTTGTCTGATGGAGCCTCTTTGAGTTGGACCTTGAGTCACTTGGACAGTTTTGATACCCTTCTTATTGTTTTCTATAGTAGGATATTGCATGCTCATTTATATTTATCCTGGCCCAGGTCTGAAATTATCCACTTCTCCAAGGATCCTTGGTATGTGTGTGCTTGTGTGTGTGTGTGTGTGTGTGTGTGTGTGTTTCAGTGGGAATGGCATTTGGCATTTACAATCTGGGCACTGCAAGATGTTGATGAAATAATTTAATGCTTGTTAATCTGATAGATATGTAATAGTAGCTCACTGTGGTTTTAATTTACATTGCTTAGATAATCACCTAGGTTGAGTGTTTGTAGGAGTATTCTGATCATGTCAGTTTATGTTCCAAGTTGTCAATTCACATCTATCATTAATTTTATTCCATTTGATTGTCTTTTTTATTGAGTGTGGAGGGTTCTTTAGATATTTTATATACCTGTTCTTTATTGGCTATATTTGTTTCAAAAAATTGCTCCTAACCTGTGCCCTTTTTTTTTTTACTGCTGCTACACTGTTTTTTAATGAGATAATTTCTTAAGTTGAATGCAGTTAAATGTACTTTGGTTTTGTGGGTTGTGCTTTTTCCTATCTTGCAAAATAATTTCCCAAAGAAGACAACATCATGAATGGTATCAGGAGGAGCCATGCAAATCCTCTCCTGAGTGAAATAATTATAATTGGTAAATAAAAAATGCACTAGAAAGACTCAGTAGTAGATTTCAGTTGTCAGAAGAAACAGCTAACTTGAAGACAGATTGATAAAGAATATGCATGATGGCGCATGCCTGTAGTCCCAGCTACTTGGGAGGCTGAGGCAGGAGAATCACTTGAACCTGGGAGGTAGAGGTTATAGTGAGCCGAGATCACACCACTCCAGTCTGGCGACAAAGCAAGACTCTGTCAAAAAAAAAAAAAAAAAAAAAATGCAATACAAGACAAAGGTACAAAGGAGAGAAAAGCAGAATAAATAAAAATAATCAGAGTCTAACCAGAAAGTAGAATAAACAGATGTGGGACACCATTAAGGATACAAGAGAGAGGAGAGAGTGGAACAGGAAAAAATATTTAAAGAAATAATGGCCTGAGATTTTCCAAATTTGATGAAAATTTGATGAGCACATAACACAGAAATAGAATATATTTGAGAATAGCACAAAAGAGGCAATCTGGAACAAAGCTATATTGGAATAGAGAAATTACAATAGATAATACCTAAAATCCACAAAAGCAAATGAAGAAACGAGAAATGATAAATGTGAAGGTTACCGTTTTAAAACTATATAAATATATACTTGTTCTCCTTTCATCTTTCTGCTTTTTTAAGAAACATACAATATATTAAGTAATAATTATAACAATGTATTATTGGGTTTCTATCATATATAGATATAAGATATGAAAAGTAATAACAAAAAGATAAAGAGAGAATATAACTATATATCAGTAACATTTCTATATCTCATTTGGATTAAGTTAGAAGCAGATTCTGGCGAGATATGTATTACAAGCCAAAGAACAATCACTAAGAAAATAACTTTAAAAAATACAGTAAAAATATTGAAAAATTAATATGTTATATGTTCAATGAATGCAAAGGAAAGCATAAAGGAGCTATAGATAAAAAAGACATGAGACATATATGAAATGAAAAGTAAAAGGTAGAAAATGACACGTTCAAAAATTAATTCAAATAGATCAAGGATTCAAAGTAAGAGCTAAAACTATTAAATCCATAGAAGAAAATACAGGACTAAGTAAGTCTTCATGGCTCTGAATTGGTCAGTCTTCTTAGGAATGAAACCAAAATCACAAGGAAGCAAATAAATAATAGATAAATTGAGTTTATCAATTTTAAAAACATTTACACCAAAAATATTATTTAGAGAGTGAAAAGACAATTCATAATATGAGAAAAAAATTGCAAATCAGTTATTAATTATGAACTTACAACTATAATGTGTAAGAAACTATTACCACTCAACAACAAAAATCCAGTTAAAAATAGTCAAGGAATCTCAATATACATTACTCCAAAGAAGATAAACAAATGGCCAATAAGCACATGAAAAGGTGCTCCACATCATTAATTATCATGGAAACACAAATAAAAACCACAAGATGACATCACTTCACATCCAGTAGGATGGCCACATATACATTAAAACAAAAATAGTAACAAGTGCTGATGAGTATGTGGAGAATTTGAAACCCTCATGCATTGCTGGTAGAAATGTAAAATGGTGCAGCCCCTTTGGAAAACAAATTGGTAGCTACTCAAATGGTTAATATAGAGTTATCGTATGACCTAGAAATTCCACTACTAGGCATTTCCCCAGGAGAAATGAAGATAATTGCCCACAAAGAACTTTCACATGAATGTTCGCAGTGGTACTATTTGTAATTGCCAAAAAGTATAAAACAATCAAAATTTGTAGTTGATTAATGAATGTGGTACATCCACATAATGGAATACTATTTAACTATGAAAAGGAATAACGCATTGATCTTTGCTACAACATGAGTGTACCTTCAAAAACAAAAAAAAAAAGTTGACACAATCAACAGAGTGAAAAGGCAAGCTGAAATTATATGTATCTGATAAGGAGAGTATCCGGTACACATAAAGAACTCTCACAATTCAACAACAAAAAAATGAAATAATCCAAGATACAAAGTCTGGGCATGGTGGCTCATACTTGTAATCCCAGCACTTTGGGAGACCAAGGCAAGCAGATCACCTGAGGTCAGGAATTCAAGACCAGCCTGGCTAACATGGTGAAACCCAGTTTCTACTAAAAATACAAAACATTAGCCAGGTGTGGTGGTGTGCACCTGTAATCCCAGCTACCCAGGAGGCTGAAGTAGGAGAATCACTTTAACCCGGGAGGCAGAGGTTGCAGGGAGCCAAGATGACACCATTGTACTCCAGCTTGGGCAACAAGAGTAAAATTCCATCTCAAAAAAAAAAAAAAAAAAAAAAAAAAAAAAAAAAAAAAAAGGAAAAGAAAAAAGAAAAGAAAAAGATATGGTTTGTCTTTTCCTAAGCCATAGGCTTCCTTCATTCCCCTCTCTCCCTCCTTCCCTCCTCCCTCCCTCCTTCCCTCCTCCCTCCCCCCCCCCCCCCTCCCCCCCCCCCTCCTTCCTCCCCCCCTCCCTCCTTCCTCCCCTCCTTCCTTCCTCCTTCCTTCCTACCCTCCTTCCTTCCTCCCTCACTCCTTCCTTCCCTCCCTCCCTCTTTCCTTCCTCCCTCACTCCCTCCTTCCTTCCTTCCTCCCTCCCTCCTTCCTCCTTCCTTCCTCCTTCCTTCCTTCCTCCCTCCCTCCTTCTTCCTTCCTTCCTTCATTTCTTCCTTTCTTCCTCCCTCTTTCCTTTCTCCCTCACTCCTTCCTTCCTTCCCCCTTCCTTCCTCCCTCACTCCCTCCTTCCTTCTTTCCTTCCTCCCTCTCTCACCTCCCTTCTTCCTTCCTCCTTCCTTCCCTCCTCCCTTCATCCCTTCCTCTTTCCTTCCCTCCTTCCTTCCTCCCTTCCTCTTTCCTTTCTTCCCTCCCTCCCTCCCTTCCCTCCTTCCCTCCTTCCTTCCTTCCTTCCTTTTCTGTCCTTCCTCCTTCCCCTTTTTCCCTGCTTCTATATCTTTACTGTATTGGTTAAGACTTCCAGATTAATATAAAGTAGAGATAGTAATAGTGCAAACTCTTCTTTTATTCCCATTCTAAAAGTAAATAATGTCAAATTTCAACAATGAAGTAACCTGTTTGCTGCCATTTTTTTTACACGCCCTTAGTCGGTTTATGGAAATTTCTTACTTTTCTTAGTTTGCTAAGTTTTTTTAATGTAATGGAATGATGACTTTTTAACAGACTTTGCATCTGTTGCCATTATCATATGTAAGCTTTTTCTTTTGAAAAAATAATTTATTAAATTTTACAATAATTTTTAAAATGAAAACCAAACTTGCATGCTTGTGTTAAATCCAACTTGGTTTTCATGTATCATCTTTTTAAATAATACATTACTAAATTTAGTCTGCTTGTATTCTGTTTAGGGCTTTTGCATGTTGTATGTTAGTGAATATTAACAGCATGTAATTTTTCTCTCTCATTTTCCAAGGTCATTCTCCTTTTTTTATACTCTGGAATAACTTGCATTATACTGAAATAATTTATTCCTCAAATGTAGATACAAAGAAAACTCTAAACTTGGATAGGTTCACCAGACAGTCTACCAATTAATTCTTTGATCTCTATTTGACTTTCCTCTTATTTCTTAAACCAATTTTCATGTTTTATTTTTTATTACAATTTTAACTTAAGAGCCACAGAAGCGGGGTGGAGCAAGAAGGTGGAATAGCAGGCTGCATCTTTCATCCCCTCAGGAGGAACACCAAACTTAACAAATATTTACACACACAAAAAAGCACCTTTTTAAGAACCAAAAATCAGATGAGTACTCTCTGGTTTTAACTGATGAGTACCTGGTTTTAACTTCATATTACTGAAAGAAGTACTGGAAAGGTCATGAAAAACAGTCTTGAATCGCCGATGTCACCCCCTCCTCCTGGCAGCTGCTGTGTGGCACAGAGAATCTGTGCATTTAGCAAGGCAGAATGCAATTGCGTTCAATGATTGCATTGAACTCAGTGCTGCCCTGACACAGCAGAAAGCAGAACTGGTCTGTACTTAACTGATGCCTACCTATGGAGGGAGCATCTGGACTGGCCCTAGCCAGAGGAGAATTCCCCATCCCAGCAGTTGGAACTTGAGTTCCAGCAAGCCTCACCACTGCAGGCTGGTGTGCTCTGGGACCCTAAATAAACTTGAAAGGCAGTTTAGGTCACAAGTACTGCAACTTCTAGGAAAGCCCTAGTGCTGAGCTGGGCTCAGAACCAGTGGCCTTGAGAGACGTGTGACCTACTAAGACACCAGCCAGAGTGGCTAAAGTAGTCCTTGTGCCACCCATCCCTGAACCCAGGCTGCACAGCTCATGACTCCAAAAGAGACTACTTCCTCCTGCTTGAGGAGAGGAGAAGAAAGAGTAATGAGGACTTTTGTTTTATATCTGGGATAGCAGCTCAGTCACAGCGGGATAGAGCACTGGTCAGAGTCTTGAGTTCCCCAGTCCAGTACCTGAATCCCACATGACATTTAGACATATCCTGGGCCAGAAGAGAACCTGCTGCCTCAAAGGGAAGGACTCAGTTATAGCAGTCCCCATCACCTGTAGTGATACCCAGGAGGTATGCTGTGGGTCTTGGGTGAGATTGTGAGATGTAATTGGTGTCAGGTGAAACAGCAGCACGTTCCCAGCTGTGGTGGCTATGGTTTGAGAAAAGCAGATGGAAAAGTAAAGGAGACTTCGTCTTGTACCTCAGGTACCAGCTTGGCCCACAGAGATTTAGAGCACCAGGCAGGCTCTTAGGGTCCCCGATTCTAGGCATTGGCTTTTGGATTGCATTTCTGAACCTGCTCTGAGCCAGACAGAAGCCCACCACCCTGAACGGTGACTCCCAGGCCTAGCAACTTTCACCACAAGCTGACTGAAGAGCCCTTGGGCTTTAAGTGAACATTGGTGGAAGTCTGACAGTACTCCACGTTGGACTGTGGTTGTGGTGGCCATGTGGCGAGGCTCTCTGCCTGTGGAAAAGGGAGGGAAGAGTAAGAAAGACTTTGTTTCATGGTTTGAGAGTCAGCTCAGCAGCAGTACAATTGAACACTGGTAGGTTTTAACTCCCATCCGTGGTTTCTGTATGGCATCTCTGGACCCACCTCAGGCCTGGGAAACTTGATACCCTGAAGGAAAAAACACAAGCCTGTCTCACTTCACCATCTGCTGATTGTCCAGTCCTAGGGTCTTGAGCAAACATAGATAGTAGATAGACAGAGGTTACAGCAAGCCTTGGGCAAGACCCAGTGGTCTGCAGGTTTCAGGTCTCACCCAGTGCAGTCGCAGTGGTGTTGGTCACAGAGGTGCTTGTGTCACCCTACTCAAGCTCCAGGTGGGTCAGCACAGAGAGAGAGAGAGACTCTGTTTATTTGGGAGAAAATAAGGGAAGAAAATGAGCGTCTCTGCTTGGTATTCCAGAGAATTCTTCTGGATCTTATCCAAGACCACTAAGGTGGTACCTCCATAAATCGGCAAGAAACACAGCATTACTGGACCATGGGTCCCCCCTAATGCAGATATAGCTTAGATTATAACACCCAAGTTCTTTGGATTCCTGGAAATCCTTCCCAAGCAGGATGGGTACAAATAAGCCTAGGCTGCAAAAACTAAAATAAATACTTAACTCTTCAATATCCAGACACCAATGAATATCTACAAGCATCAACACCATCCAGGAAAACATGACCTTATCACAGGGAATAAGGCACCAGGGCCCAATTCTGGAGAGACAAAGATAGGTGACCTTTCAGGCAGAGAATTCAAAATAACCACTCTGAGGAAACTCAAAGAAATTCAGGATAATACCAAGAAGGAATTCAGAATTCTATTATATAAATTTAACAAAGAGATTCAAAAAATTTAAAAGAATCAAGCAGCAATTCTGGAGTTGAAAAATACAATTGACATACTTAAGAATGCATCAGAGTCTTTTTAGCACCATAATTAATCATGCAGAGGAAAGAATTAGTGAGCTTGAAGCAGGATTTTTTGAAAATACACAGAGGAGACAGAAGAAAAAAGAATTGAATAGCCTGAAGCTCACCTGCAAGATCTACAAAATAGCCTCAAAAGGGCAAATATGAGTTATTACCCTTAAAGAGGAGGTGGAGAAAGAGGTTGGGGTAGAAAGTTATTCAAAGGGATAATAACAGAGAATGTTCCAAACCTAGAGGAAGATATCAATATCTAAGTACAAGAAGGTTATAGAACACCAAGCAGATTTAACCTAAAGAAGATTACCTCAAGGCATTTAATAATCTAACTCCCAAAAGGCAAGGATAAAGAAAGGATTCTAAAAGCAGCAAGAGAAAATAAACAAATGGTATACAATAGAACTCCAATATGTCTGGCAATAGATATACAAGGTTTTCAGTGTAAACCTTATGTGTGCTGAAGGGGGAAAAAAACTTTTACCCTAGAATAGTATACCCGGTGAAAATATCCTTCAAACATGAAGGAGAAATAAAGGCTTTTCCAGACAAATAAAAACTGAAAAACATCACCGACACCAGACCTATCCTACAAAAACTGCTAAAGGGAATATTTTAATCAGAAAGAAAAGGACATTAATGAGCAATAAGAAATTGTCTGAAGGTACAAAACTTGCTGGTAATAGTAGGTAAATAGAAAAACACAGAATATTATAACATCGTAACTGGTATGTAAACTACTCTTAAATATAAAGAATAAAAGAACCAATAAAAAATAATAGCTACAACTTTCCGAGACATAGACAGTATGAAGTATAAATTGAACAAAGAAATTTAAAAAGTGGGGGATGAAATTAAGGTGTAGAGTTGTTATTAGTTTTCTTGTGATTTGTTTATGCAAACAATGTTATTATCTGCTTAAAATAATGATTATAGGGTAGTACTTGTTAGGTTCATGGTAACATAAAATCAAAACACATGCAACTGATACACAAATAATAAAAAGCAGGAAATTCAATCATATCATTAGAGAAAATCACCTTCACTAAAACAAAGATAGGAAGGAAGGAAAGAAGGAAGAGATGACAACAAAACAGCCAGAAAACAAATAACAATAGGGCAGGACTAAGTCCTTACTTATCAATAATGGCATTGAATGTAAATAAACTAAACTCTCCAATCACAAGAAATAGAATAGCTGAATGGATTTAAGACCAAATGATATGTTGCCTATAAGAAACACACTTCACCTACAAAGACACACATAGACTGAAAATAAAGGGATAGAAAAAGATATTCCATACCCATGGAAACCAATAAAGAGAAGGAGTAGCTATACTTATATAAGACTAAATAGATTTCAAGACAAAAAGTATAAAGAGATTAAAAAAGGCCACTATATAATGATAAAAGGGTAAATAGGGGTTATTATAGAGGGGTTATTAAATGGTTTATTATAAAAGGGATATAATAATTGTAAATATATGTGCACCCAACACTGGAGCACTCATATAAAGCAAGTATTATTAGAGCTAAAGAGAGAGACAGACCTGAATACAATAATAGTTGGAGACCTCAACATCCCACTTTCAGCATTGGACAGACCTTCCGGACATACAATCAACAAAGAAACATCTGACTTAATCTGTATTTTAGACCAAATGGACCTAATAGATATTTACAGAACATTCATCCAATGGCTACAAAATGCATATTATTCTCCTCAGCCCATATATCATTATCAAAGGTAGACCATATGTTAGGTCACAAAATAAGTCTTAAAACACTCAAAAATTGAAATAATATCAGGCTTCTTCTCTGACCACAATGGAATAAAATTAGAAATCAGTTACTTGGGAATTTTGGAAACCCTACAAATATATAGAAATTAAACAATATGCTCCTAAATGACCATTGGACCAATAAAGAAATTAAGAAAGAAATTGAAAAATTTCTTGAGACAAATGATAATGGACGCACAACATACCAAAACTTATGGGATACTGATATGGTTTGGCTTGGTGTCCCCACCCAAATCTCATACTGAATTGTAATACCTATGTGTCAGGGGTGGAACCTGGTGGGAGGTGACTGAATCATGGGGGAGGATTTCCCCCATGCTGTTATTGTAATAGTGATTGAGTTCTCACGAGATCTGATGGTTTAAAAGTGTGGCACTTCCCCCACCACCTGCCTCTTCTCTTCTGCTGCCATGTAAGATATGCCTTGCTTCCCTATAACCTTCTATCATGATTGTAAGTTTCATGAGACCTCCCCAGCCATGCAGAACTGTGAGTCAATTAAATCTTTTTTGTTTATAAATTGCCCAGTCTCAGGTAGTTCCTTAGAGTAGTGTAAAACAGACTAATACAGATATGGTGAAAACAATACTAAGAGGGACATTTATAGCTGTAAGTGCCTACATCAAAAAAGAAGAAAAACTTCAAATAAACATTGTAGCAATGCATCTTAAAGAACTAACAAGTAAGAGTAAACCAAACCAAAAATTAGTCGAAGAAAAGAAATAATAAGGATCAGAACAGAAATAAATGAAATTGAAATGAAGAAAACAATACTAAAGATCAATGACAGAAAAAGTCAATTTTTCTAAAAGTTAAACAAAATTGACAAGCCTTTAGCCAGACTAAGAAAAAAAGAGGAAAAAAAAAAAAAAAAAAAAAAAACAGAGAGAAGAGCCAAATAAATAAAATCAGAGGAAAAAAAATGAGACATTACTACTGATACTGCAGAAATTCAAAGTATCATTAGTGGATACTATGATCAACTACATGCTGATAAATTGGAAAATCTAGAAGAACTGGATAAATTCCTACACACATAAAACCTACCAAAATTGAACCATGAAGAATGGTTGTTCAAAACCTGAACAGACCAATAACAAGTAACAAAATTGAAGCTGTAATGAAAAGTCTCCCAGTGAAGAAAAGCCAAGGACTCAATGTCTTCACTGCTGAAGTCTACCAGACATTTAAAGAAGTAATACCAATGCTACTCAAACTATTCTGAAAATTAGAGGAGGAGCTTTCAAACTCATTCTAAAAGGCCAGTATTACCCTGATACCAAAACCAAAGACACATCAAGAAAGAAAACTATAGGCCACTATCACTGGTGAATATGGATGCAAAATTCTCCCACAAAATATTAGCAAACCAAATTCAAGAACACATTAAAAAGATCATTCATCATTACCAAGTGGGATTTATCCCAGGAATGCAAGAATGGTTCAACATATGCAAATCAATCAACGTGATATATATCAATAGAATGAAGGACTAAAACCATATGATCATTCCAATTGATGATGAAAAAGTATTTGATAAAATTCAACATCATTTCATGATAAAAATTAGCAAAAAGCTGAGGATACAAGGAACATACCTCAACATAGCAAAAGCCCTATGTAACAGATCCACAGTTGGTATTATACTGAATGGGGAAAAACGGAGAGCCTTTTCTCTAAGATTTGGCAAACCATAAGGATGCCCACTGCCACCACTGTTACTCAACATGGTACTGGAAGCCCTAGCTAGACCAATCGGACAGGAGAAAAAAAATAAAGGGCATCCAAATTCTAAACGAAGAAGTCACATTATAGTTGTTTGCAGATGATATAATCTTATATGTTAGAAAAACCTGAAGACCTTTCCAAAAAACAATTATAACTGATAAACAAGTTCATTGACGTTGTAGAATACAAAATCGACATACAAAAATCGGTAGCATTTCTAGACGCCAACAGCAAACAACCTGGAAAATGAATCAAGAAAGTAATCCCATTTACAACAGTTACAAATAAAATAAAATATCTAGGAATTCACCAAAAAAGTGAAAGATTTCTACAATGAAAAGTATAAAACATTGGTGCAATAAATTTAAAAGGATATACAAAAAAATTAAAAGACATTCAATGTTCATAGATTGAAAGAATCAATATTGTTAAAATGTTCATACTACCCAAAGCAATCTACAGATTTAATACAATTCCTACCAAACTATCAATGACATTCTTCACAGAAGTAGAAAAAACAACCCTAAAATTTATATGGACTTACAAAAGACCCAGAGTAGCCAAAGCTTTTCTAAACAGAAACAACAAAACTGGAGGAATCACATTACCTGACTTCAAATTATGCTATAGATTTATAGTAACCAAAATAGCATGGTATTGTCATAAAAAAATCAGCCACATAGACCAGTTGAGGATAATAGAGAAATATTTCCATACATCTATAGTGAACTCACTGTTTACAAATGTTCCAAGAAGGTACGTTGAGGAAAGGAAAGTCTCTTCAATAAATGGTGCTGGGAAAACTAGATACTCATATGCAGGAGAATGAAACTACCCTGTATCTCACCATATAGAAAATCAAATCAACATGTATTAAAGAGTGAAATCTAAGACCTCAAGCAATGAAACTACTAGAAGAAAACATTAGGGAAACTCTCCAAGATATTGTACTGGGCAAAGACTTCTTGAGTAATATCCCACAAGCACAGGCAACCAAAGCAAAAATGGGCAAATGGAATCACATGAAGTTAAAAAAAATGTCTGCACAGCAAAGGAAACAATCGACAAAGTGAAGATACAACCCACAGAATGGGAGAAAATATTTGCAAACTACCCACCTGGCAAAGGATTAATAACCAGAATATATAAGGGATTCAAACAACTCTACAGGAAAAAATCCGATAATCCCATTAAAAATGGGCAGATAATTTGAATAGATATTTTTCAAAAGAAGACATACAAATGGCAGATACATTAAAAGGTGCTTAACATAATTGATTATCAGGAAAATACAAATCAAAATTATAATGAGATATCATTCGACCCCAGTTAAAATGACTTCTATTTAACAGGCAAGCAAAACAAATGCTGGCAAGGATGTGGACAAAAGGGAACTCTTCTACACTTTTTTTTTGGCATGTGAATTAGTACAACTACTATGGAGAACAGTTTGGAGGTTCCTCAAAAAACTAAAAATACAGCTATCATATGATCCAGCAACCCCACTCATAAGTACATATGCAAAAGAAAATAAATCAGTATATTGAAAAGATATCTGCACTCCCATGTTTATTGCAGCACTATTCACAATAGCCAAGATGTGGAAGCAGCCTAAGCATCCATCAACAGATAAATGGATACAGAAAATGTCATACATATACACAGTGGAGTACTATTCAGCCATAAAAAAAGAAGGAGATCCTGTCATTTGCAACATGGATGGAACTGGAGATCATCATGCTAAGTGAAATAAACCAGGCACAAAAAGATGAACATTGTGTTTTCTCGCCTATCTGTGGGAGCTAAAAATTAAAACAATTGAACTCACAGAAATAGAGAGTAAAAGGATGGTTACCAGAGGCTAGGAAGTAGAGCGGATGGATGGGGGAAGTAGGGATCATTAAAGGGGGAAAAATATAGTTAGAATGTAAAAGACCTAATATTTGCTAGCACAACAGGGTGACTATAGTAAAAAATAATTTAATTGTATATTTTAAAATAATTAAAATAATATAATCAGATTGTTTGAAACAGAAAGGATGAATGCTTGAGGTGATGGATACCCCATTTATCCTGATGTGATTATTATACCTTGCATGCCTGTACCAAGATACCTCATGTAACCCATAAATATATCTACTTAATATGTATCAAAGAAAGTTTAAACATTTTTTAGCTAAAGAATAGCTTCATTTTTATTTATAAATGTATTAGCATAAATGGTTTATATTCTTCTTATTATTATTCTCAGATATATCTCTAGCTATGCCCATTTTACATATCTAATATAATTTATCTTTTTCCTCTTTGTCATTATTATTTTCCTTTTTACTAATCTTTGACTTTTCAAAGAAACAATTCTTGGCTTTGAAGCTTATGCATTCTATTATGTCTTCATTTTCATAAATTTCTATGGTTATCTTTAATTATTTCCTTCCCTTTATTTTCTTAATGTTTATTCGGTTGGGGTTCTCTTTTTTTAGTTTTTAAGAGAAATGCTGAACTCATCAATTGGAGCCATTCTTCATTTCTAATTTAGATACGTATGGCTTTAAATTTCCCTCTAAGTACCACTTTATCTTCACCTCATAAATTTTCACATGTAGAATATTCATTAATGTTCAGATTCAAAGATTTTCTAATTTCCCAAATGATTTGTTCTTTTATTTAAGGCTATTTCTTTAAAGTTTATTGAGGTTTGCTTTACTGATTAGTTACATGGGTGTTTTTTACTATTTCCTATGTACTTAAGAATAATGAGTTCTGGAAATGTTGGACATAGTATTATATATATGCCAGTTCACTAGGGTTCTTAGTTTTTAAATACATACTGATTTGAAACGGTCTCTAATTTTATCTAATTTTTGTCTTATGATTTATCTTACATTGAAATAGAATATTTCATCATTTTGGTCACGTTTAATATTTCCTAGTTGTAAGAGTTACTATTTTAAAGCATATTTTGAGGCCAGATATTAAGTTATTGGGTGCCTATGGGTTTAGAATTGTATATACTTTGGGCAAATTATCCACATCCACATTCAATATATCTATTGTAAAGCTGTTTTTTGTCATTCTCATATTTTGTCTCATATTCATCTAGTTATTTATTTATTTACTTATTTACTTATTTATTTATTAAGATGGAGTCTCACTCTGTCCCCCAGCCTGGAGTTCAGCAGCACAATCACAGCTCACTGCAACCTCTGCCTCAGGATAAAAGTTCAAGCAATTATCCTGTCTCAGTCCTCCTGAGTAACTGGGGACTACAAGTTCATGCCACCACGCCTGACTAAGTTTTGTATTTTTTGGTGGAGACGTAGTTTCACCATGTTGCCCAGGCTGGTCTGCTGGCCTCAAGTGATCCACCCGCCTTGGCATCCCACAGTGCTGGGATTACAGGTGTGAACCACCGTGTTATTATTATTGTTTACATTTCAGACTTCTTCAGGGTCCGTATTTGCTTTTAGTACTCAGATGAAACATTTTAGAAATCAGTATCAATAATTAAGTAATCTCTAATCAGTCAGAAACTTGTCTATAGTTGTCCAACTATAGTTGTCCAGCTATAGTTGTCCAACTTCCCCTTGGCTGTCTCTGGAAGTTCCACACTTGATCCTAGCCATAAGGCCAAGAAGCGATGGACGTTCCATAAACAATGTTTTGACTAATTTTTAATTAAAGCATTTGGTTCACTTATGTCCATTTATAGATCTGTTTATATTTACTTCTACCACCTTAATTGTACTGCTTGTTTGATGCTTCCTTTTAACATTTTTGTGTTTATTTTAGGTAGAATTTTTGGTTGCATATTCTCCAGTACTGATTTGGAAGTTATAAATGCTATTTCTCTCTTTTGATTGTTTTTGTTTGTTTGTTTGCTTTGTTTTGTTTTGTTTTTAGATGGAGTCTTGCTCTGTCACCAGGCTGCAGTGCAGTGGCACGATCTTGGCTCGCTGAAACCTCTGCCTCCAGGGTTCAAGTGATTCTCCTACCTCAGCCTCCCGAGTAGCTGGGACTACAGGCGTGCACCACCCCGCCCAGCTAATTTTTGTATTTTTAGTAGAGATAAGGTTTCACCATGTTGGCCAGGATGGTCTCGATCTCTTGACCTCGTGATCCTCCCACCTCTGCCTCCCAAAGTGCTGGGATTACAGATGTGAGCCACTGCCTCCAGTCAATAGTTACTCTTATATTGTAACGTTGCACACTAAACTTAATGATATTTTAAAAAAACAGTGGCTAGGCACGGTGGCTCATGCCTGTAATCCCAGCACTTCAGGAGGCCGAGGCAAGTGGATCCCCTGAGATCAGGAGTTCAAGACTAGCCTGGTCAACATGGAGAAACCCTGTCCCTACTAAGAATACAAAAATTAGCCAGACGTGGTGGCAGGCGCTTGAAATCCCAGCTACTGGGTAAACTGAGACATTTTACTTGAATCATTGCTTGAACCCAGGAGGCAGAGGTTGCAGTGAGCTGATCTTCTGAGCAATTCATAGAATGTAGAATGTTTAACTCTGACCATCACTTTATATCCACCCCTCTTCTGTTGTTAAACTGTGTTTCCTTAGCTCATATTTATTGCTTTTCATTTTACGGGCATTGTTTTCTTATTTACCCACATGTTTACTAATTTATTTGCTCACCCTTCATTCTGGATTTCACACTTCTAGAATCATTTTCCTTATTTCATTCTAAAAGTTACTTCTCTGAAAAACTAATAGACTGATAAGATTGATTTAAAAAAAGGAAAAAGAAAGTCACAAATTACCAATAACAAGAATAATAAAGAGGACATATCTGCAGATTCTCCCAATATAGATGATGTTATGAACAACTTTATTCTAAAAGTTTTGAAAATTTACATGAAATAGACAACTTCTATTAAATGAAGCCACAAAACAGCAAAGATCAAGATAGTAACTTGTGTGTAGCCAGAAAGGAGAGAGAAAACTCAAAAGGAAAGATTACTATATTGACACTGCCTAAACTAGAATTATATTTTCTTACTAAATTATCATTTAAGAGAGGTAACAAAGATATTCCAGACAAGCAAAAAAGAAAAACTGAGAGAGTTCATCACAAATGTACTCTGCCTGAAGGAAATCAAAAGGAAATTTACATCAGAAAAATGAAAGGTACAAATTACCAATAACATAAAAAGGACAGATGTTTCCAATATTACAAAGATAATAAAAAGATTTTATAAACAATATTATACTAAAACTTTTGAAAATTTACATGAAATAGGCAAATCCTAAACCAACACAATTCACAAAAAACAACAGAAAAGGAGAAAAAAATCTAAATAGTTCTACGTCTATTAAGTATTTTGAATCTGTAATGAAAATACTTCTCACAAAGTAATTTCCAAGTACAGACAACTTCATCAGTGATTTCTTTCCAAAGACTATTGGGGAAAAATAGCACTAATTCTATATAAACTCTCTCAGGGAATTGAAAAAGTGGAAACACTTTTTAGCTCATTGTATCAGGCCAGTATAATCTTGATGCCAACATTTGACAATGAATGAAAAAGTTTTCCATACACTGAAAAATAACAAGCTCTCTCTCTAGGACATAGAAAAATTCTCTCAAAACTTAACAAATCAAATCAAGAGCTATACATATTTTATTATTTTTGTATGTATACTTTTTAAATGATTTCGTTGTTTACAACGATGTTCCAGTTTTTGGCTCTTGAATATTTCATTGTTATTATAATACCTTTCCCAATCTGAGATTTACTTTTCATGTCTAGCATGTTTTATTTTATCGTTTTTTCTTTCTAATCTTTTCAGTTACTTATTTTTTGCTTATATTAATTTCCTAGGGCCATAACAAAGTACTACAACTGGTCTGAAGGACTTAAAGCAACATAAATGTATTCTCTCACAGTTCTGAAGGTGAGAAGTTCTAAATCTAGTTATCAGCAGGGCCATGCTGTCTCTGAGACCCTAGGACGAATCCTTCTTGCCTCTTCCCGGCTTCTGGTGGTGGCCAGCAGTCCTTGGTGTTCTTACGCTTATAAATGCATCACTCCAGCCTCTGCCTCTATCATCACATAGCCAACTTCAATCTGAGTCTGTGTCTTCTCAGAAGGACACCAGTCATATTGGATTAGGGGCCCACTGAGTAAAGTGTGACCTTATCTTTACTAATTACATTTGCAATGACACTATTCCCAAATAAGGCCACATTCTGAGGTACTGTGAGTTAAAACCTCAACATATCCTTTTGGGTGACAGAATTCAACCCATAATAGTCATAAAGCTTTATCTTTTATACAAGACTACTCTATCTTGATATCATTTGAATTATCCACCTTTCCTTCACTAGTAAGTAATACCATCTTTCTCATATGCTAAATGATTAGATATATGGGAAGAATTTCTTGTCTGTCTATTCTGTCTCTCTAATCTGTCAAGTCAAGCATTGGTACTACACAATTTTGATTATTGTCATTTTATAATTTGTCTTTTTTTTCAGTCAACTATATTGAGGTATAGTTTACACACAATGAAATGCGCTGATTTTAACTGTGCATTTCATTAATTATGACACATTTATACAGCCATACAACAACCACCACAATAAAGGTATAGAAAATTTCTATGACCCCGAAATTTCAATCGTATCATATGCTAATCAATCTTCTCCTTTCTTGCCTTTCCCCAAGCAACCACATGTCTGCTTGCTATCACTATAGAGGTTTTCCTAGAGTTTTATATAAATGAAATCATACAGTATGTATCTTTTTTGTTGTGCTTGTTTGGTCAATATAATATTTTTTGAAATTTATCCATATTCTTATATGCATCAGTAGTTCATTTCTTTTCTTTGCTGTATAGTAGTTCATAGCATAAACACATTATAATTTGTTTATACATTCACCTGTCAATAAGCTTTGAATTGTTTCCAGTTTAGGGTTATTATGAATAAAGCTGCTGTGAATATCTGGTATTTTACTATGAGTGGAATTGTCTCTTTTTAATAAAAAGTACATCTGTAACTTTACTAGGCACTACTAAACTGTTTTTCAAAGTGACATTACCACCAGCAGTGTACGGAAGGTTTGGTTGCTTCACATCCTCACGGCCCTTGGTATTGTCAGTCTTTTATAACAGTCATCGTAGTGTACATGAAGTTGTTTCTCACTGCAGTTTTAATTTACATTTCCATGATGACTAATAATATTGAGTATCTTTTCACCGAATATTTATTTTAAGCTAATTAATATTTTATTTTTAATTGTTTTATACTTTTTTTACTTCTTAACAGTTTTATATTTTTATATTTCATAATTGTACTTAGGAAGACTATTCTCTTTTGCAGTTTAGTTTTTTTACCCAACTTATTTGATTCTTTTATAGTTTGTTAGTGATTTCCAGTTGATTTTCTTAGATTTTTCATAGATATAATCATAATCTGCAAATAATAAAAGTCTGTTTCCATTCCAAATTGTAAAGGCATCTCACTTTTTAAATTGTCTAATAGAATAAGCTAGATGTAATAAGCAAAGCTGAGTTTCTTAAACTTTCTTTCTGGAATCACTATTGGAGTGGGAAGAGTTCCGTAGTTGCTTCATTATATCTAATGCTGATTTTTAAAATATATATTGTTTATAATGTTAAGAAAATTACCTACTTTATTATGATTTTTGATCAAGGTGTTAGATTTTATCAAATCTCTTTCACCATATATAGAAATTACAATATTCTTTTCACCTCAGACCTGTTAGTATGGAGAATTACACTGCAATAATTCCTAATATTGAAACGTATTTTATACATATGTTGCAAGCTTTATTTTCATATTTACTATATTTGAATTAATATTTGTAAGTTAAATTGGTCTCTAATATTTTTGCTGTAATTGTCAGGTTTTGTAAACAATGTTTTGAACATTTCATAAAAGAATTGAAAGCATTATTTTTTTATGCTCTGGAATAGCATTGAAAATACCTGTTTTTAAATTTTGGGTGGACTCACCCACAAATTACTAGGCCTAACACATTTTTTATTACGGGTGCGTATGCTTCAACAATGGCCTCTATTTTCCCCAGGGCAATAGGTTAATTTCTGCTTATCCCTTTTCTAAGTACCAGTTTATATTTTCCTAAGATTTTCATTTCATCCAAATTTTCAAATTTACTTTTACAGAGTTAAACACATTCGAGATTCATATTATTTGTTTTTATAGTTATTTACCATTTATATTTTTGTGAATTTGTACTTTCTCCTTTATTATATCATTGTTTTTTGTTCTCATAGAATTGCTCTTGTATATGCATTAGTTCTATAACTTTTTGTTGTCTGGTTCATTAATGCCTGCTTTAATATTTTTCAGTTTATTTTCTTGTCTAAAGTTGATTTCATTCACTTTCCTTCTGACTTCTTGTGTTGTATGCTGAACTTATTTTATTATTTCTTGCTTAAATATATGTATTTAAAGACATGAATTTTCCTTTTTGATGTGTTTTAGCAGCATTCTATAGATAGTCATAGAAAGTATTTTATTATTATCATTTTCTGCATAATCTCCAATTTTGGCTTTGATCTTTGCTTTAAAATAGTTAATTTCCAGCTGGTAAGCTTATTTTTCTTTCTGATTTTGTTGTTAGTCATCAATTTTCTTGCACTAAATAATGTGTACAATTTCTATTTTTAGAATATAGTTATGTTGCAGAATAGTAGGTAGTAGAGTTTTAAGAATGCTCCATGAAAAGGGAATATATTCTGTTTTCATGATATAATTATACATGTATATATAAATACACACATATACAGACACACACATATGTCCACATAATCTATATACATAGTTAATTATAAAACTTACATATAGAATCTATTTTATTAACAATGTTGAATCTTTCATAGTCTTGCTTATTTTTATTCACTCAATCTTTCATGGAATAAGAGATTAGCAAACATCTCCTGCTATTAATTGCTTCTACGTATTCCTCCCCACATTTTATATACGAGCAGTCTTGAAAAAGTTTATGAAAATGCATACTATGAAAAAACTGTGCATGGATTTCAAAACATTTTCGGCACAAAAATAAATTAGTACTAACTTCTTATAGCATGTCTGAACAGATCTAGTTTGAGGCACTAAGAAGGGTAAGACATCAATTTGAAAAAAGCCCTTATCAGAGCAACATGAATTCTGCTAAAATTGAAGTAAGAACAAACAGCAAATTTGTGGTGAAGCTTGGGTGGAAGAAAGGTGAAATGATTGAAGCTTTACAAAAAGTTTATGGGGAGAATGCCCCATGGAAATCAGCAGTTTAAAAATGGATAACTTGTTTTAAGAAGGGATGAGATGATGTTGCAGGTGAAGCCCACAGTGGCAGACCAGCTACATCAATTTGCATGGAAAAAATTAATACTGTTTGTGCAATAATTGAAGAGGACCAACAATTAACAGCAGAAACAATAGTCAACACCACATCTCAATGGATTCAGCTTACACAATTTTGACTGAAAAATTAAAGCTGAGCAAACTTTCCATTTGATGGGTGCCAAAACTCTTGCTCCCAGATTGGCTGCAAACAAGAATAGAACTTTCAATGGAAATTTTAAACAAGCAGGATCAAGATCCTGAAGCGTTTTTCTGAAGAGTTGCAAAAGGAGGTGAAGCATGGCTTTCCCAGTATGATGCTGAAGTCAAGGCACAATCAAAGCAATGGCTACAAAGAGGTGAAAGTGGTCCAGTCAAACCAAAAGTGGACTGGTCAAAGGCAAAGTTCATGGCAACAGTTTTTTGGGATGCTCAAGGCATTTTGTTTGTTGACTCTCTGGAGGGCCAAAGAACAACAACATCTTCTCATTATGAAAATATTCTGAGAAAGGTAGTCAAAGTTTTAGCAGAAAAATATCAAGGAAAACTTCACCAGAGAGTTCTTCTCCAGCACGACAGTGTTCCTATTCCTCTCATAAACAAGGTAAATTTTATAAGGATTTCAATGGGAAATCATTAGGCATCACCTTACAGCCCTGATTTGGCTCCTTTTGACTTCTTTTGTTTCCTAATCTTAAAAAGTCTGTAAAGGGCACCCATTTTCCTTCAGTTAATAATGTAACATAGACCGCATTAATATGGTTAAATTCCCAGCACCCTCAGTTCTTTAGGGATGTACTAAGAGCTGATATCATCACTTATAAAGTGTCTTGACCTTGATGGAGTTCTTGTTGATAAATAAAATTTATGATTTTAATTTTTATTTTTTAATTCAGTTTTTCCACAAAATATTTTGAAGTTCCCTCCTATTTTTGCTTTATGGAATTAGATGCTGTGATAATTTGAGTCTGGTATCTGTGATTGTGTGATTACACTGCACTTTTATCATAAAAAGTACCATGCTTTTTCTTGTTCACTAATTTTTGTCTTGATGTTAACATTATCTGATATTATGAATCTGCTATTCTCTGCCTAAACCAAAAATTCTAATTGATCTAATGCCTTTGCATATGCTTTTACTTTCAACTGTTCTAAGCTCCTTTTTTTGATTTTTAATTTTCATTTTAAGCTCCAAGGTTCATGTGCAGGTTTCTTACATATGTTAACACATGTGCCATGGTTGTTTACTGCACCTATCAACCCGTCACCTATGTGTTAAGCCCAGCATGCGTTAGCTATTTTTCCTAATGCTCTCCCTCCCCCCACTATACCCCCCCAACAGGCCCCAGTATGTATTGTTTCCCTCCCTATGTCCATGTGTTCTCATTGTTCAGCTCCCACTTATATTGAGAACATGTGATGTTTGGTTTTCTGTGCTTGAGTAAGTTTGCTGAGGATAATGGCTTCCAGTTCCAACCATGTCCTCATGAAGGACATGATCTCATTCCTTTTTATGGCTGCATAGTATTCCATGGTGTATGTGTACCACATTTTGTCTATTCAGTCTATCATTGATGGGCATTTGGGCTGATTCCATGTCTTTGTTATTGTGAGTAGTGCTGCAATAAAGTTTATTTTTCGATAACATTTTTATGCTGCATAATTTTTGGGTTTAGTTTTCCACCATAGGTCTTTAAAAAAATAAAGTTAGCCCATTTTTATTTACTTATATAATATGTTTGTCTCAGATTTGCCATCATATTTTCTATCTTTTCTATTTTTTGTTGCCCCTTTTGATGGTTCATCTATAATTTAGTAAACTACATACCTATGTTTGCTTTGTGTAGGTGTGATAGTTCTGAAACTTCAGAAATTTCCTCTATATTTCATTTTTAATGCCCCTAGCACCACTCTTTTAACAGCAGCTTTTCCTCTGATGTATTCAAGAGTTATTTGAGTTTGGCAGGGCAGGGAGACTCTGACCTACAGATGACAATCCTTAAAACTTTTAGCCTTGGCCTCATCCTAGATTCCACTTACCTGCTCATTTGTATCTCTTCAGGGAAGCAGTGGCCCTGACTATCAGAGAGAAAGGAACTCCAGAGGATGAAAAAGAATAGGAAACACCTGAATAAAAAGTGGGTAGACTTTTAACTTAGATCTATACATAAATTAGAATATCAATTTTCTATTGCTTTTTATTCTTAAAATTTAATTTTGTTATTTTACTACTTTCAATAGATAAGTTAATTAAAGGATACATTAATTATAAGGATGTTAATTATATCTATTAATCTGGAGGGAATATATTTATATATTTTTAATTAAGAAAGGCAAGTTGCAAAATCTTGTTTGTAATACGAGCTTTTTATTTGCCAAAAAATTGTTAAATATTTCCCCACCTATTTTATACATTTGCATTGGTTTCACAATGGAGAGGTGGAAAATATAAAGGAGGTTTGAGGAGATTACTTTAAATATAAATATATTTTCATTGTTTAATGAAAATGGTGAGCATATGCTAGTTTTGAAATTTTAAAAATAAATTTATTTAAGAAATTTTAAAACTAGATAACTTTAAAGTAAATCACATAGGAAGTTCAGCTAGAGAAATATAAATGGAAAAATTGGCAACAAAATGTCAAAAGATGTTTAACTTTGCTCATAATTTAAAAATTTAAATGTAGTTGAAATGAAAATTTACTTTCAAATCTCAGATTGGCCACTATTTGGTGGCCTGCTCTATGACCACTCCTCCTTCTTTTTTGTTTGCTGGATTCCCCACTCAAGCAGTAGAAGAGGTGGTATCACTCCCAATCTAACAATGGGAGACTCAAAGTCTAAGTCAAACATGTAATTATTATACCCTTTTCATATCAAATCTTTTATTATTTTGAGCATGGTCATGGGACCTCATTCTGGCCAATGAGATCCAAAAGAAAGTGTACTAGGTGACTCTAGAAAATGTTTCTTCTTCAATTTAAAAAAAAGTCCCGTGAGAAAAATTAGCCTCTTCTTCTTTTATAGAACTTTGTTTTGTTTGTATGTGACCACTACAGTAGTCGTAGCTGTCCTTTGGCAATGAGTGCAGCCATTGTCAGTGTGCTGAAGAAGACAATAGAACATAAAAATGGAAAGCTCCTAGGTTCTTGGTAACAAGGTTGAGCTGCTGAATCAACCAACTCTATAACTAACACACCTGTGGACTTTCCATTTCCGTAACTAATTTTTAGTTGGACATTCTATTACTTACAGTGAAAAGCATCCTGGTTAATATAATAACCCATGTTGAAGAGGGTACAGAAAGCCAGAATGCCAGGGTAGAGGGTAGAATTATGATTTATAACGTCTTCTGTGGGGGATAGTTTGGCAAATCAACTACAACTGCACTTAAAACTTTTTCTTTTTTTAATGACAAGGCAACTCCATTTCTGGGAATTTAACCTACTGCTATGCTTACATTTGTGGGTGAAATAGCCAAAGAATAAACACAACCTAATAATCATCAATAGGGGAAAGGTTAAATAGATGATTTTTATGTGGAATACTATGCAGCCCTTAGGAAGATTGATGGCTGGACCAAAAAATCTACACATTAAATTGTTTTAAAAAGTTATATAGACTGTATTTAAAGTGTTTTAAAGTATATAGCATGCTATGTTTGGATTATGATTGTATATGCAAAGACTTTCTGGAAGGATGAAGAAGAAACTATTAACCATGGTTGTCTTAGGGAGGGGAGCTGGATGTCTAAGACAGAAATGGGAGGGAGATTTATTTTCACTGTTTATTCTGTATCTTTAAAATGTGTGCCAATTGCATGCATAATCGATTGTGCTCAATTAATTTTATTTTAATTAATTAATAGATAAAAGATTCTTGGAGGGCGTATCCTTTTTGGGAAGATGCCTTGATGTAAAAAGGACTGCACAAAATAGAATGAGGTCAGGACCCAGTGCGGTGCTGTTGAGTTCAGCGCTGAGGATGGATGTAGGCAGAGCCTTGGAGTTAGGTAGCTCAGGCCTGCAGCCTCCTTCTGTGGGCAGGTAGAGTTCTCCTGCTGCTGCATTGGTGCTGGGGATGCAATTACAGGAAGAACAGTTTGGGGGAATGAGACTCCTGCTTGCTAGCCTGGCAGGTCCAGAGCTCAACAACTGTGGCAAAGCAGCAAACTCAGAGTACTGGATAAACTGTCACTATGTCTCACACTTTCCTGCTTTATACAGGCCACTTGGAAACTGGCAGCTACGAGATATAGAGCTCTGGAATGGTCTTTGGAGTCAAAAGAACTTCATTCCCATCCTGGTAATGCCACTTAAACACAGGGTAACCATAGGCTCTTATTTATTATAAATTTATTTTGTTAGCTAGTTAAACTTACTTATTAATTTTCCTAAAAGAATTATTTTTAACATTTTTCCAATAGTAAAAATTATGCATGTTTGATCTACATAAACCTAAATAAAACGGAAATGTGTAAAGTGAAAAGCAAAACTCCTTCCTGTCTCTTAATTTTTCCCCTTTGCTTCCTACTACTCTAATAATCACTGCTTATGACTTGACCTTATTTCCTCCCCAATTTTAATGATGAATAGATAAACCTAATTGTTTAACACAAATGGGATTCTACTATACATTTTATTTTCTCCCTGTAAGCAATATAGACCAAGAGTCAGCACAATTTTTTTTTTGTGAGAAGTAAGATGGTAAATATTTAGGCTTTATGAACCTTATCCTTTATCCCAGATACTGAACTCTGCTGTTGTATCCGAAACTCAGCTATAGATGATTTGTAAATGAATGGGCATAGCTGTGTTTCAATAAAACTTCTATTTAGAAAACAAGCAAGTGGCAGGCTGCATTTTCCTTCAAGACGTAGTTCACCAACCCCTAATATGTAATAATTAAGTCTAACTCATCTTTTTTTTTTTTTTTTGAGACGGTGTCTCGCTCTGTTGCCCAGGCTGGAGCGCAGTGGCGCGATCTTGGCTCACTGCAAGCTCTGCCTCTCGGGTTTACGCCATTCTCCTGCCTCAGCCTCCCGAGTAGCTGGGACTACAGGCACCCGCCACCACACCCAGCTAGTTTTTTGTATTTTTTTTTTTTTTTTTAGTAGAGACAGGGTTTCACCGTGTTAGCCAGGATGGTCTTGATCTCCTGACCTCGTGATCCGCCTGTCTCGGCCTCCCAAAGTGCTGGGATTACAGGCTTGAGCCACCGCCCCCGGCCTAACTCATCTTTTTTACTGGCACTCCATGGAATGGGTGAACAAATTCACTTCAATAGTCACCCATATGTCGATACTAAAAGTCATTTCCCTTAGAAGCGCTCTTAAATAAGCACCAGTTATCCACTAGCTGGATTAGCTGATGTCTGTCTCCTTTCTCCTGTGAACAAGTTAATGGCTTTCTGTGGTGTATTGAAATTGTGTGCCTTGCACAGAACTCCTTACTTCACCTGTGTCCTTGGGATTTCACCAGGTGAGCTGACCAGCAGTCCTGAGCTTGTTTAAACATCTCTACTTGTTACCGTAGTATGCAATTGAATTAAACAGTATGTTAACCAGAGAAATGGAAGTGAAGGAAAGAGATTGTTGACTCCAGAAAAAACTGAAGTTAATTATTTTTGGAAACACCTAATTAAAGTGCTTTTTCACACACAAAAATTGTTGAATTAGGGTGAGTTAATTACAATAGACTAAAAACCAGCGAGCTTGTGGTAGGCTTTGGGGTGAAGGACCCATAGCATCAGCTGCTTGGGAGAGGAGGCCAAGCAGCCAGGCTGAGTCTAGGTTCAGGTTCAGCCCTGGTTCCTCTTTGATTTTCAGAAGCTTGACTGGTCTGGGGAATCTGCCTTCTGCCCGATGAAGCCCCAGGCTCTCATCTTGTCATATCTTCTTTCCTGGATCTTAGGGGACCTCATGTCTGACTATATTTAGCCTATGTTTTTATACTCTCTGAATGTGAGAGGTTATTAAGCATAAGATTCTGTTTCTCCTCTCAAAGGCTGGTCCAGTAACGTTTAAAATAGCGTTAAGTCTATATTTACATTTTGATGTCACTCATGCTTTATTTCCTTAGCAGACTGTCTATTCTGTTCCACCCATGTTTTTCTCCCAAGCAGAATCTATCTTATCTGACATTGCAAAGCAGTTAACATTGATTCTGGTGAATGGTCTACTTTGATTTTTTCTACAGGGAGATTTTAGTACAAATTCTCATATATTGTTTTCTCAACAAATGGAAAATCATGTTCCACATTCATTGTGCTGGGTTTGCCGAGCCTGCTATTTTGTAACTCACTGTCTCATCTCTTTTATTTGCCTTCTCTGTCACTGTCAATGTTTTCCTAATACTTCATCCTTTATGCAGACTCCTTCCTTGGAGCTGAATTTGGCAGTGGAGTTTGCCTAACTAATGGGGACCATATGCTCTGCAATTACATTCCCCAACAACATTCAGATTTGTTAGCAAATATTGGAGAAGGCAAGTTGAGAAACTGGAGTGCAAAGGACTATCAGGAACTGGCACATTCTGACAGGTAAACCTGCATTTGCTGACCACAGGGAATAAGTTCCAGTTGGGGCTTATATTGGCTTAGGTAGAAGGGGGATTTGTTTTTTAAAATTTCTATCAATTGGTGTACTCCTCTTCAAATAGCTAAGTGCCCCTCTGATGTGTTCCCAATTGCAAACTGTGCTTTCCCCTAGAGATCAATTTTTAATACATGGCTATCACCTGTTTATTTGTTGATCCCAACCCTCCCCAAGACTGGAGAACTGGAATCATAGAATTCCTCATTGTAGTTTTCCCAGCTCCCAGCAGAGGACTGTTAACATAATAGCTATTCAGTAAATATTTGGCTAATGAGCAAATGAAACCATCTCTAGACTACATTAAATCCCAACACATTCTACACATCACATCTATATACCTTGGATGGCTTTTTCCCATTCTCCAGGTCCTTCCCTTTCTGTAGGCTGGACCAGCTTTGCCCTTGGGAGTCCAGACCCCTGAAAAGAGTGCAAACTCTGAAGGTTCTGAAGAAGGTTTAGAGCATGGCCCAACATGGCAGGATTCGTTTTTAAGGGCTTTTTCTTTCTTTTTTTTTTTTTTTTCTGCTTTTAAAATGTCCATCTGTTGCCCTGTTGGGGATGAGTGTGGAGTAGGATGAGTCAAACCTTTAGCAGATTGTCCTGAGTTTTGATAAGCTAAATGCAAGGGAAAGAACACCATTTGTCTATGCAAATGGCAGGAAATGGTAACTAGCTTGAGAGTGGGTGGCTGAGGGGAGAAATGCTTTAGCTTTTCAAGGACCTATTGAAAGATGTGCATTTCTTTAGTGCCCTGCTTGCTGGATCCTTCTGCAGGAGTATCTGTCCCATTGGCCCCAGTGTGGCTACGTAGGGCTCTCAGGCACTACGTTGGATGACAGCAGCTCTTCCTCTCCGCCATGCCTATTGCAGTCTTAAGCAGCACCCACTGACTGGCTCCTTGAAGACCATGGAGGTGGGGAGGTCTATTTGCACTTGAAGCTGCAAAGGGAAGCTCATGATTTCAATCAATCCACAACTTTGCCTTCATGGAGGAGCATGGAGGGAGGAGACAAAAGCAGACTGATTAGAACTCAGGGACCTCACCACCCCCAGCCCACCTCTCACCCCCATGGCATGTGACTGCTACAAAGACACAAGAAACACTCCTTGTTTTAGAACACAAATACATAAATTTTTAATCTGCGAAAAATACAAAATGAAACCATGTACAAGTTATGTACAAACCCTTTTTACAAGACAAGAGAGTTATCACTGGTTGTTACAGATGACAGAGTTGGGTAGATCATTTCAGAGCACCAGCATATATTCTCTTCTTCAATTCCTGTCAGGTCAGAGTAATTAATCATAATCATAATCATAATGCCAACAAAGATCGAAAGATGAATAAGCCACGCTCTTTTTCCTTAATGAACATGTAGGCTGAACTCTGCATGTGTGTACTTTTTTTTTTTCTTTGTCCCCTAAAGAAACCTTGAAGTGCAGGTTTTGGTGTTACGCAGAGAAAGGTTTCCTTTCAACATCTGGGTGGTGGGATGTGGGCCAGAAGTTTTAGGCAGGATGTGATTGTGCCACCTGGGAATGGAACGTTTTTAATTAGGATTTCCCAACAGATCTGGGTTTATGTTTGAAATTTTGCAGTTCTGGTCAAAGGCATGTCAGACCGTATTAAGCGGAAGGAAGGGGAGGAGAGCGAGCGCTCTGGGGAGGATGGGATTCTGGTTTTGTGTGGAAGTGAGGCTCAGTCTACCTTGTGGGTGGGGCTCCTGTCCCTGCCAGCAGCCTTCCCATTCTGACCCTGAGTCCCATGGGAGAGAAGCACTGGGTCACTCTGGCAGGTGTGTGCCAGTGCCTTGTGTACATTTCCATCTAAGATTCTAAACAGTGGGGCCCGGTAGTGCTTCCCAAGGCAGGCAAGGCCAGGAGCATTGGTGTCACTTCTGCCCCGTTCTATTAACTAGCAAGACGGAGGAGAAGCAGCAGCACAGACGTCCTCAAGGGATAAGCAAAGGAAACCTTTCTAAACTGAAAAACCTACCTAAAGATAAAGTCCACTTTCACCTGGCCAGAACATCTCTTCTCACACTGCCTGTTCAGAAAAGCCACCAAAGCAATGTGGTTGTAGCATTTGTTTTCATACCCCCGAAACTAAGGGTGCAGGGCATGTGCTGTTCAGGGAGGGAAGAAGAACAGTGCAGACATGGACAGGAACGTGAAAGGAGATGCCCACCTTGAAACCCCTCCCTTGTGAGTCATCCAGAAAGACTGCCAATCACCACACTACCTGTCCAGCCTCCACCCACCATGGCAGCCACAGGGACACATAGTGGCTGAGTGACTGCCCACCTGGGCCAGACCTCATGACAAGCTCTGGGAATATGGACAAATAAGCAGAGTGAGTCCTTCAAGTGAGTCTTTTGACTTCTGAATCACCATCGCCAACACCTTTCATCTCCAGCCTCATAAATGATCTGCCTTCTCTTTCTTAAAATTCCCCTCTTATTTCTCATTTTCCTGGTTCCGGAGTACCCTAGATCTCCTGTCCCAAGAAGGTCTACTTATTTTGCTCCTTTTTAGTCCTGAAAAACATGACTTTAGCCTACAAACACATCTGCCAGCTGATCTAAACCTATACTTTCTCCGTAAAATAATTCATCCAGGATCCTCACTTTCTAAGTGCCTCTGTGGATCTGGCTTCTACATCTGCAGGGCCTGTTGTAGCCCACTCCTTCACTCCCCTGTCCCACTCCCCTTGCCTGTGGGGCCTTCTCTCATGGACAGCTGTCAGCTTTTCCTGCTCTGGATGAACCCAATATAACATTTCTTAGCTGTTGTACTCACGGCCTCCCCTTCCTGCCTGCTTGTCTTGTTTTCCTATTCCTCCACATGGTTCTGTCCTTGAGGACAGATTAGGTGTGTGTTCACTGCACAATGAATATGCTCTAGACCCACAGCCATTGCCCCATATCCAGTCACTACAATCCCAACCAATCTTCTACAACTATTACAATCCATAACATTTATTTGTTATTAAGTGTTCACATTTATTAAAAAATTATTTATTGAACACCTGTTTTGTGCAATGTGATCTTTCCAATATATGTGTGCCTTGTGTTCCCAGTTAGGCAGGCGGGCTATCTTCCTCTAATAGCCTTACAGTCGTGAGGACACAACGGCTGCTCAGTAAATATCAATTAGCAGTTACTGATGAACATCACCCACCCTGCCACATGCCAGATAATCCTGCCTTCATACCTGGAATGCTGACCCTCTACTAATCTAACTCTTAAACTCCCCTTTCTCTAGAAATCCTACCTTGCTGAACCACTTCAAACCACACCATTTCTCCCTTGTTTCATCTCCTACCATGTTGAATGTGAAACTATGTCATTAGGGCTCACCCTTTCTCTAATGGCGCCTTGAGCATGTTTTCTTTCTTTAGTTGTATTATAAGCTGATTGATGGCAGTACCTATATTGTGCTCATTTCTCTCCCACCGGCTCCTTTTACAAATATTTAGCGGGTACTAACAGGTTTCTAAGCAAGGGCTACCTGATTAGCTGCAAGGATGTTTTCATAATGGAAATTCCTATTTGGCAGTTCTGGACTATTAATTATTCTTTACAATTTGTGAATGTCCTGCCTCATGTTCTTATTATATTACTGTCTAGAAAATAGTATGATTGGCCGATTTTTAAAAATGTATGTATCCATTCCTACCCTCTAATCTACTTTGTGAGTTTGTTGCTGACATTCTAGTAATTCAGGAGAGTCAGGACGTTCTACGTCTGATGGTCCTGTGACAGAAAGCAAAGCCAAATGTGTGAGGAAAGGGGGTGTTGCACACGGTGAATTATTGACTTGGAGTGGGCACCCTTTAGCACTCCTTGCTGCTGAGAATATGTTCAGTTTTGTGTGCATTCTCATGATATTTTCCAGGAAGAACTGACATCTCACTACTTTCAACCTGAAAAATGCACAGCCATTGCTGCCCCATCACTCTTTGCTTAAAACTCTTAGTGGCTTTTCATGACTTTCTAAATCAAGTTTCAAACTTTTATCTAGGCCTTTAGACTGTACTTTGTAGCCCCTTCCATGAAGTCGCATCTCAGTTTTCCTCAGCTCCCCTACACAAACTTATCACAGTAGACAAAATAGTCAATCTATTGAAATCACATTCCTACAAATACATCATGGCCCATTTAGTCCCATCTCCCTGGAAAACCCTCATATTACATATCTTTCCAGTCCTGTCACCCAATTACTATTGAAATGCCTCCAAAGCCCATCAAGCATTATATGCCTCTGCATTCTTACCAGCCCATGCAGTTCAATGCAAACTCTTCTTTCTTCCAACCCAAAGAACTACTCTTTGTATCAGATGCATGCCCATAACTGATGGTATTTTAAAATACTGCTTATTATATCTTTTTCTTTTTTTCTGTCTTCCTGGATTCTTAATCTATACCCCAAGTTTGTCTTATCTTTAGATAAGGAGTCTCAGGTCCTTTCTGTGATTAAAATATATATATATATATATGTCAAAAGAGGAAAGTCTGCTACAGGTGGTCTAAGTCAGAATTCTTTCTCCAGTCTATCCATGTGGGGCTATGACATCATGGAGCTTCCAACCATTGTAGGGCTAAAGGTGCCTCTGTCTTTGAGCACATAGGCTTCTTTCTATACATGTTTTAAGCAAGCTTACCATAAAAATTGAAAATTAGGCTCTGTGGTCTCTTAAGAAATAAAATTTAAAATGTTTTCCAAGATTCCTTATTTTTATGGAAATCTTGAAATTATTAACAACTGATACTTTATTGGAAACAACCAATTGGAAGAGACTGCACTTCAACAACCAATATGACCAAACTAGTACAAATTGTCTAGGAATCATTTCTCATTACTACTCTCTCATAAATAAATCCAAACAGTATCATCACCTCCTCAAATGACCGTGGGATTTATATGCTAAATCATCTCTGCTGGATTAAAATAAAATGCCTTTTGGGAATGAGGAGAGGGGCAGAAAGGTAATTTGCCAGAAGATTTTAAGTAAATTCTGTTTCTTTTGCTTTTTAAAGAGGGTGAGTCAGTCCTAATTAGTGAAGATTCTTTCAAGGGTCATGGCGATTGGTGGCTTTACCACCATTCCAAAAGCAGCAAGTAAGAATAAAACAGAAAATGGACAGATTCTGCCCTGGAACTCAGTGTTCAAGCTGAACGGATCTACTTAGTCTCCTAGGAGTCAAGGCGGCTCACATCTCAGTCAAATGGTTGGATAGTCTTTGTTTCTCTCCCTTCCTACTTTTATTCCTCAATTTCGCCTTTCCTTCCTTCAATGAGTTTCCCTTTGACAATAAAACAATAGATTAAAATTACATTTATGAATGTAAGTAGCTAAGAGATGGTTAGTTTATTAATGAAAGAAAACAACCAAATAAACAGAGGATAGGAAATGAAGTGAGAAGGAAGACTGGTTACATCCTGAAGATCCACATGGGGAAACATAAGTGGGGAAAATGGCAGGAATTTGGGGTTTCTTGAACCTCTAGTTACATAGTAGGAATTGGAGACATGGAATAGAGATGAAGGGATTAACTGAAGCTGGGCCTTGAACCAAAAAAAAAAAAAAAACAAAGGGGAAGGGAGGGATGAAATTGAGAAGAAAACCCTAGAACAGGCAGTGAAATTTGACCAACATGATTCAGGTGCTGGCCATTTTTAAATTGTTATAATAATTCATTTCCCTTAATTACAATTAATTGTGATGGTGACTATCATTTCTCCGAAATGAGAAATTTGCATCTTGAACCTAAAAAGACTCTAAGGTGAAAAGCACAGGAATGAACCTACCTATTCTACGTCCGGAGCAGAAAATGTTCACTACTCATGAGTAAGGCTGGGAGTGTTGCCTGGGTGATGAAGCAAAAAGGACCATTATTCTAGCCCTGGACACAATGGTCTCCAGATGTTTAGCCAAGAAGAGGCAGCCGCTCCCATGTTCCCACTCCTAACTTAGATCATGTCCCCTGGGACCTGAAAGGGACCTTAGAGTCATCTAGATGAATCACTCTCATTTACAAATGAAGTCACTGAGACACAGAGAGTTTTAAAAACATTTTCAAAGATCATAGCTAGTTGTTTGTAAATGCGGCTCTCGCACCCTCATATTAAATGGTAACTAGGGAATTTGTGCCTTTTCTCCTTTCAACATGAAAATGTCCCAGATTTCTTATGGTTTTTCACTTTTCCTTTATCCAACCCTAACTAACACTTCCAATTTCCTGTTTATTTAAAATCTTCAATCAATTTTTTACAAAGTACATCATAAGGTGCCAGAACCCTTGGGAAGAAAGAGTTTTGGAATGTTCTCCAATGTGCCTTAGTCACAGTCACTTTTATTTAAGGTGTTTTGTAATGGTTCAAGATGATATTCTAAAATATAAAATTGATGAGAAAAAAATAAAAGTTTTCTCAAGAAGAAAGGTGATGATGGTGATGATATTTTCTGCTTTGTGAACAGCCTGTTGGTGAGTCTTTGATTCCCACAGCACCCAAGAATCATTGGTTTGGGAGAATGGCTTTTCTGGAGCCCTAAACTGGGATGGGAAATCAGAGCCTCATAATGTGGACTGTGCTAAAGAAGACCCTCCTTGGTCTCAGGCAGATGTAGGCAGAAAGACAGACTGTCTCAGCAGAGATGAATGGGACTCAGGGCCAAAGCGCTCAATGAGTAGGAACAAGCCAGGGAGAAGCTCTGGCATTTGCTTGAGCCCTCCAGTGATTTCACAAATCTTACTTGCTTCCATTTCGCTTTCTACTTACCAAGCACCAGCTTTTGCCAAAGGGCCCAACAACCAGCCATTTTCCTACCTCCTTAACAAAACGCCTCATTTTGTTTTCTAAGCCAGAACAATTCATTATTACAAAGGCAACATAGTATGAACTTATTGCTCTACTTAAGAAAATGAATTTCTACCAATTTGTTTTGTTTTTTGTTGGGGGATGGTGCTTATGAATCAAGGAGCCCTTTGCTGTAGCAGACGATCCTATTATGATTTTTTTTTTTTAAGTTTAGATTCAAATCTCCAGCAACAAATGCATCAGTGGATGTGTGGTGGGGTTGGAGTTTGCATTTCTGCTTCCAGATTGCTTTGGTAGGGGAGACACAGGGAAGAGAGGGTAGTGGAAGTGGAGCTTTGTGTCCTGTGTCCCTCTAATGGAAGATCCTTTATGTGGCCACCACAGCCTGCCAGAGGAGACCGAATCGCTCTAACAAATTCAGAGATGGTTATTAGGAGCAGGAGTGAAGAGCCCACTATGGTTCACGAAGGAAAGAAGAGCGTGGATTGACGTGAATGTACTAAGGTGACCCCAGTGCAAAATCATTACGTAAAAGAAGGCCTAGCTTTCAGGAAAGTTGTCAAAATCCTAGCAAAAGGTTCTCCCCACAAACACATTTGACTTCTATTGGAAACCAAGAAATGTTTATAAGACTGTTGACGTCATTTTAGTCTGCTGAGTAGGCTAGTGATTAATTATAAGTAGTTTTTAAACAATCCAATTGGACATACATTATATTCACAATACTTTTATAGAACTAATTCTACAAAATGTGACGACAGAGTAACCACAGTCCGACAAGTCACTGCAGGACAATGCCTACGAGGTGGAAGCACGACTATATTGGCTCTGCAGGGAGTGGACAGAGGTGGAAGCTCATTTTGCCTACATTGGTAATTGGAGTACTTAGTGGACATATGTCTTCATGATGATCTCATTGCTTTGCTCTGATCTGATTTGCACTACCATAACTAGGTACCACAGGTCATGGTCCAAAGAGTTAATGGACTAGATATCATGAAATTTTGGGGAGATACTTTGGTTAGCTTGGTTCCTTTTAAGTGTCCACAGTTTACATTTTTTTAAGAAAATAAAAATCACTATCACATCCATGCTTCTCCAGAGACCTTGATGATCATATCAAAGACTGATAATTTTAAAGTTGAAAGACTTGCTAAGTTGATTGGAACAAAACAGTTGCCGGGAGACTGTACACCTAGCATGCAAGCGACAGCAGAGCTCTGAGACATCGTAATTGCATCTGATGACTAGAAAAATCTTTTGACCGCAGTTTAAAGTGGCTGATATATTTGATTTCACTGCTGGTAATTTTCAAAGGCCTTTTCTAACAGTCTATATGAAGTGCATTCATTGCTTTCCTTTTGTTATTATTATTTTTTAAATTGTTGTAACAAGTTCACGTGTTTGGCCCCAGCAACTAAATAAAGGAGAGCATGCAAATTAAAATCTGTCTCCATGATTGTAGAAATTTCCTGGTTTTTAAACAAAAACTCAGTGAGAAGAATGAATGCCCTCTCATAGCCTATGGTAAAGTAAAACTACTGATCAGTTTTACAAACTTCTAGGCTAAAAGCTGTGAGATTTGGGGAGTGGGGAGGAAGTCCACCAGACCCTCCCGAAGGTGACATTACTCGCTCAGGTGTTTTGGAAATACAAAATGAGAAGCATACAGCATGTAGGAGTCCCCACCACTAGAACAGCAAACAGAGCAATGCCTTGTGCGCATCTGGTCCTCAGCTTCCACATCCCAGGCTTGCCCACAACCCTCCTGGTGTCCTTAGTTGGCCAGACAAACCTGATCTGCCAATTGTAGAAAAGCAGCAAGAAGGTCTTTCCTTTAAAAATATGAACAAAGGGGTGAGAACTACAGAATGAAAACTAAAACTACAAAAATATGACTTTCAACTGTGAAAATAAATAAGTTTCCATTTATTAAGAGCTGGTGTCAATGCAGATCAAAATACACACCCATCCAGGCGAGGAGCAGGTATTCACCTGTCCCCTTCATCTTCTTTTTTTGGATTGACTAAAATACATGTATACATCGTTGGCCATTTTTAAATTGTTTTAATAATTCATTAAAATTAATTACAATTAATTGTGGTGGTGACCATCATTCTCCTCAAAAGAAAAAGAGAGAAAGAAGAGAAAAATGCATTAAGGAGTCTGGCCACTTATTCATTTAGAGTTTGCATTGTTTAGATATAGGGAAGATATTTGACATTGGAAAGAAAAGAAAAAATATATTTTCTTTCTAATAAATAAAAATAATTTAAAATGCTAGAGGCTATACATGACTATTTTAGTATGTTCATTTATAAATGAAATCATTTTCTTTTCCAAAATACATGGAAGCAATATTCAAGGCAGACAAAGAGAAAGATCTGTCTACTTTATTTTCTGGCAATTCTTGCTTATCCTAACGTTTCCACCAGTGATTCAGCATGTAAGAAGAAAAGTCACGTCACCATTGATGAAGTTTGTCAGGCTTTAAAAAAATAGTTCTGGTCTCCTGGGAGTCAACATTCATCTTCAACTTCTCTGATTGGTGGAATCAAGCTGCTTGTGGATTTATATTGGTTGATCTGGTTAGCCATGTGGGTACTCATGGGCTTGATTTGAATGTTTCTGGGATAGGCATTATCCGGTTCATCTGTAAACCATTTCTTTTCTGCTAAAGGGCAAAATGGATAGAGAACAAGAAGGAGAAATTAGAAGTTTAATTAGTCCTAAGGCAAAGCCTTTGGAAAGTTCATTGAAAAACGCAAAAAGGTAATCTATAGAAGCCGACAGTGAGTTAATTGCTAAGAGAGACAGTGCAGTGTAGGGAGGACCCCAGAACCTGAAACATACCTCTGCTTCCTGTAGCAAGTGATGAATAAAATGTGTCACTGGTACTCAGAGGCCCCATGAGTGGACCTCAGAGGCTAAGGAGGGGTTGGAGAATGAACTCTGGCAATATTCCTTGGAGTTAATTTTGTGGCCAGAAAAGGTTTGGTGGGGAAGGGATGTTGCGTATATCAGCCATTGGGTACAGACATTGTGCCTGAGAAGAGATGTGTGCATCTATTGATTCAAGTGGAACAGAAGGGCACCACCACACTTGCTGCAGAGCGAGTGATCTAGAATCTTATACAGAATCACCACCTCCCAGCCTTTCCTTGGCTTTGCTTATAACACATACACATAAAGTCATATCTCAACTTTACCACTCTCCTGTTTCATTTGTAGCCACTTTGGGGGGTCTAAACTAAACCCATAGATTTTGCTGGCCAAAAATCTATGCAAATCAGAATAGCGACCAATGTTTTAAAGAGGATTTTGAGGTGGCTTTTATTTCAAGAAAGAAAACTCTGTGTTGGTAAAAAGTTATGAATAGAGTTCCAAGTGGCAATATCTTAACTGACTATAATAACCCAAGCTGTCGACAAGGGAGCTCATTGAAGTCTTGGCATTTCATTTCCACCCTAAATACAGAAATGGCTGAGAGAGAATGCTGAGTCAGGGTGTTCGGGGGCTGGGGTGAGAATGAAAATGGTCTAGCATCCTCTTCGCAGTGCAAAGCTATTTTACAAGACTCAACCCTCATCCCCGCCTCTTTCTAGGATTGAAATTTTCTGGGAAATTGGCCATGTGTATAGATAGGAAAGGACTGGGCAAATAGGACATTCTAACTTGGAAATCATATGCCTCACTTCAGTGGCTTAGGGAAAGAAAAGCAAAAGGGTAAAAGCTATCAAGCACGTCCACTGCTATAGAGACAATGGCCTCTCTAACTGCTTTTTCTGCTTACCAGAACAATTTGTAACTGCCTTGTCAGTGGTCCTGGATGGACACTATAGTGAAAACTGCTCACCTGGTTTGATAGGGGTCGTTGGGGGTGGGAGGGTATGTGCGTGTTTGGCTAATGATTTATAAATTAAGTATCTATGATCAGCTCATGACCACTCTGCTTGTTTCTCCTCAGTTCTTACTTCTGCCATTTCAAGGGCCCTGAGCTGTCAATGTCAAGGAGGGCTGTCACTGGAGCAGGGATGTGCCTGAGTCAAAGCCTCGCCCCACTTTTATGCGGCAGCTCAGTTTACCCCAGAGGAAACTTGCTACCTCTTGCCTCATTCTCCCCATCCCCCTCCTGCTCTGGCTCGCTCACCTATTATAATTAAGTTCACTTTGATTTGAACAGATTGGACGATAGGAATTCATAAGGCTACATCCTCACAGTGAAGCTAACTGATTAAGTGCTTTAAATTATTCCCCCTGACAGAATGATAAAGTTACAATCTGTTCTGAGATGATCTACAGCTTGCCAGACTCCTACAGCTTCTTTCTACATTCATTTATCTTTTTGTCAAGCAGAGTTTTTTTTTTTTTCCCCCTAAGCTTCAATTCCATAGATCTTTTAAAGTCATCAGCACATCTGAATTATTAATGAGGCTTTAGAGGCAAGGTTCCTGATGGGCTGGTTAAAAAAGGTTGTATAGAAATCCAAGACTGTGTACACATCAAAATAATTTCAGCTCCATTTAAAAAACCATTTAGTTCAAGTGTGACATAGATGAACCATTATGCATTTGTGGAAACCAATTTTTTGTGATCTACGATTAAACTAACCTTTCAGAGAGGAGTAAAGTGTGATGGTTATCATGTTTTAAAAGCATTGCCAGGCCGCTGAAACAATTTCAAACTATGACTTTTTCCAGCGGTTTATGTGTAAAGATGATTTTCAGAGAGGTTGAGCCTGGTGTTTATGCTCAGGTTGCCTGAGCTGCCCTTGGTTTTTGGCCATGCTGTTATGCAGACTGATTTTGCAAAGGGATTTAGTGCTAGGTTGGACATGCCAGGTTGGAAGAGTGAACTCAGCTGATGGAAATGAGTAGGTCTTTTGGGTGAAAGACCTAAGACAGCTGCGATTTGCTGAAATTTTTACAACTGCTGCAGAGAATAATTGTTCAGAATTTAGTCTTTGCAGTTCAATTCAAAGTTGGCATTTTGACCTTTCACGGCAGAGAGAATATCAATTTCCTTCTGCTGTCTGAAAGAAAGAGAGCATTATTTCCTCATTTAAGCTTCTCTCTTTCCTTTTACACTTCTTGCCATTAAACAGAATCTAAGCAGAGTAGACCTTGTTTTGGCCATGCTGTCTCAACACAAGGAATGAGTTGTGTTAAAACACATTGTGGTGAGGAGTTGAGGTCTTCCTTATGCCTGAGAAACAGCTGTTTAATTTGGGTGCCTCCTAAGATATAAATGTGTGTGTTCTTGGAGACTTGGTTATATAGGATGGTCAGGAAATGGAACTATATGAATGCTGTGGGTGTTTTACTAAAATGTCTGGTGACAACAGTATTTTACAAAGAGATTCTCCCAACACGCTTCCAAGGAACACACATTTCAATGATCGCCAGCCATTCGGCATCCATGGAGAGTGCAAGTAGGACAATGACAATTTGATGTATTGAGTCTTGCCTTCTGAAGAAGAAACAATGCCAATGGGTGGCTACAAAATTGACCACCAGGAAGAGGACTCAGGGAAGCAGCCCTAATGAATGCTGCCATGGTCAAGGATAAATCCAAATCCCTGAGTTTATCTCTGCTCCCTGTTTCATCTCACACGCCAGAAAGATTTCCAGGGGCTTTATTTTCATCTCTAAGATGAGAAGGGCAATTGATCAGGGTGGGAGGGCTTCCTCACTGCCAGAGAAAAATAGCCTCATTTCTTAACAAGCTTCTTAAGGATGAGATGCCTGTTGTCAGTGCTCTGAGTACAATGTGTGACATGCCAGGAGTTCGTGGAGTTAGGAAAGAAGAGGCATCTCAGTTTGTGGCTGGGAGGGGGCTAGTGGGACAAGATAAAATTTGGAAAACAACTGCAGAGAGATGCTGGTAAAGCAATTGCCACTGCTGCTGGGACATGTCACCTATCAAGACCAGCCATGCTATGAGCTGTCCACCGTGAAGAAGCAAGGAGATGTGGGCTAAGGAGACAGCACAGGGCAGGAGGTGAAAGTTAAGCAGATCTGGCTAACATACCGGTTGCGTGACTCTGAACAAGTTATTAGCAAATTTATCTTAGCTTCATTCCTTTTCTGTAAAATAGAGCTGATGATACAAATTTCCTAATAGTGTTGTTAAGATAAATGGAGCTAGCACCCTTGAAGCACTTATACAGGTCCAGATACATGGTAAGTAAATGTGAGTTGTTAAGGTTATGAGTATTATTAATAATATTAGCGGGCATTATATCGCAGTGGCTAACTTCACAAACTCTAGTGTCTCTCAGATTCTGCATCTTTCAAAGGGAGACATAGCATCTCCATCTGAAGCTGTTGTGAGGCTTGAGTTTGTATAGGTAACTGAAGAGTGCTCAGGAGAGTGCCTGGCCCAAGGCAGTTGTGAAGCGTTAGCTTTTACAATAAGTTTAATACTAGCCTGAGTACTATCGGTACTAAAGGATGGGTGGCACCTCTTGAATGTGATTACAAATGATGCCCTTCAGCAGAGATGTTGAGTAGGGGTGTGTATATCGGGGTGTATCCTGAAGAACACGGATTGTGGCAGCAGAGGTGACACAGGGGGATTTGGTTGGTCATCTTCGTTTTGAAGGTAAAGGAGAGGAATAGGTAACCTGGTGTTATTTCTGGGGAGCTTAGGGTTTCTCCCCTCCCAGGGTGCCTCTATGCCTTTGAAATATTGCATTTGACTCACCAGGCCTCCTATCCCATCTGCGAGCCATCAGTTTCTTGCATTTCTAGTTTCATCACTGAGATCACAGGGTTTAAAGGGTCAAAACCTCCTCCTGCCACAGGGCTGCAGGTCACCCTGGAGGACTGGGCTCTTGCAGGGAAGGGCCCCAGAGCTAGGCTGACTGAGCTGCCACCAGCAGAGGAAGAAACAGTCTGCACTGTGAGAATGAGCTTCTCTGTTGGCTCTGTGGGTTGTCAGTGCCATGGGCTTTAGCCTTTTCACAGAACTACTCCCTAGAGAAGATTGCAGAAAAGGGGAGACAATGATACAGCAAAAGCATTTGGAATAATTGGCCCTCTTCTCACTATACCACAAGCTGAGGTTGAGAGAGAAAAGGCTCAAAAAGAAAAGATTCTGTTTGGAGAGAGACAACTATGGAGAACAGTAAGGGCTAACAAGAAGCTTTGACCTTCAAGGGTAATGCTGTGTGGTTTCCTGTCCTGCATTTGTGATAGGCAGCCTGGCACACTTCCTCTGCCCAGCAAACCCTGATGCCACCACTATCCCCACCCACACATACTACCTCCTCTCCTGTCTGTGAGCAAAGTATGCCTATTTCATAGAGATACAAATTATTTGTACCAGAACAAAAGCAGTTACTGTTTATGAAAAACCTTCTCACTTCTTTGCAATTGGCTACCATGACTCTGTCTCTTTTATCTGAAAGTCTGATTCTGCCATTCTTTGAGCAAACAGCTCTTCCAGCCCTCCTCTGTGGCCCTTGGTCCAGCCAACACCTTGAGGACAGATTCTTCACTAATCCCTTTCAGGTGGCAGGGGATAATCCCTCTCACCTCCAGTGGTTGCAATGGGCATGCGATCTTGCATGGGAGACAGTCAGCCAGTGTAGTGACAGGTGCCCACAGCTACTTCTTTATCATATTGTGACAAAGCAGGGATGGGCTGAAAGAAGCTGATTGAGAAATTGATTTTTACCCTGTCTTGACTTCCACAGGCCCTTGAGTTTCTGTACTCTCTTTCTCCTTCAAGGAGCCTGTTGCTATAGGAACCTGGCAGGTTGATTTAATTGTCTCTATCGGGATGCAGACACCTTTAGGCTTTTCCCATGCTGCAGAAGAGCCAGGCAAACGGTTTTTCTGGTCATCTGGGATCTTGACAATGCTGCCAAGAGGCATAGTCTGTCTCTCTACTCATTGAGCTTACAGGGCTATTCCCCATTCTTGGAAGCCGTGTGACCAGCTTGAGAAAGTGGCACCAGCACAGCAGCAGCATGAGGCATGTAGAGGCACTCATATTTTTTAAAAAAATAAACAAGGGGACAAGGGTAATATAGAAAATGGTTAAAGGTATAAAATATGTAAAGTCAATTTATATCAAGTATTTATTGAGCACCTACGGTAAGGATCTGGGTCATAATCTTTAATATTCAGAACAGAATTTGAAACCTCTCCCAATTGTGGCAGAAGTTTAACTGTATGTATAAGGGTCTAGCTTTCTCTATCCATTTGAACTGGCCTTGGAAAGAACCCTGAGTAGCAGACTTTAGGGACAGTGATGATGCCATGATCACCCGAGTGTTGAGACTGAGAAGGCTTCACCGTGCCTTCTGGTTTACCAGCCTAATTATTGTTCACCCCTTTCAAAGCCCAAAGCAAGTTGGACTAAATGGCTTACAAATTTCTTCTCTTCTAGAATGATGCAGATAACAGAGTTCCTAACTTTTTAAATGTATGTACTTTCTTTTCAAAGAACTTTTTCACTTTCTACCCTTACCTCCTTGTTTCTTTTCTTTCTCTCTTTTTTTTTTTTTTTTTTTTTTTTTTTTGTGGTGAAGGGCAGGGGGCAGTGAACAGGAAGAGATATAATAATAAGAAACTTGTATGCCCACTTCCTAGGTAAGCGGATGTTCTACTGAAAGAAGAAGGGGAAGTTTTGAGTCAAATAGAAAACAATAGAGGAGACTCTTCACTCTATTAAGGAAAGTATAATATAGTAATTTTGGCAAATAAAATTGAAGTAATAATGATCCTTCTCCATCATCAAATGTAACATCAGTCAAATATGGTCAATTCTCAATTATCTACCACTGGGGCATGACTGTGTGCCCAAAGTCCAGGAAAACCTCACAATTCCATCTCATATCATAGTCTGTTCCCATTCCATTCCCATCACAATATCATCTCATTGGAGTTGCTAACAGATTGTGTATAAAATGCACTTTGGACTTACTTCTATCTGCCCGATCTCTGGTTGGGATTTAACAAATGTCTGAAAGGCAGGTGGCAGGAGAGATTTGGGTAATACAGTGACTGAAGCATCAGCTCCCGGATAACTGGGTGTGGGCTGTTGAGTTGATATACACAGCAGAACACTTTTAATGTGAGTCATACTGATCGAGCATAAAGAAGACCAATGCTTTTGCCATTAATAATCCTCCTGGTTTAAATAAAAGGAGGATGAAATATTGACAGAGAAGCAGGTTTGCCAAATGGAATAGCTGTAAATGTTTTCCAGAAAAGTTTATCAACTGGCATCATCACTTGATTGAGTAGGTCTTGCCAAGATGAACACAGAGATGTGAACAGACCGATGTGGGGACTGGGGTTGGGGGGTGGCAATGGGGGAAGTGAAGGAAGCTGGGTTTCTTGATGGGAAAATGCTTTCGGACTTGGAGCAAGGTACCAGGGTGGGCAGGGAGGCCACGTGCAGATTAAAAGGCAAGCCAGATGAAGAGAAGTTCCCCCCAAATTACCCAACCCCACACCCAAGAACACCAAAAAAAACTCTAAGGAATCTAGCAATAGCAGCAGCACAGCCTCATTGCGCTGAGCAATTTAGAAAGTGGAAGAAGGAAGGAAGAGAAGAAGGAAGGGAAAAGGAGAGGGAAAGGATGGGGGGGGGAAGCAAAACAAAATAAATAAAACCACAAACAGAACAATATAAATAAAAATAAACAAACCAATAACAGAATAAAATTTGTAACTCCTTTTTTTTTTTAATTTCACAAAAGTTTTCACAAGGACAACGTTATAGAAGAAAACCCCCAGCAGTGGCTAGGTCATGCAGAACCATTAATTGTCATACCTTGGCCCATTCTATTCATCCTTGTTGCACTTTAGAGAGAGAAGTAAGCTATGTGAGTTTTACAATGCTTTTAAACTGTCATATTTCCTGTTGAGCACTTTAACTGGCACATTCTTATAGTTATAAATGTTCTGAGGGCGTAACTTTATAACCTCCTTTGCAAAGAATGCATGAAGAGCTCTTCATGATCCAATACTAGGGGACACATATATATAGTTATATATATATATAGTTATATATATATAGTTATATATATAGTTTTATATAAAGAGATAGTTATACATAATATAAATCAATATATAGAAAGACAAAAATAATTTGAAAAAATTATTCCACTCATAGGGCTTGTTAATTTACATGTATACAATTATTCCCCATCACAATACTGGTTTGAATACTACGCTGCCCCTGTCTTTGGTGCGGGGGAGGGTGGAGGTTCTGACAGAGCCTCACCATTTGTCAGTAAAAGTGCTTGTCAATTCACACAGCAAGCAAATCTCCAAAACTATCATGCTTGAGGGGACGAGGGATCCAAAATCTAAATCCAAAACATTCACCATAAAAACACCTTTTTAGAGATGGTACAGCTGTGACATGTTTTCCTCCTCCCTTTTACCCCTATTCTATTTGATGGAATTCTTTAAAGTAAACTGTTCAAATATGTATATACCAGCCTAGTCCATCCATAAGAGAAATTGCTTATGGTGAATTGGCCAATTTTTAAGAACTACCGCACTGCCTAAAGCATGATTTGCATGCACAAACCATCTGACAACTATATGTTGAAAAAAGGGTATTTTTCTACCTCTCCTCTCATGCTTACTAAGTGTTAAAAAAGAAAGAACAAAAACAAAAGAAAAAATAACTATACCAAAACGTGTTTGGCTCACTGTTGCACTGTTCTCATCCCACGTCTCATAATGACAAAGAGCAGCTCTCTATTGTCGTCATTACCCTGCCTAAATTGGCTACATTAACTAAAGTGATGATGAGGAATTCTTTCCCACCAGCTTTCTGCATTGGGACAGCCAGCACTGTGCAGCTGTGCCAACAGTCGAAGGTGGTGGCTGTCTTTTGTCTTTGTTGAGTCAACTGTGGCTGATCCTCCTACATTCTAATTTATTTAGCATGTCGGCTCCTAGAAAAACATGATCTGCAGCTGGGTTTGTCTTCCTCTCACTCTGCCCCAGCCCTTCCTCCTACCTGGCATTGGGGCCCTAACTAATCAAACAAAGGGGAGTAAAAGGATCCCCTGAGGATACATGGAAAAATACTTGCTCTTTCCTGAGCATTATTTATTCTGTACATAAGGTAAGTAATTCACCTTTTAAAAGATGTGAAAGTCCCAGGAAGGCAGTTTTTAATGACTTACATCTGATATTTATGATACATATGGCTTTTCATCCCAAATGTCAAAAGTGAAAGAAAAAAACTAGCTATTCATATGGCAACATAAGGAGACAGAATAACAATTTAATATGCAATCAAACCTCTTTTCACTTAAACTAAATGACTAGAATTTGATACATCCATGATTGGAATACTATTCTTTCCTCCACATTAAGGTGAGAAATGTTCATAAGAACTCCCAGAGGGAACTGACTCTGGGACGAAAGGCCTTGGTGAGTAACTAAAAAAATCTCTGATGTTCTCTTGCAACAAGCAGGTCCTTCAAAATCATCTACACAAATTGTGAAAGCTTTTCAAATGCTTCGCAATACTTCGGCCCAGAGACTGGAAACAATCGATATGTTTTCATTGCTGTCTGGTTGCTTGTTTCAAATAAACATGTGCTAACTTACTGTGTGTATAAAAAAAGAAGGAAAGGAACAACAACAACAACAACAAAATCAAAACCCAAAGCACCCTGATAATCCTGATAAATCAGAATCAACTTTTCTTTTACATTAAATAAACGTGCTCTGCCTAACTGACATTGATCACAAGGGCTCCCTTCTAATCTGTGAACTCGTTCCTGCAGTGAGCTATTTATGTCTGGAGCATGCCTTTGGGTTATTTTTCCCCTAGAATCATAAATAACTTTTGGTCCGTCTGCTTATTTGCTGTTGTGCTCAAGGGTTTTATGGTGGTGAAATAAAAATGACAACCACATGCACACTATCATACATATGCAAATATGTGTAAAAAAAAGAAGGGGGGGACTACAAAGGAAAACAGGGAAAGTTACTTTGTTGGAAACACCAACTGGGGAAATGAGTGGCAGATACAGTTTCACACAGTGGCGGTGGATACACATATCAAAGCCGCTCTTCCTGCACGTACTTCTGTTTGTCCCGGGACTCCCTGGACTTGGGCCGGTTCTGTCGGTTTGCCGTGGATGGGATGGAGTGAACAGAGGAGCTCTTCTTGCTGGAGGACTGCGACGAGTGGGAGGAATGGGACAGGCTGGCCCGGGACTGGCCGGCGTTGTGGTCAAACTGCATTAAGCAGAAGATCAGGTCCGTCGGCACGAGCTCAAACTCGTAGGGGGGGTTGGTGATGACATACCTGGACAGGAAAAGCAGAGATGTCACCGCCCGAGAGTAACTGAGTAGAGAATTCAACCCTCCCTGAACCAAAAGCAATGGCCTGGTTACTCAGGACTTTCAGAGGATCTGGAAGCTGCACTTCTAGCTGGTCCGAGGCCTTGAACATTCTTTTCCTTGTTAAATGAAAACTTCCTCTGTTTAACTCAACAAAGGAGGCCAGCCAGGAGCCCAGGCAGAGATGTGGAATTAGGACCAGTAATGGAAGGACCAAACTTTGCTTCTCGTGGTCTACACGTACCTTTCTATACAAGGTCAAAGTCACTTCCAAGTAGCCCAGCCTCAGGAGGTTTCATGAAGTATGATGCAACTTTCATTCCAGAATTTTTGGACAATCCCAGATATACATCACAAGATCTTTGTTTACTATTAAAGAGTGTCTCCTTAGACTATATTCTTGCTCTTTACCTTTTAAAATCTATTTTGGTGGGAGAATTTGGAATTTGGAATTCACGTGGAAGAATCTAAGAACCCTGCCTACTTATCAGCACTACTTTGTTGTTCTTCACAATGAGTTGGAGCTTTCTTTGGTCAACAGCAAATGTGACTAAGATGATCACCCTGTTTCATTTAGAGCAGTGGATCACAAAATGTGGTCCTCAGGCCACACGGCTCGGCATCACCTAGGAACTAGGAAATGCAAGTTCTTAAGCAACCCCACCCAGACCTACTGAATTGGAAGTGCTGAGGATGGGGTCCAGCAATCTGTGGTTGGACAAGCTCTGCAGGTGAGTTTCATGCTGGCTAAATTTTGAGAACCCACTGGTCTATAGCAATTGTTCTCAATTCTGGCTATACATTATAATCCCTGGGTATTATATATAAAATTTTTATATATTTTAAAATATATATATGATGTTTTTCTTCCTTCCAGACCAGTTAAATTAGAGTAATCAGAATATTTTTTAAAAGCTCCCCAGGTGATTTTACTATGCAAGCAGGGATGAGAAACACTTGTTTCTGCAGCACTGTTGCCTTGGGTATATTATGCAAACTCACTGATCTTGGTAATTCTAGGATGTACTTTTAATTTTTGCCTGCTATGAATTTATTTTAATGCATATGAGAAAAATATAATTAGCACATCTAAACTGTTATTTTTTCTGCTTAAGGTGATAATATACAATTGTCTCAAAAATAAATATATAAAAGTTAAAAAGTGAGTCAATTTAAAATATATGAAGTAAAAATATAGGATTCTAAGATATGGCAGAAGAACCACTTGTCTTAGGGCCGGGTGTGGTGACTCGCACCTGTAAGCCCAGCACTTTGGGAGGCCGAGGTGGGTGGATCACTTGAGGTGAGGAGTTCGAGACCAGCCTGGCCAACATGGTGAAGGCTTGTCTCTACTAAAAACACAAAAATTAGCTGGGTGTGGTGGTGTGTGCCTGTAATCCCAGCTATTCAGGAGGCTAAGGCAGGAGAATCGCTTGAACTCAGGAGGCAGAGGTTGCAGTGCGCCAAGATTGCACCTCTGCACTCCAGCCTGGGCGACAGAGCAAGACTCCATCTCAAAAAACAAACAAACAAACAAACAAAAAAACTTATCTTAAACACCAGCAATGTGAAATGATATATCTCTATATTAGATACCAACAGATGTTATCCTAGTAGCTGGAGTTTGGGAGAGATGTTTGTATTCAGACTTTTGTAATTGGGTGATGGAATTATTCTATTAATACAAAACTTGAATTATTACCAAAATGTCTTTACATTCACTATTAGTAATTATAGAAAAATGCTTCCCATCACCTCCAAACTCAGTGCCACATTTAATATGGGCAGGGTAATTTGCAAGTTGGGGAGATGTATACAGACCTTTGCCTTTACAGTAGGGGATTATTGTTTCTGTGATTAGGTGGGAGGGCAGAGTTGAAACCAATACTCACCTCTTTGTGCACTGACTGGGGGTGCTGAGGTGGGCATCTCTCAACCGGTAAATTCCAAAACAAAGCATATTATATGTTTTCAGAGCTTTGCAGAACAGATCACCATAACAACCACCATCCTGGGAGACAGCAACAGAACAGAGAGAAACATCCTTTTTATTTGCCTGAAAATCAAGGGCCAGCAGGGAAAAGGGTCTTTTCATCAAAGCTTGTTTTGGTGTCTCCCAAGTTGGAGGGTTCATGTGCCAAGGGACGGCAGTGGAAGAAGTCAACATGGTTAACAGACTACAGACAATATGTGTGATTTTTAGGGATCAGGTAACAATGGGGCTTTCCTCTGGTGTCTCTCCAGTTTTCCACCTGTAGCAATGGGGTTTGAAAGCTCTAAGGAGATAATGCTTCTCGCTCACTTGAAGTGAAAGTGTAAAGCTTGACGGGCTCAGATGCATGCTCAGGTGAGGAGATGAACCCTTCTCTGCAAAATGGTGATTATGTTCAGCCCCAGCTCAGCTGTAACCACTGTGATAGGATCGTGCTGTCAAAACTGCCTGAGTGATAATGAAAACCACAGCGAGGAGGAGGACCCCACCAGGTCCTATGGTGACAGACTCTTTCAGGTAAGGACCCTGTGAAAAGCACAATTTACAGACCTCAGAGATGGCAAGGGTGGAAGAGAATGTGTTTCCCCAGGAGCCAGGGGCCTGCAGGCTGAATAACTGGGATTCGCAGTTCTGATCAATTCACAGCCACCTTCCCAGGGTCTGGGGCCTGATGCAGAAAGTGAACGCAAATGCATCCACTTGGAAATGCTGGCTTCAGCAGCCAGGTGGCTTCAGGTAGATGTTAACAGTATTACATGAAGGGCACTGGGCACTGCGGGATGGCTTCACTGGGAATAAAATGACTGTCTTCGTCCTTCCAATCACTGGAATTCTCATATTGGTCTCATACTAAAGAACACAGATGGGACCAAAGCTTACCATTATCTAAAGTCTTTATCCTAATCAAGTGCATCAATAGGTAAATGATAGGTATAAAGAGCCACTAGCTATGAAACTTCCCTTTCAAAAAAAGCCTAGTCTCACATAGGTCCCAGTCCATAATCAAACTAAAATATGGGGCAAGTGTGCAGCATTGTTTCAGAAAAAACAGAGACAGATCCTTTCCTTGGCTCCTTTTCCACTATTTAGTCTTTCTGGGTGACACTATCGTTTGCGTAACAGGTTTATCAGTTTCTATGAATATGGCTGCATCTCTTAAATGCATCTGTGGGGTTGAGCTGGGAATAAGGGCAAAGACACTACACTTCTGTCACAGTGCCTACGCTAGGCAGGTGCATGGAATCAGAAGGGAGATGCTGGCCACTTCTGTCACAGGGAGGACCCGAGGGAATATGACTGGGTCCAATCTCAGAAATTACAAAGTCTAGGTTTTGAATTACAGGCATGAAAGGATCCACATGAGATTCTGTTTGTTTGACTGGTGTATCTGGATACATCTGACTACTGACCACCCTGGTGCTTTGAAAACCACCAGTGCCTGGGTCATACTCACATAGAAAATCTAAGAAACCTGCAGGATGAGGCTGGCCACCTCCATGCTATTAAATGTATAGTTGGGTTGAGTATCCCTAAGCTATGCTAAGAGCCTGTGGAAATATTTCCCAACCTTGGCTGCATGCTGGAATCACCTGCTGCCTCCCACCTCGTGCAGAGGATACGTGAAGAGAACACCAAGGAGTGAGAAAGCCCACAGGCTCTGAAGCCAGGATGCCTTGGTGCAAATTCCCAATAGGTCCAGTGCTCATTTTCTCTGGGCCTCAGTTGACTTAGAAGGTGTGATACTAGAACTTACATCAAAGGGTTGCTATGAAGATTAAAATGAATGACTTATGCATAGAACAAAGTGCCTGATACAGAGTAAACCATAAATATCACCTCTTACAGTTATCTACAATAGGAAGGAGAAAAGACAGATGCCTAGCTTGTCACATCTGACACCACGTTCTTCAGGATCAAGCTTTTCCCAAACAGCAAGCTCAGGTGACCATGGTGCTGTGGACTCACCCCTAAGTCTGCAAATGGCCCATCGAGCAGAGCTAACTGGGCCACGCGGCAGCGATCCCTATTGGCCAGTGTCTGCGGGGTGCTGTAGCCACCTCTAAGGGCGTTCTCCTCAGCAATCAGAGCTTCCAGCTCCGGTGTGGCTCCTCCGGTCACCAGGGTCCGTATTAGGGTGAGGATATTGTCATTGAAGTATGTCTGGGGAAGGAGAGAAAGTGGGGGGAAAGTCCTTTAAGCAAACACCCTAAAGTCATGACAGCCGACATCCAAATTACAACTTTTCTTGGTATCTCCTGTTTAAAGTTCTGGCCTGTCTCTTCAAATAATTTTATGTGGGAAGTGAAAAGACAGCAGCCTCCAATTATTCCATTATTTTCTCTCCTGCTTGGCTCTGCCATGACAGCCTGACTTAAAAAACCCAGTTCAGGGGATTTTTAGTAAAGAGCTCAAATCTGAATAATTAGTGTTTACCATAATTGGTTTTAGTAGGGATACAAATATTGCCTCCCCCTCCTCAAGTCTACATGTCTACTATGAGACTCTGGACACATGTAATAAAATGCAGCCTGCCCTAGCTGCTAACCCAAGCAGCATTGTCTCTGAGGTCCTGTCACCCATGTGCCAGGAAGCTTCCTCCCCATGACAATGGCAAAACCTTTCATTAATGCCGCACGCTCAACAATTTATCACATGCGTTGATAACTGTCTAACCCAGAAATCTTGATCAATTAAATATGCCAGATAAATTTATGACAAGGTGAATGTCCTGGTAAGCGTACTTTGGCTTTTGTTTTCTAAAATAACCTCAGTAGTCTGAGGCAAATATCACTTATTAAAGAAGTTTCCCTCTAAGTGTACATTTGTGTCACATCTGAAACATAACAGATCTGTCAGGAACAAAACAATGGGAGTTAAAAAAAATTAATGGGATGTCAAGTAAAGGAGCTTTAAAAGATATTTGTCACCAGCCTAATTTGAGAAATTTTCAGGTAAGGGTGTGCATTCCATTTTCCTATGTAAGTAGAAATCAAGCAGGCTAAAAAACTCAAATCAAAGTTTGCCTGTGGCTTTTGAGGATGTACTTTGGAAAGAGGTAAGGAAAGATGCAATTGTACCTCAGCAACTTCTTAGAGAGTTTACCTGGCAAGGCATAGTAGGGAACAAACCAAGTAAGGGTGAGCTCAAGTTCCCATCCCAGGTTTGCTAACTAGTTCTATGTCTTGGAGGTTGCCTAGTCATTCTGGGCTCTGATTTTTCTCATCTGTAAAATAAGTGCAGTCACTAAAACCAAATTTATATTCACAGAATTCCATGAGGACTTCTGAATTAAGATGATAGTTGCTAGTGGGGCTGGATTCACATTCCTTATTGAAATACTTACAAAAACACCCCAATGTGACACAAAATTCCAACTGCAAAAGAAACTAGGAATGTTATTGATAGCCTGCCAGACCCTAAAGGAAATTTATGCTCAGAGTTAAGAGATGCCCATAGGCACAGAAGCAGGAAAAGGATACTTAAAGTAGGATATGTTGCTGGAGAGGTTATGGGAACCAGGGATCTAGAGTTGGGCTGAGGGTTTTATGCTGACTTTGTCTCTCAGAAGCTGTGTGACTTTGGAAAGTTGTTTAACATTTTTGTGCCTCCATTTCATGATCTGTAAAATGTAATAATAGAGTGCTGCATGGCTCTATGACCTACCCATGAAGCACTTAGAAACAGGTTTGGTGCACAGGAAGCAATGATAAACATTTTGGCCTCATATCAGAGACGTGAGGCCTTTGCCTCATGAGAGGAACAGTCAAACCCATTCCCAACCTTCCTTTGACTTTTTAATCGTTTTTTTTTTTTTCTTTGAGGGGTGGGGAACTCAAGGCTGTAAAAGCCAAGCAAGGGATTTTAAACTCAATGTGGTAGAAAATGGGAGGTCAGCCAAGTATGGTGGTGCACACCTGTAATCCCAGAATTTTGGGAGGCCAAGGTGGGAGGATCACTTGGGGTCAGGAGTTGGGACCAGGTTGGCCAACGTGGTGAAACCTAGTCTCTACTAAAAAAAAAAAAAAATAGCTAGGCATGGTGGTGGGCACCTATAATCCCAGATCCTCGGGAGGCTGAGGCCAGAGAATTGCTGAAACCAGGCGGCAAAGGTTGCAGTAAGCTGAGATCATGCCACCGCACCCCAGCCTGGGTGACAGAGTGAGATTCTGTCTCAGAAAAATAATGAATAAAATACTTATAAATAAATGTACCCAAGGAGGAACAAGACTGGTATACTGAAAACTACAAAAAAATTACTGAAAGAAATTAAAGAAGACCTAAATAAATGGAAAGACATCCCATGTTCATGGATTGGAAGACTTCATTTATTAAGATGGAATACTACCCCAATTTCCAGATTTTATGTAATGCCTGTCAAAATCACGAAGTCCATTTTTTTGTAAAAATGGAAAACTTGACCCTAAAATGGCAACAGATCCAAAATAGCCAAAGCAATCCTACAGTCTTGTAAAAGAAAGACAAAGTTGGAAGATTCATACTTCCTGGTTTCAAAACATACTACAAGACTACAGTAATCAAGATAGCATAGTAGTGGCATAGGATAGACCTATAGACCAATGGAAAATAATTGAAAATCCAGAAATAAACTCATTCAGTTATGATCAATTAATTTCAGTGTGGGTGCCAAGACCATTCAATGGAAAAATTAATATAGTCTTTTAAACAAATGGCATAGCAACAACTGGGTATCCACATGCAGAAGAATAAAGCGGGACCTATACCTTACACTATATGCAAAAATTAACTGAAAAGGGGTCAAAGATCTAAATGTAAAAAGCAGAAACTGCAAAATGCTTAGAAGAAAATATAGGAGTAAATCTTTATGACCTTTGATTTGGCAATAGTTTCTTAGACATGACACAAAAAGCATAAACTACAAAAAGAACAGATTAAATCGGACTTCATAAAAATTTTAAAAATGTTTGTGCTTTGAAGGATACTATCCAAAAGGTGAAAAAAACAACCTACAAAATGAGAGAACATGTTCGCAAATCATATATCTGATAAGGGTCTAATAATATTCAGTATTAAAAAGCCTTTTATAACTCAACAAAAAAAGATAATCCAATTTTTAAATGGGCAGAAGACTTAAACATTTCTCCAAAAAGATATAAAAATGGTTAATAAACTTATACAAAGAGGCTCAACAGCTCTAGTCATCAGAGAAATGCAAATCAAAACCACAATGAGATATCATTTTACACCTACTAGAATAGCTGTAATAAAAAAGACAGATGATAATAACAAGAATTGGTGAGAATAAGGAGAAACCAGAACTCTCACACACTGCTGGTGGGAATGTAAAGTGGTACAGTCACTTTGGAAAACAGCGAGGCAGTTCCTCGTATGTTTGAACATTGTGTTGCTATATGACCCAGAAATTCCACTCTTATAGTATATACCCAAGATAAATAAAAATATGTGTCCACATGAAAACGTGTACACAGATGTCTATAGCAGCATTATTCATAATACCCAAAGGGTGAAAATAGCCCAAATTTCCATCAACTAATGAATGCATACACAAAATGTATTATATCCATGCAATGAGTATTATTCGGCCACAAAAAGAAGTGATGTAATGATACATGCTACAACATATGTATGAACCTTGAAAACATTGTACTGAGAGTCCATTTATATAAAATATCCAGAATAGGCACATCTACAGAAATAATGAGTAGATTAGTGGTGGCTTAGGGCTGGTGGGGTGGTGGGTAGAGTTGTAGGGGAGGGGAGGATAACTAAAATACAAAGTTTCTTTTTGATGCCACGAACATGTTCTAAAATTGACTGTAGTGATGGCTGTACATGTCTGTGAATATGTTAAAAAAAAAAACCCACTGAATCATACACTTTAAATGGATGACTTGTATGGTATGTTGTGTTTCATTTTTTAAAAAGAAATAGTTAGAAGATAACTAAATTTGCAATGGCCAACTTTTTAATCTAAGAAGTCATAAATATTAGAGCTGAAAATTACACACACACACACACACACACACACACACACACACAATTAGTGATATGGAAGTAAAACTAGGAAGTTCTAAGCTAAATAGAGAAAGATATAGGGATTTTTAAAAATAAGAGTGCTGATTGATATTGAGAAAAAGACAACAGAGGTCAAGTGATAAATAGTAAGTATTTACAAATCAAAATTGTAAACAAAATGCAAGCATGTAAAACAAGCAAACAAACAAATACAAATAATCTGTCCTGAGCTGGGAAATGAATCTAGGATGCAGATCAAAAGCATTTACCAACTTAATGTGGCCAATTCCTAGACCTGTACTCGGTGAATATTTGAATTTAAAATATTAAATGGAGAATAAAAATGACCTAAAACAATACTGTAAGAAATACAAGTATAAAATGAGGCTAGCATGAAGCTTCTCTAGAAAATGTAAGAGGAACGTCAAAGGAATTTTAGCAGGACACATTTGTTCCAAAAATTCTAGATATAGCTAAATTGCCAATAATTTGTGAAGGCAAATGAAATATTTTTTGACTCTTTGCATACATAGGCATTGATTTAATTTTTTTAAGTACTCAGAACAAAAATTAGCTTCCTTAAAGATAATTTTAAACTCTTAATAACTAAAATATGAGCAAATTTAGTTTACTGGTAAAATATATTTAAAACAGAATTGTAAAATATTGTTGTACATATTATTACAAAATGGAATGCAAATGTCAAAACTAATTATTAAAAAAGACAAAAATTAGCTATTAATATAGTATTGCTAAAATTATGTTTTAAAGTCAGAAAAATGAGATGAAACAGAGATGATGATGGAAGTAAAGGCATGAAAATTGCCTGATCTTATACAAGGAGGAATCAAGAACCATTAAATTTTTCCAGACAATAATACTTAGAAAATACATCTGTAGAATGGCTGGTAACAACTAACTAGAGTTAAAAATAGAAGGGAGAGTTTACACTAAAGAAAATAAGCATACAAAATATAGTCCACATACCAAAAGATGGATCATAAAACACATAATTATGATAGAAGCATGTAAAAAACATAATGCAAGACTATAGTATCTTATGTTATATAACTAAACATAAATGAGCTAAATGATCCTATAAAATGGCAAAGATTCTCAGACTTGTTCAAATGCCAAAATCAAAATCAAACTCTGATATCTTTAAAAGAGACAAAGGGAAGAAAAAAGTATACTTCAAAGAAAAATTTTAAACTATTCTGTTAGATGAGTTAACTTTATATTCATAGTTAACACACAATAAAGCTCTAACTTTTTATGGACAAATATTATAACTGAAATATAGAAAGCAAAACTAATTAGAATTACACTAGAATAAATTTGAACTAAGGGTAATATGTGAAATATTCCCACTATCACTGATTTTAAGTTTTACAGGTCAAATAGATCAAAAGATAAGAAAATTGAGGATATAATCAGCTTGATTTAGTCTATTTTTGCTTAACTTTTTAACAACAATTACAAAAAAAAAAAAAAAGATCAATGGCCAAAACCATCATATCTAAATACATATAACAGAGTATAAGCTGTATAATCTACATTTTAAAAATTAAATACAATGTAATAGAAGCAAAAGTAAATATTCCAGAACTTCAAAAAAAGTTTTGTTAAGTATCCTGTAACTACTAGGTCAAGATGGAAATCAAACTTAGGATACAGAATATTTTAAAATTAAAGAATATTTGAGAATGACATATAAAAATATGTCTTGAGGCCAATGCTATAGAGACAAATTCAGAGCCTTTAATGCTATTATTAAATACAACAGAATTATCATAAGTAAAATTAAGTATTAAAAGAATTCTTTTTTTAAATAAAAGCAGGATGAAAAGTGCCAGTTAATTAAATAGCTAGAGGATATTTAGTGAATTGTTAAATTCAAGAAATAATCCTTGAAAAAATAAGGAAACATATGACAATATAACTGAAAAAACACAAATAGAAATAAGGAGAATAAAATGTCAGATACATAAAAGAATTAACACTACTATTCCAGATACTCTCTTTAATACCAATCACTGGACATGAATAAGAATCGCTATTGTTTCTAGGCAAAAAGCAAAGTAGTAATCATCTATGAGGAGACAGAGAAGAGTATTAGGAAAAAAGTAAAATTCCATGTTCCTTAACATGTAAATGGGCCATTTAATGTCATTTTTTTTCTAGTAAAATTGTTGTTTGATATATGCCTAATTACAGATTTGAATTGGACTTTTTAAAACTTGATAAAATTATGCTAAATTTCCCCTGGAAAGAGTCGTACAAAATTGTCCTCTCATGTAGTATAGTAAATTTTAAAGACTTCCTAACCAAATATTGTAGACAAAGTAAAAAATTAGAAGGTCAACCAGAATGGATTTATGAGAACCATAGCTTAGTAGTTATAAGACTTTAGGCCAGGCACGGTGGCTCAAGCCTGTAATCCCAGCACTTTGGGAGGCCGAGATGGGCGGATCACGAGGTCAGGAGATCGAGACCGTCCTGGCTGACACGGTGAAACCCCGTCTCTACTAAAAATACAAAAACTAGCTGGGCGAGGTGGCGGGCGCCTGTAGTCTCAGCTACTCGGGAGGCTGAGGTAGGAGAATGGCGTAAACCCGGGAGGCAGATCTTGCAGTGAGCTGAGATCCGGCCACTGCACTCCAGTCCGGGCGACAGAGCAAGACTCTGCCTCAAAAAAAAAAAAAAAAAAAAAAGACTTTAATACAAAAATTGGCAAATCTGGCTCTCGGGCCAATTTTTCTCTGTCATCCATTATTTTTTTTAAATAAGGTTTTGTTGGGGCCCAGGCATGTCCATTTGTTTATGTATTGTCTAGAGCTGCTTTGGTGCTAACAAACTCAGAGTTAAATAGTTGTAACAGAGACTATGTGGCCCTCGAAGGCTGAAAATATTTACCATCTGGCTCTTTACAAGAAAGTTTGCTGAGCCATTCCTTAGTATAATACGAAAAGCACTGCATACCATGGGGAAGGGATTTTACTCAATGAATGATTTGGGGGAACTGGCTCTCTGATGAAAAGTTTTTGACAATATGGTAATGATGAAACAATGGTTCCTTGGCATGACTCACATTGTACAGACATGAATATTATGCTTTCAGATAATATTTAATGGCATGGTAATAATTATATAACACCAAAATGTTTTTTAAAAGTAGGATCCCCAAAACACCATGAATCACAATTCGTGTTAAAAATGCATACCTGCAAAACTATTGGCTAGGGAAATTAACTCTTTCTGTATTTAAAATTTAATTTTAAGAGTACCCACTTTTAAATATTGAATCTTTATGGTACTGGGTTTTAAGTTTTAATATGATTTTTAATTGGCTTTTTCATACTAATGATTCCTTTTAATGTTTTCAATTATCAAATGTTGATAAAATGTAGAGATCATTTTTATTATTAAACTTTATAATATACACTGTTTCATAATATAACAAATGCACTTATTACTTTTTAAATTGTTATTTTTTAAATATAAAACTTCAATGTTTGATGGAAAACTATCAGAAAAATGATATCCTGTTTATTATTATGGTCACTCATTTTTATTTCCACCATAAAGTGTTACAAAAAGTACACAATGCTCTGATTTGGGGATTTCCACAGGGAAAAATAACGCATAACTGAACAGATAGACATATTTATATGAATGTAACTGTAAGTAGTACATAAAAGTTCTACTTAGTAGTTAACTCTTAGTGATATAATTTTGTTTTTTCCTATAATTTTATTTTATATATTTTCTGCTGTGAAAATATATTTAATTTAAATTTCCGTAAAAAAGAAAGTAAATGTTACAAAATAGTTAAAGGCAAAACATGTAGCCACAAACAAAAATATAGCAAACTGTTTAATCTCAAGATGCTTGATAGTTCTCATGTTCAGCATGCACTTTTTACGCATAAAAGCTGTGAATTCACTATATAAAATATGTATTTACGTCTTTACATACAAATTAAAAACTGATATGCTTCAAAACTATCATAAACACAATTAAAGGGCCTCCTAGGAAAAATAACAATCAGCACTTGCCATAATGCATGAGATGGCTCAGTATGATGAGAGTGTAGACTGGTAAAATTGTTTCTTGGAGATATCACGACAATATGTATCAAGAAATTTTAAAATGTCCATATATGTTTTAAAAAAAACAGTGCATTTGCCTCAATGTAATAAGTTGCTACTTGTTCAAAGATTTAAGTACAATAATTTTTATTATAGGATTAATCATTACTGTAACAAAAATTTTAAAAAGCTAAATAGCCAACAATTTAGTGATAAATAGATTCTGGAGCATCCACAGAATGGAGTATCATAAAGTCCTATGGAGGCTCTGCAAATCATGACACCAAAGAAAATAATAAAATACCCTGGATAAAATATTAACTGAAAAAGGAAAAAGTAACCAACCTATAACATGAGATATTTCTGTATTTATCTATCCATTTAGAAGGAAAGACACCAAAATATTAACCATGCTTGTCCTTGGTGTTAGAAACATAGGCCATTTATATTTTCTTCTTTATATGTTTTCTTTTTCTTTTTATATGATTTTTCTTTATATGTCTTCTTTTATATGTTTCTGTGCTTTCCAAATTTTCATCAAGAAATATGAATAACTATTCTAATAAAAACACAGTTTTTTTAAACAAAGGGCACTGTAGGTTATCCACTGCAATGATAAGTCTAGAAGATCAGCCTGGGAGGTTATTGTTTTGTCAAATCTTTGGGATTTGACCCTAACATGGTCCCAATTCTGTGTTGAAATCAGTTATACCCAAATCTTTTTGATCAGTCACTGACATTTATTGAGCACCTACTAATCTTTGGGCCTTGGTTTAGCCTGAAATTGTGTGAAAGTCAAAGAGTGCATGACTTTCAGAATTGCTCATCAACAGGTACAATTTCAAAGTCAGTCCCAGGGTTTCACAGGTGTCTGAACAACTCTGGGACCACTCATATCTCTGAGCATAATTGTCTGCTCTCTGAGCTGGCACTGCATCCCAGATGGCTCTCCTTGATTTTTCCATGCAGGCATCCAGGAGCAGAGCTGTGGGGCAGCAGAATCTGTGATGACAGAGAATGATGATGTATTTTTGCCAGCAGATGCTCTTGCTCCTGTTTTGATACCCCAATATTTGGATGCAGAGAAGGACTCTGAGCATTGCTGACGGGTGTGCTCTGCACGCCTATCTCTTCGGGATCTGAATAATTTGGTGGAAAGACAATGCCTTCCCTGGAAAAGGGTGTCAAGTCAGTCATATCGGAGGGTGGAAATTTCTTTATGTGATGGGAATGAGGGTTGGGGGAGGCACTTCACGGAGCATTCAGCACTCTGCAATTAAACATCACTCCGGGGCTTCCTGCATAGGTGATGGTTGTTTCTGCATCATGGAGCAAACCAGGTGCTAGAACTTCAAATGCCAATTACCAAAGGCACTTCCTGTGGAGGAAACCTCTCTACAACTCACCTGACCCAGAAGGCACACATTTTTTTCTGGGTTAACATAAATGCTAGAATTGAAGAAATACAAAATTCTAAAGGCAGGATTGTGACATGTAGGTGAGATCCTTTGCCTCCTAAGCTTTTGTCCTGCCAGTCTTTTCTGTGCCTTACCATGAAACCTGTGCTAGAAGTCTTCTGGGAAGCTCTTACATATGGCAGGGTTAGTCTTCAGGGATGACTCAGGCAGAGACCTTCTCAATGGCTATCCTTGCATCACATGGGCATTGGGGAGCATAAGACAGCTGAGTTAGGGTCCTATTCAGAGCCTAGAATCAGGAGACCTGTACACTCTAAGGAATACAGGAGTCCCTCTTCCCACTGCCAAGGACAAGTTTCCAAACCTGACTAGTGAAGCCTTTCTTCTGATTAAGGCAACATGGCCCCCTGGTGATGAGTACAGACTTCCAAATCCAATTAGTGTGGCTTTTAATACTTACTTTGCTATCCAATAGCCACAACAATGAAAACGTTGCCTAACTTTTCTCTGCCTCGAATTCCTCATCCATAAAACAGGGATGAAAAAACAAAACAAAACAAAAATTTATAGATTAGAGTTAAATGAGAGTATGTGTGAAACTTCTGATAGACAAAGCATACTTAAAAAATGGGAGTTTATCAAAAGAACCATCAACTAGCAATGCAACCAATTTAGACAATTCCCTCTCCCGGTGTCTCTGCGTTCTGATTCTAATCTCTGAGAGTTGGCTCAGAACACAAGGGTGGCCCGCTTGGCCTCTAAAGTTCAACGATTCTCAGGTCCTGTAAAAGGACACTGAGGAAACCATGAAATGCCAGGGGAGGGACCGAGGTACCGTCAGGGAAACCTGAGCCCACAGCGCCATCTAGCCCGCTTGACCCACGCCCCGGTGCGCCTGCTAGTGTAACCCGCCCGAGCATCCTCCTCTTTTTATTTTTTTAAAGTATAATTACCGGAGCTTATGTTTCACAGTTAATGCTGTCAAGCCTTTTAAACTAATTGGTCTTTTATAGAAAATTTAACTGAAAATTAACACATCTTTTAATAACATTGCCTTAACTTTAATGGCTCTCTGCCTCTCGTTTATAATTGCTCTAAAATTGTCATTTTCCATGTCATAGCTGCCATTTTTTATATTTGCTAGTTTTCATGGTGTAGATTTTTATTTTTAGTAGTTTTCTTTCGTGAGGGATGAAAATGATTGTATTTTTTTCCCTATCCCAGGGCTGCCTGGCCTGATGTGACAGCAGTGGTCTGTCCTGAATCTAGCAGGACATACCTCCATGTGCCTGAATGACACCACTGCTAGCTCTTCTGCCTTGGGATGGCCACGGGCCCTCTGTCTCCGTGTGAGCAGTCGAAATGGAGGCTCTTGAGTGGAGTCTAAGAAATAGGGTCATGGAGCAATAAATTGTTTATATAACTAAAATCACATGGCACTAGGTTAGCTTGGACTGATAGAGAACTCAGGCCTCTCCATAACACCAGGTTCAAGGGTTTGGCCCTTAATGAAAGTACAGGAAAGACAGTAAATCATGTGAATCCACATTCCAGATGGTCACATCCTCCAGTCTTACTGACATAAGTTCATTTCTGGCAAACAGAGGCCAGCTTTCTGATATTAAAGATGAGAACGTGGAACCATATCTTCTGGGTACCCCGACTCATCTACCCACTAAACTCCCAAATATTATCTAAGATGTGTGTTCATGAAAGAGAGAGAGGATAAGTGCACACAAACACATAAATATACATATACGTACATGCATATATACCAACAAAACTGCTTCTTTGTAATTACATGTGATCTTGAGAAATACGTATCTGCTCTGTGAAAGATTTCCATACACCTTTGCCATTCTCCAATTAGCAGAAAGTCATAAGGGATAACATCATTCCCATTTAACGACTGGGCCCAGCTGGGCCCCAGACAGTAGGAAAGATGTGCAAGGTCTGCCAGTGAGCCAGGACCAGAAGCTACAAGTCCTAATTCATGACCCAGTTTCCCTCCTCCAAGTCACTGCCTTTGTTCTGAAAATATGAATGCACTGGACATGCAAACTCCTGCCCTGGGCATTGTGGTGCAGTGGGCAGAGCAAAGACATACCTGGCATAACTGGCTCACATTGAAATTTCTCTCTAGCTCCTGGGGGGATCCTGCAGCGGGCGTCTCTCTATAGGCTGGCATTCACACTTCTCAATGTATTGTACACTAGTAATGGGGGCCTCTGCTTTTCTCTGCTCTTTCTCTTAACACTGTTATGATATGCTCTTTATTTTCTAGATTAGGTAGGTGCTGCAACCTACAGCTTCATGAAATCTTATTTTCTAAAAAAACGACAACACTCCCACCTTGTGTGCATTGGAACTCAATTAGCTCTTGTAGTAGGTTTCCTCTTTTTCTCCTCAGAAGGAGGTAGCTCCTCACTGCTTCTTCAATAATGATGGTTCATTGTGGTTGGTATCTGTTTAGGAAAGGTCCAAGGCTCAAGGGAAATGGACATCATGTGCACAACCTCCTAACTCAGAGGACAAGCAAATGGCCAGAAGACCAAGGATGCTGTCTGACCACAGACATGGTAATGCAGACACGTAAGATTAGAGGCAAAAGGCAGGAGGCTGGTAAGGCCAGGAAAGTGGAATGAACCAAGCAGGGTAGGGACATGAATGAAGCAGACCTGGTGGGATGCAATAGAGAGTAGTGTGGACTATGGCTAAAGGGAGCAGCTGCTCAGCTCAAGCCAATAGCTGCTTTATGGGAATCTGGGACTCCGCTTTCTGACTCTAATTTAAAGAAGGCAGGAACCCAGATTTTATATAAAATCTTATCATTTAAAAATATTGGCAACAAATTCAATTTAAAAATAAAACCTTGAGAAATGCAGAAGTTGTCTGTAGGGTGGATGTAGATTGCAACGTGACATTTCGAGACTTCTATTACAGATCTTTTATTAGAAACAAGATATCAAGCCAAGTATGATGCCAATATATTGTGCTATTTCTTTTTCTAAAATTAGTGTATGAGGATGGAGTGTCGCACAAAAAAATAATCAGGGGTTACACTTCAGGAATCAACTCAGTGATGGGCTCACTGTCCTAGCCAGCATATCCAGAAACAGTGGCATTAGGAGGATGCTGGTGGCTTTCAGAAGAAGGTGGATCCTCTCACCAAGTCTGAAGTGTCTCATCCCAGACTTAGAACTGGGCCGGATGTGATCTATTGTACTTGGAATATTCAGTGTGGCCAGCGGCCTTGCTTTCTTGATTGCTCTCCTGTCTACCACATTCCAACCACAATGGCCTCCAACTGCTTCCTCCAACAAACCAAACCCAGCTTGTCACCACTTTGCAGCTTTGGCCTTTGCAGTGTTCTCTCCTTCTGGCTTTTTCAATGTCAGCTTCAACGTTACCTCTTAGGATAATTTTACTCTGACCACTGAGGGTAAAACAGGTCTCCACATCCATTCAAGCTATTTCATGTTTTTCAAATCAATTATCCTTACGTGACACTATTCGTTTATTCACTTATCTATTTACTCTTAACCCACTAGAATGAAAGCTTAAATAACATGAGGGCAAGGTCTTCATCTTTCTTTTCCACAACTGAATCCCCAGCATGGGGAATCATGCCTGCTGTCCAGTAAGTGCCCAATAAATGTATTGATTATAAACACTAGCAACAATAAATACATACAGAGCTTGTCATGTGCTAAGCACTGCTCTAATTGCTTTACAACCTTTACCCATTTACTCATCTCTGCAACCCTGTGACATGGATACTATTATTATCTTCATTTTAAAGATGAGAAAACTGAGGCACAGAGAGGTTAAGGTTACGCAGCCAGTAAACAGTAGTTCTGGAATCCAGACCTAAGCCATCTGGCTCTTGAGTCCACGTCCAGTATTCACTTTCCAGGGTCCTAGTGGAGCTTAAATTGGGTCTGGGGTTGGGAGAAAGTGATAGTTGGGTGAAAAAGAAATCTGAATACTCATAAGTGAATTTGATCCCTAAAAACAGAGAGGGTTCCTTTCATCTAGTGTGACTGTGTGCATCAAGATGGTATCATTCTGAAAAATACATTTCTAAGTTGTGATCTTCTTAGAGACATATATCCAAAAGCCTAATTATTCCCTCTCATCCTGTGTTTCTGCAGTTGATTTGTGAGATAAAGCCACAGGGCCATGTCTGTAGCATCCTGATCTGTTCCAGGAATGCCTGTGATGAATCAAAATATTATTCTTTTAACAAATGAAGCAGTAAGCAGCAGGAGTTGGGTTATGAAGGACAATATTCAGAGAATGTTTAGACACATGATTAAATGACAATTTGGGAGAAGCGCTAGAAAAAGGAGACTGTCGACACCTGAAAAGATTTGTGTGTGCATGTTGTGAAGTTGCTTATGAGTGAATGCCTGCAATGGAAGTTTACCTCTGTCTCCTGCTATTTGGAGGAGTCTCACTTTCTCAATTCCTGACAGCCCTTTTTGTTCCTTCTAGTTACTGCGTTGGCACTTGACTAATCTGCTTTTTCATACATTAGGGTTGGAGTAGAATGCAAAGAAATCACAGGTAACATTTTATCAAAACATCTAGATCCAACTGGATTTGTGGACTCAGACCCTACTCAAGACCTCATTACGAAGTTTGTTCATCCTAGACAATGAAAATAAGACCTGGAATAATTTGATAAGCATTTTGATTAATGATTTGAAAAGTTACCATCAATGAGTTACTTAAATATGTCTTGCTTCAACACTTAAACCAAGGGTATTCACATTATTGTCCAAAAGATCCGACAGTGTAGCTAAAGTGCCTCGCACAGTTCTGGGCACTTAGTAGATGATGCTTCTGATGATAAATACAATGGCAGTTACCAGATTCCTGACACCCTTTTATCCCAGGCTAGAATGCAGAAGACATGCTGCTCTCATACTATTGCATGCAAACATGCCTTACCACACTATCCCAAACATTTTTGCTTGCATTTCAAAGGAGATGGGGATGGCTTGTTTAAAATTTTCAAATCAATTCACTTTGAATTCTCATTTGAATTTCCAAGAACTGACTACCTACTAATGATATAGTTGCTTGTGCAACTCAAATCCAGATGGGCCTCCACCTCCACCCCGTGGCTACCATATGCCCCTTTGTCTGTGTTGAGAAGAAGTTCTCTGGTGCTCAAATTGATTTTATTCCTTGGAACCAGGGCTGGTTTCATGGGTGTTCAGCCTATGTGGTTGCACAGGGTCTGTTCTCAGATGCATCTTTGTTGTTTTGTTTTGTTTGATTTTTTGAGACAGGGTCTCACTCTGCCACCCAGGCTGGAGTGCAGTGGCTCTATATCATCTCACAGCAACCTCCACCTCTCAGGTTCAAGTGATTCTCATGCCTCAGCCTCCCAAGTAGCTGGGATTACAGGTGCGCACCACCACACCCAGCTAATTTTTAAAATATTTTTAGTAGAGACAGGGTTTTGCCATGTTGCTCAGACTGGTCTCAAACTCCTGGGCTCAAGTGATCTGCCCATCTCAGCCTTCTCCAGTGCTGGGATTAGAAGTGTTAGCCACCGCGCCCAGCCCCAAGTCTCTTTTGTTTTAATATTCTGCTGTCACCATTTTGAAATTCTTAATAACCCATGAAAAGTGACCTTGCAAATTATGTAGCCAGTCCTGCTAGAAACATACTGAATATCTGATATGTAGAAACATAAACAATTTTATAAATTTGGAATTAAAAAAATGTTATCAGAGTATTTTGTAGTTCTGAAAAAAAAATTCTACTGTAAATAGTTTAACCACCTCTTAGAACAGTCTTCTGAGATCTCTGTAATTAAGATCAGAACTAAAATAAAAATTTCTAATGAGCTGAATTACCAAAATCCATTTGAAACTGGATTTGAAGAATATGAGGCCTATGACTGAGAATACGGTGTTCCTAGGAATACATCTTACAGCTTCTATCATTCCTTCTGGCTTGCTCAAGGAGTTTGCCCAAACTGAGCCCAACATCACTGGCTGGTAGAAAGGTTAGCCTTGGTATCAGCAGGCCATAAGAAAGATCATCAACCCCAGGAAACCAAGGGGGCCCTTTTCCAAGGACCATTTTATCTCCCTGTTGGCTTGGAAAGCCATGGCATGGCATGAAGCCCAGTCAACCTTAATTCAGATGAATGTCATTTCACAATCACTTTTAAATCCAAAGTTCTGATTTTTAACTAAGATATGCTTGCAGCTGGACAATGTTCAGGCATACAGAATAACCCAAATTAGTCTTAAAAAGCTGTATGTTTTCTTTCCTCAAATAGAGGTCCTTCTGGGACTAGCATTATTTAATGAATAGATGAGACTGGTGCATAATTAGCATATCAGTTGTTTAGCATATTCAGGAGAATAACCTTCAGCGCTTTAAGAAATATATGTGTGTAAAAACTCTGAGTTCTGTTTATGGTTTTAATGTGTTCAGAAAAGCTCTTTTTCATGGATTCTCCAAAGGTCAGTTGTTCTTCAGCCTATGTCTGCATTTTCACAAATTGAGAATTTGAGAACTCCAAAATAAAAAAGCTTTTCTATATAATAAATAAAGATGCTCAGTGGGAAGACTTCATAATACCCAGGCTATGACTCATTCTAAATGTCTACTTCTGCCTTTTGCAGTGAAAGATGGCTCCATTAAGTTGGGACCTATTTTTTAATTGTTATTTGTTTTTTGGTTGCAAACGTGAAAAAAAAAAAAAGCCTGATTGCTAGATGTACGTCAAGTTATAAAAGAAACCAAAGCTGTGTTTGATCCCTCAGCCAGCCCACCTTCCTCTCTCTGCCACTAACTCCTCCCTGCAGCAGATACCCTGCCAGGCCTTGCCTTCATGCCTGGTTCTCTCCCAAGGACTTCGGTCTCAGTGACAGGCCTGGTAGTCACCTTTGACCCACTGTTCTCTCCACCTTCTGCTCATGTTCAATCTCCTCCCACAACAGTCAAGGCAATCCCCTTAAAACATGAACCTGATTATGTGAGTCTCCAACTAAAATCCTTCAATGCCTCATTATTAAGAAAAAGTCCAAAACCATGAAAATGGGTTTCAAGGTCCTGCAGATCTAACCTTGGCCATCCTCCTGCACCCTTGTCTCACCATGGCCCAGCCTCACAGGGTTTATTTGCCTTCTTTGAGAGCCTCAGGTTCCTCCCTCCACCATCACCAGGTTTTGCATTTGCTCTCTTTCTTCTTCAGGGAATACTCTTCCCCCAAGATCTCCCCTCTTTATGGCTCAAATTTTAGCATAAAATGTACAACTTCCTTGGGGAATCTTTCTGGGATCCCCAAGACCAGGTCAAGTCCTCACCTATATTTCCTCCTAGCCCGCCTTGCCTTCCTTGCACTTGAGGAATTTATAATCAAACATTTACTTGTGTGATGGTTTTATAATGTGAGTCTCCCCTTCTAGAGTGTGAGTTTCCAGGAGTCTTGCTCTCCACTGTGGCCCCAGTGCAGCCCAGGGCCTCAAAGGTTGGAGGTGCTCCACTGGCACATCCTCCACCCTTGAGTGAGGAGGAGGGAACAGAATAACTCACTGCGCTCATGAGCGAGTCCAGGACACTGACGGCAAACGCTGTCCCGCAGGCAAAGGGCTGCGTGAGATACAGTTCTGTATCGGGGTCATCATCATCGTCTTGGTCCAAAAACTGAACATTAGTATCATTCACTAGAAAAAGCATAAAATAAGAATTAGTCCCGAAGACCACACACAGGTAGTGAAGCCAGAAGGAGACCAGGCTACTGGTTTAGAAACACTGAAGTCATTGAGAAGGAAACAAAAGCATGGAAGAAGCTGTAGATGGATCTTTGGGTGAGGGGGGCAGTGGGACTCAATGGACTGTTCCTGTGTCACTGTTTAAGTGTCTGAGACCTGGAGAGCAATGAGTTCGAGCAGGCTTGCTCCACGGCAGGCTGCTGGAGCACCAATAGACTGTACTGGCCAGTCCTTTGGCATAGTTTTAGGATCATGACCTAAAAACACCTTCCAGTGCTTTTTGGTAATGAAGTCCTTTGAGAGATGGACATATTTCAATGATGAGCAGCCATGCTGGGATAGTCATTTTAGCCACAAAGAAAAGAAAGCAGCTTATTGGGAGTAAGGAGCGCTGGAAGGGGAGCACAGCAAAGGCAGATAGCAAGGAATGCACCCGCAGGCATAACCCACAGCCTACCCACTGGGATTGGCCTGGGTAGTTCCCCGGGGTCCCAGGCCCTAAATCTAGGTCCACACCCAACAGGCCCTGTTTAATACACAGGAAACCCCAGGTGGGACGGATGCCTGGCTGTCTCTTGCTGCTTGCTGACAAGGACTTGCTCTGCATTTTGAGTTGCGTGGGGACATCCCATGTTCTCCCTTTCCCCTCCGAAACAGCTCAATCTTTCATGTGCTTGCGTTCAAGCAGATGCAGCATTGGATGCTGTATTTCATTTCCATCTGAGGATTCCTCAAGGACTCCTCCCACACGCACGTGCAGACTGATTAGTTGTGTCACTCAGATGTCTTTAACTTATTAAAAATTAAATGACAAATTAATTTCCATTCCCATCTTGGCTTCGGAAATTATCAGTTTTGCAGAGCAAGTAATAGGGGAAAAGTCGGTGGGGGAATGGAAGAAGGGGGCACTCACAATTTCTGGAATAATTATTGTGCTTTTAGGAAGAGAACAGATGAGGTTTCCTTTCCCTGATTCCTTTCTAAATGTATCAACAGCTAATTCTGTTTTCTAGAGTTATTGTTTTAATTTTTTAAGCAACTTTCTTGGTAACTCTTCTTTTAAAAAAAAAAACAAAAGTTTTGTTTATTGTATGAAGCAGAATAAATGATACTAGCATGAAAGGCTAGGCATGGAATTAGTATTTTTAAATGACATCATCTTGTTTCCCTAGAGAAAGATTCTAATGGGGGAAAATCTTGGCCCTGTTCTTCCAAACTTGGTCACATTTGGGTCCCCATTGTTTCAGCAGCAATTGAATTGCAGGCTAGTGGTGAAAGTCCAAAATCCAGGCTCTGACAACTGGGCTTCAGTCCAGCCTGTGCTTCCAACTTCCCTGGGCAAAGTATTTCATCATTCTACTCCTTAGTTTCTGTCTCTGTAAAATGGGGGAGTTATAGCAACTCTCTCATGAGGCTATCAGGAGGCTCATACAAATGGGATTGTGCCCAGTAAGCCTGGTCCAGCATCTGGATCATGCCATGACTTGATAAATGCCAGCTGTTATCATGATCTCCCTTCTGACATTAAATACCTGTCTACCCATTACAGCATGAAAATGCCCAGCTTCCCTCTGCCTCTCTTGGAAACACTGAAGGTCTTGCTCAGGGGTCTTTCAAGAGGTAGCTTTTCTTCACCTCCCTTCACTTGTCCAAAGGGATGTTGAAAGTCACTGTTTAGTCTTTCTGATTTGTGAATCAGAAAATGTAAACCAGAGACCACATATGGAAGAATGTGGTTTTAGTTACTTGTAATAGCCACCAATAGTATGTGTGGCAATGCTCCAAAAAGCACAGCATCTGTTACCTCTTATCAGGAAGACAGGAAAGGGTTGGTACCAGATATGGAGGTGAAGTGACTCCAAGTAGTGGGAGGGGACTCCAGACTGTCAGTGAGCTAGGCATTTGGGGTCATGGGAAAAGCACTCCAAGAGACTAGTCAGGGTCCAGTGAATACCCTGTATATTGTTCTGAAATACCCAGTCTCAGAAGGAGAGCAAGCAATGCTACCCAAGGCCTATTTCACAGAACAGTAATTATGTGGGTGCTAAGAGGTACTCACATAATCACCCCAAAGTATATGTGGTCAAATACAATTGGAATAGTCAGGTGAAACAGCTTTAACACAGTCCTTTCTTGTGAGACTCTGAGGAGCCTTTGCCATGCTAACATCAATTGAGAGTCTCCAAGTAGATGAAGAGTGGAACGTGCTACACAGCTTTGAAAGCCTGTGTGGCCTTGGTGCCCTCTGTGTCTCTTAAAATTCATTATACTGGCCTGGCATAAGGCAGAACACATCTCAGAACATGTAGATAAATAAGAAGTATTCATGGGGGATGTGGGAGATGAAGTGGTCTGAGGAGGGCGCTATAGCGGCTAGAGGAATAGGTTTCAAGGCAGAAGATAAGGGTGGTGTGAGCACCTCAAAGATTCTCTGAACACAAGGAAGAAATCTGGTGTAGGACAAAGGCTTCTGGAGAGTCAATGATGCTAATCAAATACCAGAATTGTTGCCTTAGGTTTGGGGCACCAAGCTTTTCCTTTTCTCTTCTACTAATGACAAATTAAGATATCCTAGTTAGTTAGCAGCACGTGAATTTCAAATAGAAAATGAAATTCCTGGCAGTGAGGATTCTGAAATGCTGCTGTAGGTTTGTGAGATGGAGATGTTTGGATTAATTTTCTAACCAGGGGTGTGGACCACAACGAGCCCTGGGTCTCTTATGGCCCTCCAGTTCTGAGGAGAGCAATCCAGAAACCTAGGGCTTTTAAACACACACTAAACATGAAAAAAACACCCATCCTATGGTTGGAAACAGAAAATAGTGTGATACTCCCTAACCTAAGTGAATTTGTCCTGATAAATAGCTATACCTACAATAATGCAGTGTTGAGTGGTGGACAATTTATTCCTTAGTTTCTAGACACCTTGCAAGCAAGATTACTGTGTTGAAAGCCTGCTCCCTTATTTTGAAATATATTTTTGGGCCAAGAAAATGGAGTGTTCATTTCATTTGTGAGTCATGTGAAGGCAGGTGCTCCCACCTCTCTATCCACTCCTCTGCTGAGCAGCACTTTTGCTGTCTCTATTTAGAAGATCAATCCCCAGTTCTGAGACCTGCTGCTGATGGGTGCCCTTCATGGAGTTATTAACCAAGTTGTGGGGAAGTGGGGAAGAGCCTGATAAATGCGGTCATGACTGGAGGCCTTTATCTTCCACCTGAGTCCATTGTGAATCTCCCAGAGAGGGTTCTGGGCTGGGAGTGGGGGCCAGAGTGCAGGGCTGCACCTGGGTGGCTGCTAACCTTATCCTCTGCACCCTTCTTGAAATCTGCCTTTAGTAAAAAAGGTTCCCCTAGGGACCAGGGGTTTTTATGGCTTCAGAAGCAGAGCTTCTGAGAAATGCCCTAGTAGTTGGGGGGAAGGGGGGGAAGGCAAATAAAGTCAGAATAAAGAAAAATAAACAGCTGGAGGGAAGGTGCCATCTTAGGTTTCTTATCTTAAAATTTTGATATTCTCCTTTGACTTCCTCTGAGAGCTGTGAAGACATGTCACTCAAACTGACAGTGTATTGGAAGAGGAGTAGAAGGGAGAAGGCGGGAGAGCAGCGTGACAAAAAAAAAGTGGGGAAAAAAGGCTCAGGCCAGAGAAAATGAATTAGAGCAAAGATGCTTTGGAAACAACTGCCAGGTCAGATGGGTGTGATCAAAGGTTTACTGATGCTGTGTGGGGAAAAAATCATTAAGAAAGGCCAGAACAAGACAGTCGATTCCAACCAGAGCCACAAATAAAACACATTCAAAGCAGTGCCATGGGGTAGCCTTTCTGTTACAGCCGGCGAAATAAAAACAAGCTGATGATAGTTGGAAACACCAACAACAGAACAAAAGGAGATACTGATGTGAAGGAAAACAGTGCTTCTTACCCAGTTCAGTTATCATTAGAATGTGCGTCCCACTGTTTTTTTCCTGATTGACTGATACCAAAGGCAACTTGCCCGGTTTAGCTAATTGGATACAGCATTTAAGGGTTGGGGAAAGGGAGTGGAGGAAAGTACAGAAAAAGAAGAGAGTGAGGGAATAACAGAGGAAACATTCTCAAGTAAAGGGACCCCGGACCATAGGTAGTTTGTATTTGTCTTGGGGGAAGAGGCCACTCTACAGTTTTACACACTTACTAATGGTAATAGGGAGTGCCATGGCCAGGTTAGAAGTTAGATTCTATTGTCTAACCAGCATGGCCCTCAAAACCCCATCATTTTGGGGGCCAGAATGGCATTTGCTGAAAATGGCTTTTGGCTGAGATATTCAACTATAATACGTTAAATGTGGAGTTATTACACATTAGCTTCTACCTTGTTTCCAAAATGGGTTTGGCTTAGATCCGAGGCTTTGTATATCAGTGGAGGGCTCAGATTGTAGGAGCTGTCCAGATAGAATGCTCAAAAGAGGTTCTTACAGTAAAAATCACCAGAAAGAATCCATGAACTAAGCCTTTCCTCCTTTCCTCTCCATTCCCAATTGTATGCCCCAATTGCAAATCCATCATCTCATGCTCCTTTGCAAACAGTGACCAGCATGAAGGAAACTGTCTATTCATCTCAGAAGAAAGATAGATCAGTTTTCCCTTCCAGTAATCTGCCATATTTTTACCCATACCTTTCTCCCAGCTCCCTCAAAACAAACCCCATAGCAGCTACAAAGTTGAAAGGGCTAAGAAACAAACCAACCTCCTCATATCCTGTATGGTTTGAAAGAGAGAACAAAAATCCCCCCAAAGCTGACATTGACCCCTACCTAGTTCAGTGATGATGGGGATGTTGACCCCAGTTGTGATGGATGGTTGACGTAACATCCCGTGCACTGGACTGTTATCTGGAGAGGATCTATCCATTCCTGGAGGTGTGAACCCTAGTGGGAGGGAAACAGAGGAGGAAGAAAAATCAGAGAAGTAGAAAATTTGGAAAGAGAGTACACTATATACACACAACCCCAAAAATGTAGCTTATGCATTATTCACAGGTCAACAATTAGTATTCCCAGGATAAACTCTGATGAGTTTTTCATTCTTTAGAAGGACAAGGTAGGAAATCATTATAATCGTAACTCACTTCATAGTTCCCTAAGAAGTCCAGACTCCACACCAACTATTTATTCTGCTCATAGATTTTGGCTCCCATCTCTTTCCAGGGACACAGGAGAATTATCCTTGTTCCCTCTTGAAGTTAGATATGGCTATGTGACACATGAAATGCTCTGGCCCATGAAAAGTGAACAGAGCAAGGCATATCACTGCTGGTTCAGGTATTGGACGGCCATCTCTCTCTTCTCAGGCCATGGCAACTGTGAGGACACAGGTTACTATGGAGATGAAAGCTAGACAGCAGCACTGGACAGTTGCCCAGACTCACAAAGCATTCTGAGTGAGTGAAAAATAAAGCTGTGTTGCTTTAATCCTCTGAGATTTGTTTGTTTGTTGTTACCACAACATAACCTAACCTGGCCTGACTGTTACCGTAAACCAATCAATTTCTTATCCTCTTGCTGGTGAGTGACTTACGCCTCAGTTTTCACAGAGTTCTGGCCAATGGGAGGTGTGAGGAAATCTTCCTGGGGCTTTCAGGAAGTGTTTCTTTGCTCTTAAAAAGAAACACATGGGAAGAGATTCTCTTTTAATTTACTGAGCACTGTTTTATGTGCCTGTAGTGCCAGGAACTGAGGTACCAGCTGAGGGCATAACTAACTTAGTGATATTGGCTCACTTGAATGACAGGAAAAGCTGTCCTGGAGTTCCTGGGGCAAGCAGCCTGGAGCCATCTCACCTCAGGATTTCTCCCTATGTGAGATTTTATACACATAAACACACACACACACACACACACATGTATTTATACATATACATACACACAATATAATACGATGTACATATTTTTTCTGTTTAAGCTAAATGGAGAAGGAGTTTACTTGCATCTAAATCCTCCTGACTGATGTATATGCCACCTGCTTACGGCTGATCCCTTGAACTTCCCAGCGTGCCCAACACAGACCACATAAGGTATATGTGGACACGGGAAAATTGGAAAGCAGCCTGCTGGGTCTCCAATTTTGCAGTTTGGGCTTCTTTGGGTCTCAGGTCCAAGTCCCAAGTACATACCTGGATGAGGTTGGAACAACTGTAACTTTCAGTTTAGTGAGAGTGAGAAATATCCTGGCTAGGCAGAATGGCTGCCTCGTTAAGGTTTTGCATGGACACATATCAATATTAGCAATCTATTTGCCTCCTGAATTCATCTGGTGAAAATTAATTTTTCTAATGAAGCATATGGCATATCCACGCAAGTGGCAAGACCCAGTGCACTTACATTTAGATGACAGGCAAGCATTCACATTCACTTCGGTTTCTCATTTTTGCCCTCAGCAGAATGCTACGTGGGCTTATCGATGAATTAGGGACGAATTTCAGGAACAAAGTCACTCGCTAAATTTCCAAGGACAAAACTCCAAAGAGATTATTATGTGACCAGATCCCTGACTCACTTTCCAGCAATGTGACAAGATTGTGTTGAGTCTGGCATTTTGGCTAGGTGTGAGTCAGGAATGAAATAAGGGAGCTCAATAATTGCCTATTGTTTTGGAGGTGCATAATGCATAAAATGCCAGAGAAATATAAAAGGGTTTTCTTTCTGCTCTCCTGTGTATATATTTCTTATCATTGAGTGCCATACTTTCAAAAAGAAAAACAAAGTTTTACTTAATATCCATTCCCTGACTGCACTTAAATTGACTCTTTACATTAATATACTATTAAAAGGGTAAGTCATTTGATTGACATTGTAGTGTCCATCTTTTCAAACTTTGGAATATGTGTTTTTCAGCCAACCACATAACCAAAAACATGCATTTAAAAATGCTAGCTATTTTCTTCCTCTAGGATGGTGAAGGGGAAACTAAACTGTTTTCATCAGAAGTTTCACTCAAAAGCATGAAAAACTGTAAGTGACAGCTGTGCAGATTCAGTGGATGTGACGTTTTTGAATTTCTTCAACTTGACAAGTAAACACCTTAAATCGGTAATGCTATATGCATAATACATAGCCTGTATTTTGACATCCATCATCAAATGCTGACTTGAGAAAATACGGGTTTGTACGTCAAGGAATAGCACCCATAAAGCAGGGAGAAATGCAGGTCACACGATATTAGGAAAACTGTATTTCATTACAGAACTTGCAACAAGCCACAGCATCCTTTTATTTCATCTTATTTAAAGATTCCATTTTCAGCTGTGAAAAGACTCAATTCCTTTGCATGAAACCTTCATTTAGAAATGACATGCTTGCTTCATAAGCTTCTTTCATTTTGCTTTCATATTCCATTTTCCCCTTCAGTCACCAGGCCTGGTTCCATTAGCATCTGCAACTGACAAACTATGGTGGGTGTCCAAAGACATCTCTTCGTTGAAGGCCTGACTCTCCCCCATGCGTGACTCCCCAAAAAAGTGTGCTTTTATTGGCAAGAAAACTTCATGCCTCTTTTTGCTTCCCTACTTTTCTAGTCACAAATTTTTAAAACCAAAAGTCAACAACAACAGCAAAATTGGTTTCCTCTTTTTCCCTGGTGTCAAGTTATGTTAAAGGTGAACGCGATTTATTAGCATCGTTTCTCTCTTAGGGGTTCTGATATGGGAAAATGATAGTCAGAAATGGCAGGGTGCTCCAGATTCCTTAAATGGCTTTGGAGAGAAGAGAAATTCAGGCACCTTCCATAAAAGGATGAGGCGATCCAGCCTTTGATGCCATAGGATGGTGTCCACTCCATTCCTCATAGCTGCATTTGATAAAGGGGCAGGTCTAAAGTGTGGCCCAGTCTCTGACCGTCTTGCTCCCCTTCCCATTATTGCTTGCAGCCATGGTTATATCGTGGGTAGCACCTGAAGTCTCTCTACATTAAACAACACCCTAGCTCTGCATGTGAAAGCACTGGCACGTGGAATATACTCCAGGGATCTACAGCTAGAGAACAGTGAAACTGGGAAACGCTCCCTTCATTAGTTAAACTAACACTTGGGAAATTAATTTTAGAAACAACCATATATTTTGCCAGAAAAGATGACTAAGAATATCACCATCAGAGACGTGGAATGAGAAGTCCTCAATCAGGAAAAGACTGAAGTTTAAATAATCCACAGCCAAAGCTATCATCAGATGGGCTCCTGATTCTTTAGCTATGTCCCCATAGCACTTTGTTGATCATGGCCACGGGAGGCAAGTTTTGTGCTAAAAATGACTTCCACATGTTTGTTGGCCATTTGTATATAACGTCACTAATGATCAGGAAAATGCAAATCAAAACCACAGTGTGATACCACCTTATTCCTGCAAGAATGGCCATAAATTTCAAGAAACAGTAGATGCTGGCATGGATGCAGGGAACAGGGAACACTTCTACACTGCTGGCGGCAATGTAAACTAGTACAGCCACCATGGAAAACTCCAAGAACTAAGTGTGGAGTGTGGAGATTCCCCAAAGGACTCAAAGTACATCTACCATTTGATCCAGCAATCCCACTACTGGTATCTACCCAGAGGAAAAGAAGTCATTATTCAAAAAAGATACTTGCACATGCATGTTTACAGCAGCACAATTCACAATTGCAAAATCGTGGAACCAACCTAAATGCCCATTAATCAATGAGTGGATAAAGAAACTGTGACATGACATATATATCGAATATATATATACAGTCATACAAAGGAATGAATTAACAACACCTGCAGTGACCTGGAAGAGATTGGAGACTATTATTCTAAGTGACGTAACTCGGGAATGGAAAAACAGACATTGTATGTACTCACTGGTATGTGAGAACTAAGCTATGAAAATGCAAAGGCATAAGAATGATACAATGGACATTGGGGTCTTAGGGGTTAAGAGTGGGAGGGGAACGAGGGATAAAAGACTACAAATGTGCTTGGGTGAAATGGTGCACCAAAATCTCACAAATCACCACTAAAAAACTTACTTATGCAACCAAACACCACCGGTACCCCAATACCCCAATAACTTATGGAAACAATAAAAATAAAATACATAACTTCCAAAGACCACCTGATCTCCTTACACTGAAGTTTTCTCCCCACTCCAATCTTCAGTGGCCAGTGTGGCAGGCTTTCGTTATCTATTTTATTCATTCAGCATGAGGCATAAATGCCTTGACCAACTTTATCTCATGACAGGTATTCTCATTCCATATACTGTATAAGAACTTTAGGTCAGAGACTGGATTTTCATTTCTTCAAACTTCCCAGATTATCTACAAAATGCCCAGCACATAGAAAAGAAATAGAATGAAATTGTTAACAGCATGGGCTGTAAAGTCAGGTGTCATGGATTCAAATTCTGATACCTCCACTTATGAGCCATGGCACTACAAACATTGTGCAGACTCTCTCCAAGTCTGCTTCTCCATTGATAAACCAGAAATACCTCCTACACAGGACAATTGTAAGGCTAAAATAAAATAATGTATTGAAAACATTTAGTACAATACCTGGTATGAAGCAAGTACTCAAAAATGCTGGCTACCAATATTAATATTTTATTAGACACACATTAAGTATTTGTGGATCACTTCCCCTTCCATATGGACAAAGAACTGAAGAAGTATTTAGTAGATTCTTAAAAAAGAATTTTCACACAGAGAAAATCCTAGAATATTAATGAGAAGGCAATGAGCATTGTGTGTGTGTGTGTGTGTGTGTATATTCTATATACTGTATAAGAACTTTAGGAATATTTTGTGTGTGTGTGTGTGTATATATATATACACACATATACAATATTCCTTATGTGATATGTGTATATGTATATATATACACACACACACAATATTGTGTATATGTACATGTATATATATATGTGATCATATGTGTATATATATACACATACACACACAATATTTCTTATGTGATCATAAGGAAAGAAGGACTATGGCTCAGACAAGATATACACAAGTAATGGCTGGAAAAGGGTTCCAGGACAATGTAAACCCAAGTGCATTAGAAAATAAGAAAGGCTCAATGGCATTGTTTTTATGAGACTCAAAGCAAAGGCAAGAATGCTCTAGATCTAAACTGGCTAATAATTGCGAATGAAGAAGAGAGGGGGAAGGCTGAAATAGAACCCCAAGAAAAAAATAGCCAACATTTATTGAGTGCTTACTATGTGCTAAATGTTGCTCATGCAATAACTTTGGTTCTGAGAACCATTCTATTTATATACTACTATTTTTCAGAGGAGGAAACTGAAGCACAGAGAAGGTAACCTACTTGCCCCAGGACATACATCTAGGAATTAGCAGATCTCAGAGCGGAACCCAGGTAAACAAGTCCCAGAGTCTCCTCTAAGCTGCCACGCCATATTGCTTCTTATGTGCCAGGCTGGGCTAAGGGTTTTTTCACAGGCCACCTTGTTTATTCCTCATAACAGTCCCTGTGTGTTTAGGGACTGTTAATATTTGCATTTTGTAGAAGAGGAAAATAAGATTCAGAGCAGTGGCGTAACTGGCTCAAGCATACCCAATTGGTAAGTGGCTCTGGGGCCGCAGCCAGGCAGTCTGACCTCAGACTCCTGACACCTGCAGGCTGTGCCGCATCCCTGACTTGGGTGCTGGCCTTCTCCTTCTAGGTATGGTCCCTGGCAGGCAAGTCTGAGGCCTGAGCCAGTCTTACTTTTTATTGTTTTCACTTTTTAACAATAGCAGATAACAACTGGGACCCATTGTAGTTATGCTTAACTTGCTCTGGTATGGCAGCATGCACAACTCAGTACATATAATAAATGCTTTATTACAGTACTTTTCCATGGGGGAAACACAAAGTACTTTCTAAATCTTCCCTAGTTAAATCCCCGAGCCTTTCCAGGGAGAGAGGGAGATGGAAATTCTTATCAATCATCTCCCCTAGAATAGATGGAGAAACGAAGGTAAGTGCTTCCCCCACCCCCATAGACTTAACATAAAGGAATTGGTTCAAATGGTGGGCCAAATTATCTTTTATTGTGTGCATATAAATGATGGTTAGAAATCCATATGCTACGTTAAACTAGGGAAATAAATTAGGCCGAGTCATCTAGGTTTGCTGAGACAGGTATTCAATATGAAGTTGTAAAAGGGAAAGATCACCTTTAAAAATGATCTATAAAGACATGTTAAAATCAAGAGAAACATCTCATATTACATCATCTATGAGATGAATTAAATTTCCTGTTAATGCCAGGAAAAATATCTCAAAGGCAAATGTCAGATGAAGTGCAGATCAATAAAAATATTTTGATAAGTAAATGCAACAATGCTATTTAACACATGATTGGCAACTGCTGAAACATAAATTATCCAAATTTCCCATTGCTGCTTATGGGAAAATTATGCAGATTAGAACTTGATTAGGCTTATATCATGAGACTCAATTTGGACTTTTAATCTATTAAGCTCCAATAAATGAGGCATCTGAATAGCTCCCCTGAGCAACTACGGTAATAGCCACAGCAGTTATTTTTGCAGTACGTATTCCAACAAATGCTTCAGCAGCTGAAGTAAAGAAAATTCCATGTATAGAAGTACAATTGCTTTCTAACTTGTAGGGGAAGAAAGTCCATGCACACAGGGTTGATTTGGGAAATAGGTTTTTGGAAATGACTGCAAGAAAAATCTAGCCAAAGGAAAAACCTCAGTTAAACCTTGTAATATTTTTTCACGGTAGTTTTCAGTGGCTTCCCATGAAGCTAGAATCCAGAGTCAGGAAGGCCAGGCAGCTGACCATGTTTACTAAATTTTAAGAAAGATTATTTACCACGGCAGCAGCTTCTCCTGAAACTTCCCAAAGGCTACCCCAACAGGGTAGAGGTAGCCCTCAGCAAGGTGCTGGGAGGTCAATGTCAAGGAGGGAAGTGGGGAAATGCCCCTGCCAATTTGTGACTCCCCCGCACAAAGCCTAATGACAGTGCTTGGAAACTGTATAAACAGACAATTCTGTGACTCCTGAGCCACACCGTAAGCTGTCTTTTGCCTCTTCAGCAATCATTCTATGCTAGAGATACGAGAGCTTTCAAAATCCTCTAATCAATTCCTCCATTCTTCAAATGAAGAAACTGAGGCTTAAAGTGGAGAAGTTATTATATCCAAGGTCACAGAACCAGTTAGCAGCAGAACCAGGATAGTTGATATCTGCTGTTTTCTGTTCCTTTCTAACCCCTTCTATGCATAAGAAACCAACTCCACAGTGTTTGTTGGGGGTGCAGGGAAGAAACTCTGCCCCTACCCTGGAAACAGGAGTGGCAACGTGAAGCCAGGCATCCTGACATCACAGGGCCACTGAGGGTCTTGCATAATCCAGGTCACATCATCGGTTTATAGATGGGTCTGTCCCCCTCAATCTAGGGCCTGTCCATGTTCTCCCCAGGACCTTATGTAAAAGATGGTAAAGGTGCTGTGGTTGCAGTCGGGAGCCTGCAGGTGTGGGGCTGCTGGTGAGCAGTTAGCCCACCATGGGGTGCATGAAAACAGGGCAAATGAACCAAGAGGTGGAGAGAATGAGATAGAGCTATATCGTTGTTCAACTTCCTGCACCCAAATGTGCCTAAAACCAGAGGCATCCCAGTTACATGTCTCTGTTTTTACTTAAGCCTTTTTGCATTGGATTTCACTTGCGCCAAAATGTCCCAGCTAGTACAATAACAGAAAAATCTCCATTCTCTTCATGGTGCAATGATGCATGCAGGCCTGATTTTCTACTGAAACCGATGACCACATCTTCATTTAAGGTTTCCTGCTTGTTTCCAGTGACCAGGGACAAGACCTGGCTTAATACTCTCCTCATGTCTTTCCATTTACAGTAAGTAACAATGACTTTTTTAGCAGTACATTTTTTTTAAGAGTACTTTTTTTTTTGTCTTTGATTAGCACCTTTGGAAGTTGACTCCACCTACTGAATAAAGTGCCCCATCCTTTTTAGAGTTTACATTTTGGGTCCAACCCAAACCAAAGAAAGTTAAACCAACCAACCAAACAAAACTTCTCTGTAGTTATTTGCCATTAAGATTCGTAAAATATATTCCGTTCTTAGACAAGTCTCACACACATGAAACAAATACATTTACAGGACTTGTCTCTCCAAGCAGACAGTCTCTTTCCTTAGAATTAGCTTAAAGAGCTTACTGTGTAAGATGTTTCTCAGAAGGGTTGGTTAAGGGGAGGAAGAAAGAAAAAACAAAGCTAGTAACAACTCAAACACACCTAAAACTACAGATTTGGAGAGAAACCTAATATTCACCTGGTCTAACGTCTCCATTTACCCAAGAGCGCATGGTATCAGTGCATTTTCCACAACATCTCAACTTCTCAGTTTTGCCTTCTCCTAATTAATCTTACAATTTAAAAATAAGACAGGCCAGGTGCAGTGGTTCATGCCTGTAATCCCAGCACTTTGGGGACCAACGTGAGTGGGTTGCTTGAACTCAGTAGTTCAAGGCCAGCCTGAGCAACATGGTGAAACCTCATCTCTACTAAAAAAAAAAAAAAAAAAAAAACACACAAGAATTAGCTGTGCATGGTAGAGTGTGCCTGTAGTCCCAGCTACTTGGAAGGCTGAGATGGGAGGACTGCTTGAGCTAGGCAGGCAGAAGTTGTAGCGAGCCAAGATCGTGTCATTGTACTCCAGCCTGGGTGAAACAGTGGGACCCTGTCTCAAAAAATAAAATAAAATAAAACATACTTGCTTGGTCAGTATGGATCAAATGACTTACAATTTTACCTCCACTTTGGCCTAAGCAATTGTACTTCTAAAAATATGTGTACAATAAACATACATGTGCATGTGTCTTTATATCAGCATGATTCATAATCCTTTGGGTATATACCCAGTAATGGGATGGCTGAGTCAAATGGTATTTCTAGTTCTAGATCCTTGAGGAATTGCCACACCATCTTCCACAATGGTTGAACAGTTTACAGTCTGTGGCACTATTCACAATAGCAAAGACTTGGCACCAACCCAAATGTCCATCAATGATAGACTGGATTAAGAAAACGTGGCGCATATAAACCATGGGATACTATGCAGCCACAAAAAGGATGAGTTCGTGTCCTTTGTAGGGACATGGATGAAGCTAGAAACCATCATTCTCAGCAAACTATCACAAGGACAAAAAACCAAACACCGCATGTTCTCACTCATAGGTGGGAATTGAACAATGAGAACACTTGGACACAGGAAGGGGAACATCACACACCGGGGCCTGTCATGGGGTCGGGGAAGAGTGGAGGGATAGCATTAGGAGATAGACCTAATGTAAATGACGAGTTAATGGGTGCAGCACACCAACATGGCACATGTATACATATGTAACAAACCTGCACGTTGTGTACATGTACCCTAGAACTTAAAGTATGGTACAAAAAATATATATATGTGTGTATACCCATAATTTCCTTATATTAAAAATTTGGCTGCCAGGATCTTCAGTCATAGGTATTAAGTAACAACATTCCATTGAAAACAACATGAATGTCCAATTTTAGGGAAATTGGTTAAGTATGCATCCACTAAAAATAATGCAGGAAAACATTTCATGACAGAAAAATGGTCATGATAAAATCTTTGTGAAAAACCACAGGTAACATACTAACATGTACGATCCATTTTTTGAGGGTAAAAGTATTTATATCTATGGAAATAAGACTAATATGTCAACTTTCTTATGCCTGAGCAGTAAAATTACAGGGAATGTGCATTTTCTTTTTGGTTTCTATAACTGCTAAATTTTCTAAAATAAACACATTTTATTTATGCAATGAAAAAAATTTTTTAAAATTATAAATTGATTTCAAAGTCCCTGAAATCTTGAAACCTCATGTGATCCCTATGGGTTGAGAGCAGCTGATGAACATGATGGATAGACACAGCTGGTTCATCTGTAAGGGTCTGACAACTCTTTGAACATTCACTTGATTTGGCAGTTAAGGAGACTGAAGTTCTGAGATGGAAGTGATCAAGCCAAGGTTACAGAGCAAAGGAGCTTTAAAAGAACAGGGCCCAGAGAGAGTTTTCAGGCTTCCAAATTCTCTGTTATTTCAGTCTCCCACCATCTTGTAAGAGCTACTGAATCTCAGAGCAGAGGTCACTTACGTAAAGCGCACATGGGCAGTGAAGAGCCGAAGAAATCCACAATGCACACAGGGGAAGGGAGGAGCAGTCAGAGCTAGTTTCCAACACAGATGGAATGTGGCACCTGCCGATTCCCATCCCTGCTCCCACCAGCCTTACCCATTTCAGAAAGGCTGTTCCCCCTCTTCCCTCCCAACCCACCTCCTGCCGCTTCTTTACCTCTTCCAGGAAGTCTGCCTTGAATAACTTCCCACATTTCGTTATTTTACAAAGATGTTTTCTTTTTTTTTTCCGTCCCCTTTATTCGTTATTTTAAAATGTAAGAATTACTACTAAATATGTATGAATTACTACATATTAATATTTAAATGTTTTTAAGTATCTTTAATTCTCTATGTTTTATCTTCATATACTCATTGCACTCCCCAATTTCAATATGGCATAGCTTATATTAGTCTTTCTTTATTGTTATTATTTATTCTTAATTCCTGTTCTGGGACCTTCCCTGTTTGCTGCCACCACAAGAGGACAAAGGCTGTTTTGCCACTAACATGGGATCTCCTCTTTCATGATGGATCACATTTCCAGTAAACTAGAGGCTTACTATGCCATGGAAAAGGCAGATCTATACATTACAAGACAGTGATATTAAGGGGATACTAATAAAACGCACAGATATCCCCCCCATGCTGCCAAGACTATATACCATTTTCTTTCCATTACATCAATTTTTTTCTCCCCTTTTGTGAGCATTAATCAAAGAAATGCAAAGAGCTCATTAAAGTGATAGATTGACTGAAAATGTAACCACCTTTTCATTATAAACAGTTTCTTTATGTTCTTGGTGCTATGGGCTTTGTTTTTTAGCATTTGTCATGTAGTTCAAATGTCCTTTTACATTTAAACACCAAATGCCAAATGGGCCCCAGTTGTTTGGTTTAGTATAAAACGATGGCCAGCGCAGCAGAAACCAGAACTACAAAATCACAAGCAAAGTATAACATCTATCTCTTAAGCACACAGAAAATTAAGTAACTGTAAAAGATGGGTTTGCCAAGTGATCCAAGGCCTTGCCATGAAATTCAGGAAAGCAGAATCGCATCACCAATGACTTTCAGCCAGCTGTCTCTGAATGGTTCTAGAGACAAGACGCCTGGCCCAAGATAGTGCCAAGGTTCCAAATATTTGATAGTTCTTTGAAAGAAAGATTTTTTCTTCTTAAGTGTTGAAGTGTTTCCTGTATATATGTTTATGCTGGCAGATGAATATGTAACTGGGATCTTGGATCTTGGGGTCAGGCATTCCCACATACGTACACACATAAATCTTCGCTAGACGAGGGTTTGGTGCTGGTTTGACTCTGAGCATCTCTCTGTACAGCATGGTCAATAACTTTTGACCACTACCTGAAATAAGTCATACCATTTGTGATCTAGAACTTGAACACTGTGGCTAGATTGAATGAGTTTGGGTCCTGCCTCTTTCTGTTTCTAATTTGTGATTTGGGGCAATTTATTTAAATTTTGTGTCTCAGTTTCCTCATCTGCAAAATGAAAGAGGAAGATGTCATGAAGATTGAATGAGTTAATAATAATAATACAGGGAAAGTGCTTACAACAGCACCTGGCACAGAGCATGTACTTCATCAGTACTAATTTATCAACAACAGGGTTGTAAGCTGACAGAGAAAACAAAACACATGGGTTTTAGTCCCAGGTCAACTCCTACCTCTCTGTGAGAATGTAGAAGGATTCAACGTCTTATCCAAACTCAGTTCTCCCATCTGTAAAATGAGGTAGTAGCAATGTCCCCAATCCCTTTAGATTACTGTGCATCATACATAATATTGAAATAATGATAATTCTGTGTTTAGCTACTCAATATTCAGGAATGTCTGTAAAGTCATTCATGGGGCTGTTATTTTAAGGAAGTGGAACACAGAAGCCCTCTCTTCCAGGATCCTATCACATTGTCTGTATCAACAAACATATCAACATTTCATACAAGAGATAAACACCAAATACATTAAACCGCAACAATCATGTAGCTTGCACATTACAACTCCAGGCACGACATCATATCCTCTCTCAGGAGTAGCCCCTAAGGCATGATCCTCCCTCCAGGAGCCCTGCATCCTTTCCATTTGCTAACAGTCAAATCATTCATTCGCTGCCATGCAATCACAGTCGTGGCAATGGCTGTGGCCCTTGGTGTCTTCATCTGTAAAATAAGAATGACTCTAAGGCCCTCTCAGCTTCGAGATTTATGTCTCTTTCATGACCCCAAATTTTAAAAGCGATTTCCAACAAAATAAGCTAGCAAAGGGAATCCAGAGGATCTCCTTTCAGACTCCCTCACAAGCTCTAGTGTAGATCCAGATTTTTTTATTCAGTTTTATACCTTTGCCCAGAGGACGAAACTTTACTTCCCAAACCAAGGAGAAGGATGTACTGTCTCCAAAGTTGCTCTAATGGCTGAGAAGACCATAAATAACCATTTATTAAACAAACACTATGGGTTGAAGGAAGAGAAACCACCACAATTAGGCCCCTGAGGCCTGCAGGCGCAGTACATAACAATGGGACTCTCATAATCCAGGTAATATATAACCAGTTATTCCATTTTCTTGAAGTTATCTTCATAATCAAGATGCTATCCCAGCCATTGTGGGCTTTAGAACTATTTTTAATTTTAATTTAAAGAGCAATTAAAGAAAGACAATGGATACACAGGATAATAAAGTAAGTGATTAGCAGCATGCAAATGACAGAGGTTTAATGATAATATGGTTCTAGTCTCCAAACGGCTTGTCGAGAGAAGGCCCTTTCTACATGTGGTTGTTCAGCTAATGTGTCTCAACCCACAATTACAACATTGCTGACACCATTAACCAGTGAAACAACATCACTTCGCGAAATCCTTGTTGTCTCATTAAAAAGGAAAGGGTCAGGTAATTTACCAACGTTGTATGTCTACTTTTGTTGTTGGTAATTAGCAAACATTACCCAGCATAGACTCCCACTGGGAACTAGAGGAACTTTGTGAAATATTAAAGAAGAAAGCCTTTATATTTCACTGGAAAATTGAAAAGAGGTGCAGTAATATTCTACCTGTCATCTTTTTGCATTTAGGAAAAGGAAAACGCAACTTGGAACTCTTTAATTTCAGGAGAAATATTCAAAATGCATTGGGAAGTCACTATCCACATTAAGCCCCTGGATCACCATTGTATACTGGCAAATAGAATCTGTGTCCCTGTTTACAAAAGCGAGTTGGAGATGGAGGGATGGGAAAATTGCAGATTTCATCTTTATTGCTCTTACTTATGTTTTTTGAATTAATCTCCTTGAAATAGAAGAAAGGGGCAATAAAAGTTTTCTTTTTGAAACGCTGTAGGACTTAAATAAGTACCAGAATTGTTTATTCAGAAAAATACACACACACACACACACACATTTAGACCTAAAGATAGAGGAAATATATTCCAGGGATGAGACTTCCTGCCTCCTTGCTTCCTAATGGAATCTTCCCCACACTGGAACTCAGACCCTACCCCCAACACTGGCCAATGCTTGGTGTGTTGTCAGGGAGTAGAATGGTATCTTATTCTTTAAGTGGAACTTTTGGAACATAAAACACATTCCAATAAATGTGAGGAGAAAATTATGAATTCATTAAACTACTTTGGTATCTTGTGCTATATATAATATTTATATTCCGACTACGGTAAAATATGCTTTAATATCTTTAGGCAACTATAAGGACTTAAATATTTATAAAATGGCTAAAGATAAAGTATGGCCCTCTTATCCCTACATACAGATGATGTAAGGCATGCAATCAAAGACAATAACACTCTCTGCCCATTTGTCATCTTAAAGGAGCCGATCAACGCGCCATCCCTCGTGTGCCATCTACATAAGAGTTGTTGCCGACACAGGCAACTCCAGAGGAGTCTGTGCCTTAAAAACTACCTAGAGTGCTATACTTCATAGAAAACAGGCCTTTCTGAAAATGGAGACAAAACAATAAATTTGCAGGCAAAACAGCTCCAAGAGGGGCTTCAAAATACTGCTGTATTTATCTCTGGGACATGTGGGAACAGGAAGCATTTTGATTTAATATTTCATAACATAGAGACAATTGCTTCCTTGCATGGTATATACTTAATGCTCATAGAAATGAGGTTTTTTTTTAAAAAAAAGTTTCAATATCTTAAATGCAAATAAATAAATAAGGAGACACACCTACATAATAGGAAGGGATTCCTTTGGAAATATGGAATAGACCCATATAATCCCAATAAAGAGAAAGCCACCATGAATTTATAATCACCTAGGGGCCTATTAAAAGTAGTTTTATAGATTAAGTGTGAAACCTCACCCTGATGTTCTTATTATTTACCTTCCTTGCTTGCCTGTAGGCCCATGGCCTGATTGATTTTCAAAATTCTTCCATTTCCTATGCCGATTAGGTATTCAAAGAATTGTTTGTGCCCACCTGCCTTGACCTCTCAAATGGACACCTCCTGGTTTACTTTCCCAGCTCCACTAGCTCCCTGCTGGGAACCATGTGGAAGTTTGTGAATTTCTCATATATCCTGCATTTTCACAATGTCTGTTATATGCTTTCCAAACCTCCTAGCGATCATGCCTAGGAGAATGATTTATTCTATAAATAAATTTCTAAGATAAATTTCTATAGAAATGTAAGCTTTAGTAAATCAGCTGCCCTTATACAAGGATCAGAGATGGTCTCCTTTAGTAAGTAAGGGGCTAGGCCGGGGTTTCTTGACTTGGGCTGCACATTGGAATCACCGATGCATGCCTGCATCAGTGTCTAATTTAATTGCTCTGGAGTATGGCCTGAGCATTTCAAGAATGTTAAAAGTTCCCCAGGTGAGTACAACATGCAGCTAAGGTTGAAAACCAGTGGGCTAGTTCAGAAGTAAATCCACCCCTTTATGGTCAACTAATCTTTGACAAGGGTGTCAAGAACACACAATAGGGAAAGGACAGTCTATTCAATGAATAATGCTCAGAAAACAACATTTACATACAAAAGAGTAAATCTCAACACTTCTCTTACAGCATATACAAAAATCATATGGATCAAAGACTTGAATGTAAAATCTGAAACTGTAAAACTCCTAGGAGAAAAAATAGGGGAAAAGCTCTTTGACATTGGTCTGAGCAATGATTTCTTGGATATGACACCAAAAGCACAGGCCACAAAAGCAAAAATAAAACAGTGGGACTATATCAAACTAAAAATCTGCACAGCAAGGGAAACAATCAACAAAGTGAGAAGCCAACCTACCTAATGGGAGAAAATATTTTAAAACCACCTATCCAATAAAGGGTTAATATCCCACCTATATAAATAATTCATATACTAAATAGCAAGAAAATAAATAACCTGATTAAGAAATGGGCAAAGGAACCTAATAGATATCTTTATAAAGAAGATATACAAATGGCCAACAAGTAGATATGAAAAGGTGCTCAATATCACTCATCATCAGAAAAATGCAAATCACAATAAGATATCACCTCATACCCGTTAAAATTGCTATTACTGAAAAGACAAGTGATAACAAGTGTTGGTGAGGGTGTGGAGAAAAGTGAACCCTTGCACACTGCTGCTGGGAATATAAATTGGTACAGCCCTATAGAAGACAGTATGAAGTTTCTATAAAAAATTAAAAATAGAACCACCATATGATTTAGCAATCCCACTTCTGGGTATATATCCAACGGAAATGAAATCAGTATCTCAAAGAGACATCTGTACCTCCATGTTTATTGCAGCACTATTCACAATAGCCGAAGTATAGAAACCACTGGTGTCCATTGATAGATGAGTAGATAAAGAAAACATGGTCTGCGTGTGTATGTACCTACACATATATATAACGGAATATTATTCAGCCACTAAAAAAGAAAGAAATCCTGTCATTCAACAACATAGATGAACTGAAGAACATCATGCTAAGTGAAATAAGCCAGTTATAGAAGGACAAATACTGTATGATCTCACGTATACATGGAATCTAAAAAGTTGAACTCATAGAAGCAGAGAGTAGAACAGTGGTGGCCAGGGACTGCGATGAGGGTCAGGGGGAATGGGGAGATATTGGTCAAAGGATACAAACTTACCATTATAAGATGCATAAATTCTGGGCTGTAATGTACAGTATGGTGACTATAGTTGATAATACTGTGTAGTACACTTGAAGTTTGCAAAAACAATAGATCTTAAGTGTCCTCATGATATACACCTGGGTGTGCGTGCACACACACACACACACACACACACAATAGTAACTATGGGAGATGATGGATGTGTTCATTAACTTGATTTTGGTAGTCATTTCACAATGTATATGTATATCAAATCATCATGTTGTAAACTTTAAATACATACAATTTTCATTTGTCAGTTGTATCTCAATAAACCTGGAGGGGAAGAAAATCATTAGGGTAGGTAAACCTCTTAAATTTGTATATAAATATTTATGTATCTATGAGGAGGTAGGAGGAGGGTCACAGAGAAGATTCATTATTAGCTATTTAAAGGGGTACAAGACCCCTTTCCCAATTGAGAATTAATATGCTATAGATTTTCTGGCTGAGAGCCAAAATTACTGTTTCAAGATTAAAAAAAAAAAAAAGAGAGAGAGGCAAAGGAGGGAGGCCACGTGCCATCTGTCAGCTAGGTGAAGTAGCATGGGTCCTACTCTGGAAGGATGTCACTTCACCGACATCAGGGCTCCTGCCACAACCAAATTCCAGAGGTTGGAAGTGTATGAGGTTTTCTGTCAGCAAGCTGTCCCAACCTCTGCTTTAGAGAGCAGCTGGGTTGTGCGGCGCCATGCTAGCCTGTCTACGGAGGGGAGAGCCCCATGCTCGCTGTTCATCTGCCCTAGTTCTTCCTCAACTCCTCTGTAGGTTTTTGTTAGTCTACCTCATCTGGGCTGCTCATCTTCCAAAGGTGTGTTGGTTTCTATCATCATCTATTTTCTATGCATATTTATAGACAAACAGATCAATAGTAATTCTGGCTGCTAGGTACAAGTGGATAACCCTAATTTATGATTTGTTAATCTGGGAGCAGGAGGGGATTAAATAAAATAGTAAAATTGTAATAATAATAACAAAAATAGCTAACATTGCTTTATTTCTCCCATCCTAGGTAGGAAGTGCTTTAACAGCCATTCATTCAGGGTTGCCAGGTATAGTTGTGATGGTTGGGCACTGCACAATAGCTAATCTAAGTGGGTACCACTCATATCAATGGTCATTGTATATTTGTATATTTATGACAATATTTTTTTCCTAGAAGATGACAAAAAAGTGTATTGTCCAAACATATTAGTACTTTATCACCATTTTTTCAGCAGATAAAAATAAGGTGTCTTGAGACAAGAGTGACTTTTTCTGGCTTACTTAAAGGTACTGTGTGGACAACAGAAAGCCCTGTATCTCATTGAATTCTCATAGTCATTTGATAAGCCAGGTGCATTTGGTATTCTTAGTGAGAAAATTGAGATACAAAGAGGTTAAGTAATTTTCCCAGGCCTAGTAAGTGGCAGATCTGGGATTCAAACCCAAGCTGTCATTCCAGACCCCACATGTGCCATGCCTGAACTTGACTGCAAAGTGCTATTTCTACAGTCCTTGATGTTTAATAACTTTTCTGTAGTCATCACGTCTTTGTATTCACACACTGATCCCTCGGTGTTTTGAGGTGGGGTCATTTTAATAAACCCCATCTTATAGATGAGGAAATGAAATCTGGAATCTTTATTATGTCAAATTGCATATGATGGACAGAACCAGGATTTAAAATCTGTTCTTTAACCCTCCATGACTGCATCACTACTCTGACAGCCACGTTTGTGATTCACCATCGTGAACCAGAGCAACAAAACCCATCTTCCAAGTTCCTCCTGCTCCAGTCTACTGCTGAGAGGAATGTTCATTTCTACATGGCCAGGGAAGCTCTCAGGAAGCATTCACAGCTCCCTGGAGGAGAAAGCAGAGATATTTTCTGCCCTTTGTTGAACTTTAGAAGTCTCAGTCCTACGGCCTTGGGCCGTGGGTTGTTACTATGTAATAGTACATGCAGCGAGGACAGTCAAAGGTTGAGGGCCAGGAGCTATTAGTAAAGGTTAAGGGAATAGGACAGTTTATACTAGAGACAACCTGGCCATCTGACAAAGGCTCCTACACACAAGTGCAACATCTTTGATCTCTGTAACCCCTGTCCAGTGCCCAGTTGTCAAATGAAGGGAGACTAAAGCCTGGAGGGAAAGTGTCGGTTTTTAATAAAGGTATTTGACTGCTTTATCTCATTTGAGGGCACGCTAAGAGAGAACAGGCTGCAAACAACAGCAGGATTAAAATCATTTATTCATGTATTCATCCCCTCCACAAACCTCTACTAAGTGTCTACTAGGTGTGAGGTGCTGTGCTAAGCATTTAAAAAGATTTCTGGCAGTTGGTGAGAGTGAAGAGGTCAGCAAAACAACAGAACAGGCTCTTCTTTGGAGGATCTATTCAGGTTAACAGTGGACCCACCGACAAGCATTTCCTTTGACATAGTGAGCCCTTTAAGTCCCTCGGTTATACCATTAGTACACAAATACCCATGTGACCCTCTGTGAAATACACTTGGCCTTTCCTGTTACTGTTCCTTCTATTACTCAGCTTCAGCCCTTTCCACATACCTTTATTTATGTTAATCACACTTATTTTCAAATCCCAGTCCCTTTACTCTGGATTCCTTCCTGACTACCACAGCCCAAAGCCACCTCTGCCTTCTCATAACACATTGCGTGGCAGCAACCATGGAGCACTGAAAACATCTGGTAGAATATCTCTCCTGGAGAGCTGTAACAAGATGCTCAAGGACTATCCTGCTTTTCTAGAATTCAGAAAATAATTTTCCTCCAGACCATTCCATGAAGTATAATTGAAGCATTTAAGGACTAGCCCTATCCTTAAATGTTCAATAAATCCAGAACTAAAGTCATTTATAAATCAGTTGGATTCTTTGCAGGGTCACTTTTTTTGTTTTTTTTTTTGTTTTTGTTTTTATTTTTTTATTTTTTATTTTTTGCTTGTTTGTTTGTTTTGTTTTTGTTTTTGAGATGGAGTCTCACTCTGTTGCCCAGGCTAGAGTGCAAAGGCGCAATCTCGGCTCACTGCAACCTCCACCTCCTGGGTTCAAGTGATTCTCCTGCCTCAGCTTCCAGAGTAGCGGGCACTACAGATGTGAGCCACCACACCTGGCTTATTTTTGTACTTTTAATAGAGATGGGGTTTCACCATGTTGGCCAGGGTGGTCTCGAACTCCCAACCTCAGGTGATCCACTTCAGCCTCCCAATGTGCTGGGATTACAGGCGTGAGCCACTGCGTCTAGCCTCAGAGCCACTTTTTTATTTTATTTTTTTTCTTGAGATGGAGTTTCACTCTTGTCGCTTTTAAGAAAAGAAGTAAAGTTTTAAAGACTGCACATGAGTTTCTGCCTATAAGAGAATGGGTGAAGACAAAAATGCACTGAATGACTGGCTAGATTTATCTGCCAGCTTGAGGCATCTGTGTTATCTTCACAGCAGGTGTATTGAATGAAATTACTCACACTCTGAATGAAGAATACACTGGAATGTTCCAAGCCCTGTATCATTAAGTATGTGTGTCAAAGTTGTTCCATACAACTTATTTTGTTTCTGTCCCTTTTGTCTATAGATCCCATTACCTCTACAACAGCATAGACTACAGAGAGAACAGGGGCACTAACCTCAGGCATAGGATGCAAACCAAACTGACACTCAGGATACGGTAGTTGACCTATCCTTATCCAGAATTTCATGAGGTGTCTTAGAGGGTCCATGGGATTACAAGACTTCCTTTACTTTGTTCTGATTTTACAGCTGTGCTTCCCCCCATAAGACAGTATCTCTGGATCATTTTCTGAGCCTAGGCTTTGGGCACCACAGTGGTCTCTTCATTCTCATCTGCCGCCCGTCATGGAAACTTCCACTTGAGCATGGAAGGAGTAAATAAAAACTGAAAATATTCTTTAAGTCTCTTCACAAAGAAAGTAACGGCTTTCTTTTTTCAAATATTTTCAAATATTCCACCTTTTTCCTGACAGCTCCAAAGTCCAATCTGTATTCACAAGGAAAACAGAAAAGAAAGGCTCCAACAGTCATACTGTTCACAGAGACAGGCTAAGTACAATGCTTCACATTGCCCCCAGATTTACTCGTTTGTCCAGTGGTAGTAGCAAGAAAGACTCAAGCCAACAGAATCCTAGTACCTTTCATTGTTGGAACAGCTAGGGTCAATGGCTCAAAAAACGGGGATTCATGGAGACAAGAACTGTTGAAAACAAACTTCAGCCCCTTGGGTACAAGGACCAGTTTAGAAGTGAGGCTGGCACACCTTGAGCACTTTCATCCCCCTGAATGTTTGTCCTGGTGGTACCCCCGTGACCCTTGAAAGTACATGTATAGCTTCAGGCCCATTCTCATCAGGATAACACTTGCCTTTTATGAGACAAGCTGATGTGCTGAGAAAAGCATAGACTTGGAAATCAGACGTTTGGAGATCAACTCCACGTGCCCTTGACTAGCTATGAGGCTATGGGAAAGGTCCCTAATTTCCCCGAGCCTCTGTTTTCTCATCTGTAAAATGAAGGTGGTAACTCTCCCTCAGTAGATTGTCAGGGAGATTTAAAAAGATATTATACAGGAATGTGCCTGGTGTATGGTTCACCTGAAAAAAAAAAATTACATTTTTTTAAAAAGAGGCATTAACCAGGCACACAAATATTGAGGAGTAAACTGGCACATGAGAGCCAGATGCTAAAACCGTAAGTTCAGTCCAACCCCAACACCACCCCACATCTGCTTTCTGTCTCTGAAGCTAAGATTTCCCTTCACAACAGTTGTCCCAAGCCGGGCCTGAGTGGGGATGTGAATCTGCTCTGCATGCAATTGGAAGAAAAAGATTATTTTGTCTGTTTTTACTTTTTCTTCTGCAATCCACTCTCAAAGAAAGTCTTTTATATATGGAGGGCATAAAACCCTCCATGAGTTCAGAAAGTAGCCCAAGTTCCTCAGTCTCTTATTACAGCTGCTGCTGTTGTTTCTCCTTGTTTCTTTTGCTAGGAATACATTACCAGAATAGTAAATGGCAGGGTTAAAGAGGATCTCTCATGTGATGAAATATGCTATATAGGAAAAATTCTCCTAAGTTGAAGTCATTTAGAAAACAGCTGCAATTGCTACTTTGCTGAAATACGTCTGCACCTGAGATTGTTGTGATGAGATTCATCTTGTGATGTCCACAGAAGAAATGTAACAGGGCAGTCCGCTTTCTGTACTTGAGACCTGCTCAGAGCCCTAAGCCAGGTTTTCTTTATTGTTTAGTAAGCTCTTTTAATGAAATGTACTACTCTTATTATAGAGGACTCAAAATAAGATCTAAATCACAAACCAATAAAAGAAAATTATTGGGCTGGGTATCTAAAGTTACTACCTAGAGGCTACTCCAGTGTGGTATTTATAAATCTCTAAACAGTTAAGTATAATCGTCTTTCTGGTTTTTGGGACGGAAGCCAACAGCAGTTTCAGTTACAACGGAAGAAAAATATTTTAGCGCTGAGCTTTGTTCGTTCAGTGGGTATAAAGAGAAATGGCTTCTCCCCCACCGCCATTTCAGAATTGAGAGAGAATATTGTGGTAATGAAATGTTATATGGGAGCGGCTGAAAAAATGCTTCTCTGATTTCAAGGAGGGGGAATGTGTGTGAGAATACATGTATAGGTGTGTCTGCAAGAAACAGCGAGCAGCCTGAGGGTCAGGAAAGCCAAGCTTGTAGAAGTGGGAGAAGGCACAGCCCTGGGAAAAAGGCAGGTGTGGAAGGGTGGTGTGGAAGTTGAAGATGGGGTGGTCTGTCCAATTAATGGAAAAGCCAGATGTGCAGCTGCTCACTCCAATGCCGTCTGCTCCCCATCTTTAAACACAAAGACAGTGCCGTTCAGGAAGGACATGAACGCTTCCACTAAAAGACTCATGACCCCAATCCTGACAAACACCATAGCTCTCCCTCTGGAGTTACAATGCAGATCATATAAAACACAGATCCCTGTGTAATAAAAATCAAGAACATGCTGGATATCCTTAGTTATAAAGGACCACAGAACTCATCTCTCTACCAATCTCCTTCCCATCACAAAGAGCGTGTCAGTAACTCTCCTTTGGCAAAGAGACAGGGATAGGAGGCTCGCTGCATTGCAGGCCGTCCATGCTATTCTGGAAATATCTTCCTTAAAATCCTGTTCTCCTTAATTATTAACCATTGGTCTTGGTTTCTGTCCAATGGAGCAGAAGATTAAATGGCCCTTTAAGCCTGCTGGCCTTGTTCTCTTAACCGCTTGGCAAGTGACATGTTGTCCAGGCACTGCCCCATTCTGGCTGTCCTCTTTACAACATTTTTTTTTGTTTGTCAAATTTCTCCTTCAAATCTTCATAGCTCTTGACACATTCCCTCCTATCCCAACAAAGATGAAACAATCACTGCTCAAAAGAAATGATGCTTTTATCACCAAGGTTTATCTAGCCTGTTTTTACTGATCATTTGAAAATTAACATGCAGAGGTCCTCAATGCATTCTGTTCTGTAGATTTGATCCCAGAGTTCCACTTTAGGAAGGCCCTTTTAGTTCTGCTTTTTGTCATCCAGTAATTGAGAGATCCTAATCCACATTGTCTCACACAAAGATAAAAGAGAAATCACATTTTCTTCTTTGGAACAGTAAAAGACATCTCAGACTTTAGGATAGGGAAGGTGTACACTATGCCCCCAATTAATGCTATCTCTCCAAGGACTGCTGCCATACTTCCAAAGAAAAATGTCATTCCCTACTTGAGGCTCTTAACTTTTGTTGAAATGCAGAGAAAGGAGAGTGTCTGCTTATATGTGGATGTTTATTTAGTGTAACTATAGCTTCAGGTCAGGGAGGGTGGGAGGAAAGCTGTGTGTGTGTGTGTGTGTGTGTGTGTGTGTGTGTGTGTGTGTGTGT
>NC_045442.1:73253904-73273627 GCF_002776525.5 Piliocolobus tephrosceles
TGTGTGTGTGTGTGTGTGTGTGTGTGTGTGTGTGTGTGTGTGTGTGTGTCTATAAAGAGATACAGAATATGGAAAAAAGGCAAGGGGAACTAGGCAGTGGACATATGTCTTGGGTTTGAGATCTTGGCTCCTCCCTCCCCTGGGACGTTCAGGACAGGCTCAGCTTTTGGTTCTCTGGCTTCTACCAAAGGTTCCCTCTACCCTCTTTCTAAGGTGGTCCTTATACTTCGGTCCTGCAATTCTCTTGCCTCTCTCCCCCTCCCTGAGGCTCTCCTTTGCTCCTAGAGCATGAGCAATGGGTCAGATCACTAGAAGCAACTTTTTCCTGGATTAAGGACTTCATTTCCACCCTTCAGCTTTTCATGCCCATCTGGACTTTCCACTAAGTCCCCGTGGAAATAAACCATGACTAAAACCCAATCCTCCCAATCCTGCTTTCTACTGCAGCCTGTCCCTCCACTCTGCCATCCTCTGACCCCCAGAAGGAAGTACACATCCATGCAGACTGATATGTATCTACAGTGACTCCTGCTAGAACCTCCCATTCTTTTTCCAGTCCAAGGTTTCAGGCTTCCATCTGGATAGCCACAGTTTCTAACCAGAGTCCTTGCATCTCCTTCCTTTCCACCCCAAACAATGCTTCACGGGGCTGCCAGATCCGTCTCCCTAAAGCTCAGGTCCAATCCCATCACTGTCTTGTTTTGAAACCTTCTGTAACTCCCCAGTGCCTATTAAATTATTTACAGCTTCCTAACTCATAGACACATAAAAATTATTTACAGCTTCCTAACTCAAGAAAGAAAAGAAATTCTTCAATGCCCAACGCACATTTCAGCCTCATCTCTCCCTGCTGCCTTACATGTACCATTTTGGGGCCAAATTATACTTGTCCCTGTCCCTCTAACACATCCCCAGGGACCTCCGCCCTTACTTCCATTCTCTCTGTCTCAAGCCAGCTCTCTTTGCCCCCACCTGTTATCTTTTTCAAGCATGGAGTTAATTACCCTCTTCCTATAAATCTTTGATGACTCCCCCAAACTCAAACCTTTAGCAAGACAAGTCTATACTTTAGGACTGCACCATCCAATGTGGCAGCCACTGGCTATGGGTCACTTTAAATTTTTATATTTTTTAAAATTAAATAAAAGGAAAAATTTAATTCCTAAACACATTTAAAGTGCTGCATAGCCACATGTATTCAAATCATCCACAGATGCCACCTCTTCTTTTTTTTTCTTTTTTTTTTTTTTTTTTTTTTTTTTTTTTTGAGATGGAGTCTTGCTCTGCCACCCAGGCTGGAGTGCAGTGGTGCAATCTCAGCTCACTGCAGCCTCCGCCTCCCGGGTTCAAACGATTCTCCTGCCTTAGCCTCCTGAGTAGCTGGGGCTACAGGGGTGTGCCACCAGGCCTGGCTAATTTTTTGTATTTTTAGTAGAGACGGGGTTTCACTGTATTAGCTAGGATGGTCTCGATCTCCTGACCTTGTGATCCACCTGCCTTGGCCTCCCAGAGCGCTGGGATTACAGACATTAGCCACCATGCCTGGCCGATGCCACCTCTTCTTGAAAGCCTTCTCAATTCCTCAAAATACATAAACCAAGGATCCCTTTGTGTTCCTCTGTTTCTAGCCTCGTCCTTGTCTCCTTGCATTGTCATTGTTTATGGGGATACCTCCTGCACTCACCTGAGTCCTGCAAGCACAGTGAGTGGCTGAATCCAAGCAACCTTTGGTCACCTTTGTGTTCTGGGCCTTTAGAGTGCCTCATGCATGGAGAACAGCCATTTATTCCTTTTTCTTTTCCTTAGGAGTTACCCTTCCTGGAAGGGTAAGCAGGAAGAAACTACAAGATCCTCATTTCAAAACAATATGAAAGCAGAATGGGAAACGCCATGGCATGCTCCCTCTTTTCAGGTATGAACTGAAGCAGCTCAGAGAGCAGACCCTGCCTCCCTCTGCTCACCCTTTCTTCCAAGATCAGACTCAGTTCTCATCTTTTCGAACCACAGGGAGACAGTCTGGCAAGAGCTACTGTTGTACCAGCTGATTTAAATTGAAATGTTTTCCCTGGATAAATGTGTGCTAAATAATACACCAGCTCTCCAGCCAAAGGGAAGTGACAGGCACTCTGTAAATAAAGGCACTTAGTTGCTGGTAAAGAGCTGTAAAGTGGTTCTGAGCTGATGTTTGCTGACCAGCAAGAAGCAGCTTCATCTGCTTTATATAATTGTCACTGCAGTTTTGCCTGCTGTATATTAAAACTGCATCTCATAGACCCGACTGTCACATTGGATATACCATCTGGCTTGGGGTATGCCACCTTTTTCTGTAATTGTTTTTGACAACAAGCCATCACATCTTGGGTCTTTTCAGAAAGTGTCTGGTCCAGAATCCCTAGGCTGGGTCAGTTCTGACACCATGTGGGCTAGAAAAGTGACATCAAAAGGGAACGTGAAAAGAGAACAGAAGAGAAAAGAGAGGCTTTGTTAGTCTAGGAGCCCTAATAACATGCAGTGGCAGTTGTCCAATGAAGGTTCTACTTTCTCAATGTGAAGGCACATTTTTCATGCTAAATTATATCATGTTAGGAAAGCTTTTCATAAGGTTGCATGCATATGCTGGCCCAAGAGCATGGCATTTGTCCGGAGTCCACATTTCTACCCAGTGAGGTTATAAAGACATGGAAACAGTTCACCAGACAAAGCAGAGCATGAGGTTCCATAAAGGACCATTGAATACATAAGAATGAAAGCAAGGGTGTCAGTGGCCAGAAATCTATGTAGTTATCACTCAGAGGAAGTTAGATTTGTTTCCCAAAATGATAAGAGTAGCATGAAATCCCCAGTACCTTGGGAGACCAAGTTGGGTGGATCACCTGAGGTCAGGAGTTTGAGACCAACCTGGCCAACATAGTGAAACTCTGTCTCTACTAAAAATACAAAAATCAGTCAGGTGTGGCAGTACACACCTGTAATCCCAGCTACTTGGGAGGCTGAGGCAGGAGAGTCACTTAAACCCAGGAGGTGGAGGTTGCAGTGAGCTGAAATCATACCACTGCACTCCAGCCTGGGCAACAGAGAGAGACTCTACCTGAAAACAAAACAAAACAAAACAAAACAAAACAAAACAAAAAAACAGAAGAAGAAAAGAAAAAGAAAAGAGAAAACAAAAGGAGAGTAACATGAAATCCTTTTTGTTCCCCATAATTCCTATTCCCTTGGAGCTTGATCATGCCAAACACCCAGATGAAGGATGGCAAAAGTATCTTAGGCCAGTGGGCACTCCAGTTAGTCAAAAGGGTCTCAGATATAGAGAGGCAGGGAAACTCAGCTCACAGACTCAGCTCATAGGCTGACAGGAGCCCAAGGAGTGGGGTGCTGGGTCTGCAGCCAGAAGTGAGCACTGGGGAAGGAGCGATTTCTCTGTGTTGATGGCTCCCACTGGACCACTGCCTTTACAAGGTTAGAGTGTCACCAGAGAACAATATTCAAAAACAAGAGAGGAGCAGACAGACAAGAAAACAATGGGACATAAAGGCTTGGTGGGCCTAGAGCTTTGATACTGTCTCTTAGGGAGAGAACAGACTGCTGGCTAGTGAGAGACAAATGCTCCTCTCCACTGCTGACCAGGGGTCTACGAGAATCACTGCTGAGCACAGAAACACATCCTCTGCTTCTTCTGTCATGTGTGCGGTCTGAGTCCATTTGGGCCACTGTAACAAACACCATAACCTGGGTGACTGATAGACAATAGACATTTATTTCCCACAATTCTGGAGAACGGACAGTTCCAGGTCAAGGCGCTGGCACATTCAGTCTCTGGTGAGGACTTTCTTGCAGTGTCCTCACATGACAGAAGGGGCAGTGGGGTCGTTCTCAGGCTTCTTTTACTTTATTTATTTTTTATTTTATTTTATTTTATTTTATTTTGTTTTAGACAGAGTCTTGCTCTGTTGCCCAGGCTGGAATGCAGTAGCACCATCTCGGCTCACTGTAACCTCCACCTCTTGGGTTCAAGCGATTCTCCTGCCTCAGCCTCCCGAGTAGCTGGGATTACAGGCACCCGCCACCACACTCGGGTAATTTTTTTGTATTTTTAGTAGAGACAGGGTTTCGCCATGTTGGCCAGGTGACCTCAAACTCCTGACCTCAGGTGATCCGCCCGCCTCAGCCTCCCAAGGCGTGAGCCACCGTGCCCGGCCTCAGGCTTCTTTTATAAGGACACCAGCCCCATTCATGAGGGCTCCACCCTCACGACCTAAACACCTCCCAAAGGCCTCACCACCTAATACCATCGCCTTGAGGGTTAGGATTTCACCGTATGTATTTGGCAGGGAGTAGGTAGAGGGGACAAAAACATTCAGACCATAACTGTGTACATGTGTGTATACAAAAGAAAGAGTGCCCTTCTTTTTTCCTTTGGAGGAAAAATAAGCTCCCTTTCTCTTTCCTCCGTATCTCCTGTCAAAACCTATTTTTCTTGCTTATCCTGTGCTAAAAAAGAATAAAGAAGGCTTTTGGGCACCGGGGAGTGGAAAAATTGTCACCAGTTTGGCCTTTATATAGGATCTAAGAGGCTGGGATAAAGTTTAGGAGAACTGGAAGGAACACCTATATCAGATGTGTATTTAACTAAATTATACACTGAGATTCTAATCTACGGCCCTGGAAAATCCTGATGATTGAGTTTGGAGGAAACAGTCATGTTGGGGAAAGGGAGTGTTTTCCTGCCTCCTCCTGCTGGCTTCTGTCTCTACTTAAAGGGAGAATCATTGCATCCACTTTTTTCCACTCCCCTTGATGGTTCACTCCTCCCTAGGAGAGGAGGATCATCTACCAAGGGTTGGTCACATCCTGTTCATGTGAAGATTTACTGTGCTATAAAGGGGTACATTTGAGTTGCCTGGGGATCTTGTTGGAATACAGACTCTGACCCGGCAGGTCTGGGATGGGCCATGAGATTCTGTAACTCTAACAGGCTCTGCCAACAGACACCCATACTGTGGCAGGGCAGAGAGGACACATATTGAAGGTCAAGGGCTTAAAGGCAGGGACCAAATGCCAGCTTGCCTCTTTCGCCTCCTAGAAGGTCAGCTTACTGTCTTCTCACATCCTCTCTTGCCTGTGCTACCTAGGCAGGCCGCACAGGAGGCAGGCTCTGACTCTTCAGGATGCAGCTGGGAGTAAGCTCAGAGCCTCTCCTAGGCCTTCACATGTTATGCTGTCCTGTGGGCACAGCTGAGCAGGTGGATACCAATATTTAGATTTGGGTGTGGCAGGGAGGATGGTTGTGTGGAGAGGTCAAAAATTGGGCTTCAGGCTGTACCAAGGTGATGTCAGAAGGACAGAAGCCATTTCACATGCAACACCAAAGGTGAAAGTTCTCTTAAGCTTGACCAGAAGCTGCTGTGAATCTCAAGATCCTCAGGGAAGCCCCAGCCCCTCTCTCAGTCCCTAGCAGTGAAGACACTGGCTCCTAGAAAGCTCATCTGAGAGATGATTTGAACCCGGGTCTGCCAGGGTCTGGCTGCCGTTGCCTCCAAAGAATCAAAGCCTATCTTTCTCCTCCACTTTCCAAATCTCACCCCAGTGCCCATCTCCCACTAGTTGACTCTAGCCCAGAGCCATGCAGGGAAGAGGATTCTAGGAACTATTGTTCCTGGCTTTTCTGCAATGCTAAGCAAATGTTAGAAGGCAGTGGTGGTGATGTCAAGTTGACAAAAGATAACATAGCTCACAGATCCAGGATGCATGATTCAGCTGAGTTTCTAGAAAGCCTAGCATGACGGGAAGGAGGTCAGATGCTTGCCCAGCTATCAATAAGATGATGCTTCATATCCCAGTAGCCATAGCTCTCATGGGCTGTGCTCCTACAGCCTTCCATCCTGGACTGATGGGATTCAGGTCCCCATCAGGCAGCCAATGCCACTGTCTTGTAGCTCGTCTGTAACAATGATCCTCCAATTCATGGCAAGCCTACATGGAGGTGTCACTCAAAGGAAAATGCTTTGCATCCTATCCTGCCAGATCCTGATTACGGAGGTTATTTGTTATGAAGGTTTTGCTGTGTTGCCTTTCTGAGACCCCTAGGCATCTTTACTTGTAACCACCTGCCCAGGGTCCCAAAGCAAATGACAGAAAAGACTAGGGGCAGAGTACGAAGGCAGACATGTGTCACTTAAGGCTGCTTTGCCTCCGATAGGAAAATGTGTGGTCTGACAAGTGTCACCACTTGCTAAATGACTTTTAGTGTCCACAGAGTTGCCACTCTCCAGAGATTACCATCCCTCGGTCAGCAGAGTCCTAGAGGCAGCTCTAACAGTAGCAAAGTTTCCCTCCCATCCCAGCCCAATGGCAAAAACATATATTGGAAGGAAACGGTCAGAATTGTGCAGCCAGCATCTTTTCAGTGATCTGACATTTAGATGATGACACTGGTCATGAAGTCACTCTTTGGGAAAGCTGAGGGGATGGCCACTTAAAGGCCTGTTTATCCTCTGAAAAGGCAACCTAGTCTGTGTGTTGGTGACCAGGTCTCAAGCCTGCATCCTGGAATGGAAAGAAGAGGCAGCAGATGCCCCTTTGAAAGCCATCACGGCAACTGCAGGTTTCACTGCCAGGCAGGCTGATGTGAGCCTCTTTGAATTACTGATTGAAGGATATCCCTCTTGCCAGCCCCTGTCCCCCGCAGGCACAGCAAAGAAGTATTACAGGCTGTCCTTACCTTGGGAATTAGCCTGCAAGACCCCGATGCTGTCATCAAACTGCATAGATTTGATGTTGAGTGACGCCAAGATGCATTCCTTGTCCTGCAGCGAAGTATCATCAATATTATTCTGATTGGCTGACAGGATAACGCACATGTCACAGAGGTTGATGTTGACAGCCCTTAAATCAGCCCGACTTAATGGCGTACCCTTTGGCATAGATGAAGGAAAAAAAAAAAAAAAAAAAAAAACAGAGGGGGGGGAGTGAGAGAGAGAGAGAGAGAGAAAGGAGCAAAAGTGAGAGGAGAGGGAAAGAGGAAAAAAATAAAAACAAATTAAAGATGGAGTCGGAGCTTTGGGAAATTATTTAACAAGTATCTTTTTTATGCCTTGACATTAAGCTGGCCTAACTACATTCAAGGGAATAGGAGCTGTGTGCTAATCTAAAGGGTAGCCGGTGCTGATGGCAGCATTTTAAACTTGTTCTCAATACTCAATCAAGCTATTACAACAAACGCGGGAGAGGAATAATGCCAGGGTTCTACATCTTCTTCCTGCCTGGAAATTGTCTTGATTTAAGTAACTGTCCTGTGGCAACCTCTGGCTTTCAGAATGTAACGAGGGGGTGGGTTTCAAGTGCCTGTTTATTTAATAGCAGGTCACTTCTGTCTCAGGCAAAAGACAGCAGTTCCAACGCAGCCAAGGGAAAATGGCCAGTGAGTACGGAGTGATGAGGTGGGCCTGGACATGCGGCTCAATTTGGAGGCTATGGATGGAGTGGAATTAATGTGTGTAATGCAAAAGAGATATGGAAAGGAGTTAAGCTACAGGTCATATAATTTTATTGCATATTTTCAGCAAGAAAAAGTACACAAGGAAATGGCCTAATTGTCCAACAACATAGGAATGGTGAAATAAACTTTTGGACATGCACACGATGAAAATGTATGCAGGAGGTAAAGAGGCAGAGCTGGCTGTCCATGCAGGCATCAGTTTTAGAAGCCTCTCTAAGATAGAGAGGGAAGTGAAAAAAAAGTTCTAGAGCAGTTAAAAAAGTATAGTTTCATTTATGTAAAAAAATCCCACAAAATAAAATTACATATATATAAATGTATGTAAATTTGGAAGGAAAGCACAGGAAAAGTACCCATTACACTAATAATGGTAATTCCCTCTGGGAAGGGAAATAGGATTGGTGGGGGTGAGGGGAAGGTTTGCCTTTGACTTTATATATTTCTATATTGTTTGAATATTTTATAACAAGAACATATTTGTATATTACAAATATACAAATATATACTTATTAAAAATAAATAAGCCAGTAAACAGATTTTTTAACATTAAAAAATAACAACAAAAGACAGTGGAAAAATCCCGGATCCAGGAGGTAACAACAGAGTCTGGGAATGCAAGCACAGGATAAAATAGAAGGGTTAGAGTTGAAGGACAGTGCCATGGCCTCCACATGCTCTGTGTCTTCAGGTGGAGCCACAGCAAAATCATCAGGCCACCCCATGTCATAGCTACCCAGTGGCCATGCAGCATCATTTTGGGGCTCCCGTCTGGCCACCAGCTTCACTGGTCCTCTAGCCTGAATCTAGCTTCCTCTTTGCCTGTGTGGTGACCTGAGTAACCTTCAACTCACCGATTGTGTAGACCAAGGGTTTGCCAACTACCACCTATCTGTGAATATTCTCCTGTAATCTGCCTTTCTGGAGAACTGGCTTTGAGAAGAAGAGACTTGGCTGCAGAGATGGAGCCTATCTACCCTCTTTTATGAGTCAGTGGTAGTCATGATCCTATTCTCAGTCCCTAAAATATTGTGCAACTGTGGAGGAAGGGGCATTTAGCACTGTGGGTGCTGCTGAGACACAACTAGTTCCAGGCTCTAGAGCAGCATCTTTTTGAGAGGAGAATGCCCTCTTCTCCTGTGATCTCTTGGTACAAAACAAGTCTGACCAACTTCCTGAATCATTTTGCCAGTACATAAGCCTCAATTGCCTGCATCCATATTCTTTTAATTTTCACTTTGTAGGGAAGCCAGCCATAATTGTGATATAAGATGATCCCTGTGCAGTTGTACACACATGATTTCAAACCACAAGAAATACAAATGACATACACAGAAATCGTTTATATTTCTCTGGGCTGGCCCTATAGGCAGGGTACTGTTTAACCAATAAACTCTGTGAAGACATGGGTGAAGGCCCTTTTCATGAAAATCTATTGTGTTTGAGTATGTTAAATTTTGGAGGGTTTGAAAAAGACCTGCAAAGATGACAGCTCATTCACATATATGAAGACAGATGAGTGAACATGTACAAGGGCACACAGAGCCAGGTGCGGTGGCTCAGGCCTGTAATCCCAGCACTTTGGGAGGCCAAGGCGGGTGAATCACCTGAGGTCAGCAGTTTGTGACCATCCTGGCCAACATGGTGAAACCCTGTCTCTACTAAAAATACAAAAAATTAGCCGGGCATGGTGGTGTACACCTGTAATCCCAGCTGCTCAGGAGGCTGAGGCAGGAGAATCACTTGAACTCAAGAGGTGGAGGTTGCAGTGAGCCGAGATCGTGCCATTGCACTCCAGCCTGGGCAACAAGAGTGAAACTCCATTCCGAAAAAAAAAAAAAGAAAACAAGGCCACACAGGAGGAAACACACACAAACACACAAAACACACACACCATTACCAAATATCACACATATAACCATCTCTCTACACACACAAACACACGCAGACTCATGTATCCTGGTAAAATAATAAACTCTTTACAAAGACACTTTTAGAGGTCAGGGGACTATGTGGAGGAGCACATGATAGAAAGATAACCATGGAATCATACAATCAAATCGACCATGTTTCTGGAATTAGTGAAGTATATATATGCTTATGCTGTCCTCTGTGTATGACTATTTGTCTATAGGTGATTATTTTCAATTGTCTGTGCTCACTAAGGCAGTGGGTTTTTGCCCCAGCATCCAAAAGATAACTGTCTTATCTTTTCACACTCCTTTAAATATTTATTGAGTCCCTATTGTGCCGGCATTATGTAAAGACACATGGTGGCATCTAATGAGTAACGAGTACTACTTGTGGGTAGATTCTTACGTGTTCTTTAATGAATTACGTTAATTGGCTCTTTCTCCCCCCATTTCTGAGATTTTGGAAGCTGATAACAGAAATAACAGATTTTAGCTTTGTACATGGGGAAAAACCCAGACCTCTTGACATGTAGAGAGATCCATGTTCCTCAGTTTTTGTTTTTGTTTGAGGCAGGGTCTTATTCTGTTGCCCAGGCTGGAGTGCAGTGGTGCTTTCATAGCCTACTGCAGCCTCGACCTCCCAGCCTCAAGTGATCCTCCCAACTCAGTCTCAAGTAGCTGGAACTAAAAGCACACACCACCACATCGGGCTAATTTTTTAAACTTTTTGTAGAGAAGAGGTCTCACCATGTTGGCCAGGCTACTCATGAACTCCTGAGCTTAAGTGGTCCTCCTGCCTCGGCATTCCAAAGTGCAGTGATTACAGGGATTAGCCACTGCACCCCTGTTTCTCTCACTGCACCCGGCCCCTTTTAGGGATGTGAACTTACAAGAAAAATATTTGGAAGAGAGGTGAGATTTGCATGAATTTGTGATGTGGAGAATTACATCAAACATTGAAATGCATAATTCTCTACAATGTTTTGAGAGTTTGTGGACTATGCATTCATTATGATTAGGAAGTAGTAAATCACATGACTTCTAAATCCCATATCCTCACACTAAATTGTGGAGTCCCAGACTGTTTTTTCAGACCGAAGTCCTAATGTTTTACAGTCAAGAATATCATGCACACATTCACACACGGACACACACACACACACACACAAACACAACCATGAACACATTACTGGACTTCTAAACGAACAGGGGTTAGGGGCTGAGCTGCAGAAGCAGTTGGCCTTCTGTACAGCAGAAATAAAAACCTCTGTTATTTGCATTTATTTAGTTAAAAACAGAAGGTGGCACAGATCAAGGTTTCTTCAAGCATTAAAAATACTGTAAGTATAATGCTATAAATAGTTCTGTAAGCAAATGCTTACTATAAACATCATAATACAACAATGCTCTAGGTTTTGTACAGGCAGGAGCGAGAGAGTGTTTAGACACTGATATGGTTAATACACTTGATACAAGCTAAACTTCATCCCTGATGAGGGACTGAACTTGGCTGCAAATTCCTTTTAATAAGGTCTCCCAGGGTTTGGATTTTCCTTGACAGAGCATAGGGGAAGTGCTGAGTCCTCAGGCCCATACCCAGATGAAGAAGCGCAGGCATGATCAAAGCTACAACTATTATATCCATCTGGGATTTTCTTTTGTGAATGAAAAAGAAGAAAAGGCATCAATAATGTGACCTTGGACTTACAGGCAATATGGACACTTTGGGGAAGTTATGAAGCGTCTCCCATTCCCGCTTGAGGTACTCAATAGAGCCCACAAACACAATGTGCTTGAGCTCATGGTAATGAAAGTTGCTGGCACGGAGCGGCATCACCAGGTTCCGGAGGCCGATCAGGGCTGAGCTGACATCGCCAAAGATGCAGACCACAACATGGCCACTCAGGACGGTCATGGCAGCTTCACTTCGAGTCTGCAACAGGGAGACGCATGTAAACGTCAGAAAGAAGACTGCATAGGGCTGTCATAAGGAGTGGAAAAATCATTTGTGCAAAGAATCAAGCAAATATTTACTGAGAGCTTACTATGTGCTACTATGTTTATTTCATCGACGTTATATATGTGCCATACAAAGCTATAATTTGAGCATGTGTATATGTATTATATTTATGTAATAATATTATCCAAATGTATATCCATGCACATTGCTACCTTCTTTGACAAAAGATGTAAGAAAGATATGCCATAAATACTTGTGAGAAGATCTTCATAATAATTTTCAGGAGGTAAAATAAAAAGGAAAAGGAATATTTATGCTATTTGGAAAGAGAAGTCTTCGTTTCCATGAAACTATTGATTAAATGAGCTGCCTTTTCTGGCCTGCTTGCTGAGATGATGATAAAATGGTCAGATGCCTGCACTGGGCTCAGTTGGAGAAATTTGAGTTTGGAATTCTAGACTTATCAGTGAGATGTCCATGCATCAGCAGGTAGAATATGCTACCTAAAGCCAGGAGTAGAAAACTATGACCTACGGGCCAAATCTGGCCCACCACGTTCTTTTGTATGTTCAGTGAACTAAAAATGGTTTTTGTGCTTCAAAATGGTTGAAAAAAAATCAAAAGAAGACTTGTCATAATCTGTGAAAATTACATAAAGTTCAAATTCCCACAAAGTTGTATTGGAATGCAGCCATGCTCATACATTTAGGTATTGCCTATGGCTGCTTTTATGCTACAACAGCAGAGCTGATCAGTAGCAACAGAGATCTTATACCCTGAAAAACCTAAATTATTCGTTATATGACTTATTACAGAAAAAGTTTGCTGACCCCTGTCCAATGCTGCCTTGGAGTTTCCAGGGACATTTCTGGAGGGGCCTGCTTTGCTTACATCATTTGGAGAAAAGATCTCCCCAAATAATCATTACAAGGGGCTAGAGAGAAATTAGTAAGAGCAACAGGGCAGTGTCTTCCTCCAACTCCAAATCTCTATCTACAAAGCAGACAAATGAAAGAACACAGTCACTCTATTAGAGGAGAACCCCAACTTCCCAGGAAATACAACTGTTTAGTCACTGCTGGTCCTTTGATTCACTGAGCTAGTGAAGCCAGGAGGCCAGCTGTGGACCTTTGTCCAATGCCTCCCATCCCTGTCCACCCACTGGATGCCTGGCTGGCCCCATGTGGCTTACAACGCTTTGGGGGAAGCATATTAATGTCCACTGTACATATCAAACTCTGCTTGATTTAATCTCTAGAATTGACCGCTGCATTGATTGTATAAATGCCAATATTGCAATTCACGACAATGTCAGGGTTATTACAGTAACCCCCAAGGAGAGGAGGAAGCTAGCTTTCACTACCTGATCGTTAGAATAAAGCAGGGGCTGTCACCATTATTGGATTCCCTCTGCAACAGTCCACGGAAACTGGAGACATAAGCTGTAAGAAATGCCTTAGAAACTGTGACCAAGGAAGACCCACTGGGGAGCTCACATCACATATCCCCACTTCCTGCAGAAGACCTGGAGTTAGTTATCTGGGCCGCATAGAAGTGCAAGTGCCCAGGTGCCACCAGCAGAGAGCCAACCAGTCTATAATGCACTGTTATGTGACGGGGTTCCTAATTATTTTTAATTGGCCAGGTCACCTGGGAGGCTAGCTCCCTTCAACAAGCCAGAGGAATATAAACTGGGCCCAGGGTGGAAGTGAATTCTAGACTAGGGAGGTGGGGAAGGCACAGTTAGCCAAGTGGCCGAGGCACAGATGCTGACCCCAGGAACTTCGATCTGGGATCAAAACGCCCATCGTCAGACTGGCCACAGCTACATCACCCAGAGAACCTTATGAATGTCCTAATTCTAGAGCCTCAGCCCTGTTGTGTCTGATTCTGCTGGGTTTGAGGCACACTAGAGAAACTGATCATTTGTGTCTCTATGTATCTGGAATTCCCATGCATCCTTCCAGGCCCAACCCAAGCACAACCTGTGTGTATCTGATGGGACTTGCCTGGCCACTTAAACACACCCTCGTCCTTCTCCCCTACATTTCAATAGCATTTTGTGCCTCTTACTACTTAGCTTTAAATACACTGTTTCATGGGTTACATTTTATAAGTTCTCTCTAATTAATCCAGGAAATTACAATTGGGACTATCTCTTATATCTTCGAATCCCCAAAGTAGTTAGTTTCCTGTGCCCAGTGAGTACACAACCTCAAAGCATCCTCATGTAGCTGGCCCTACCTGTCGTTCTCATCTCCAGCCCAGTGTTACTTTAGAGAGGGTTTCTTGGATCATACTTTCTAAACAGCACCTCCCAGTCTCTTTCTAGCCTACAATGCTGCTTTACTTTTTTCAAAGCATCCTATAAATATCTGAAATGTTGTTATGTACTCATTTGTCTACCTAGAGATAACACCTCTCCCCTCAGCCCTGCCCTGCTAGAATATACACTCTGTGAAAGCAGTCGTTGTCAGGGATTGCATCTCCAGTAACTAGAACAGTGTGTGGCACATAGTAGGCCTCCTGGAGATGTTTTGTTAAATGATGTTATTTTTCATAGAAGTAGTAACTCACCTCCTAAACGTTTTCATGCTGGCAGATGTTGATTGAATATCAGTTGGCATGCATACTACACCAATATCCAGGCAAGTCATTAAAACCCTAGGTCCCAGATAGGGCATCCAGCCTATGACCTGCCACAAGCGGTAACATCAGGCTAAGTTTAGGCTACCAGAGCAAAAGTGCCATGAATACATCAGAATGTACATACATGGCTGGGTGTGGTGGCTCATGCCTGTAATCCCAGCACTTTGGGAGGCCAAGGCTGGCGATCATGAGGTCAAGAGATCGAGACCACCCTGGCCAACATGGTGAAACCCTGTCTCTACTAAAAATATAAAAAAATTAGCTGGGTGTGGTGGCGCGCACCTGTAGTCCCAGCTACTCGGGAGGCTGAGGCAGGAGGATCACTTGAACCCGAGAGGCAGAGGTTGCAGTGAGCCAAGATGGCTCTGCACTCCAGCCTGGCAACAGAGCAAGACTCTGTCTCAAGAAAAACAAAACAAAACAAAAAGAACATACAAACGTGAAGCAGCTTTGCAAGTAGAACCATTTGCACTCCTGGTCAGTTGGACAATGGCTGTTTGCTAAGAATTCTGACTTTCTGTGCTCTTGCCTGCAACTTTTCCACCTCTGAGACAGCCTCCAGCTTGATACTGTATTGGCTGTTAATGCTCGTTTATAATTAAGTTGAGAACACACGTACACATAGATAAAGCATAGGGGAAAGTGCAGTGTGTTAGCATACACAGCCATTCCGAGGACCCAGAACAGTCCTTGTTTAGGAAGGGTGGTCCCAACATCAGAAATGATAGGATTTTCCTGGCTGACAGAAAGGAATAGACCCATCCCAATCTGGGGATTAGAGGCCCAAGGGAGGAAAAGCCTTCCATCTGACTTTCCTGATTATTAATCCATTTTTCATAGATTAGCAAGACAATAAACTGTAGGAAAACCAATGTAGGCATTAAGACCCAAAGCTGCTAATAGAACAAGGTCAGAGAGTAGAACGGATTGTTATCTACGCTGACATTCCTGGGAGAGACTGGGTGAGCCCACTGCTGCTATGTAGATGTTCACAAGCCTTACACGAAATAGGGCTCTGAGCCCCAGCCTCCCCAAGGGGACTATAGTTCATTATTGTCATCATTATGTCATGCATCATCATGCATTTGCCTGTCTACGACATGCACTAAGAAAGCTCGCAGATGCGCAAGGCTATTATCTATAAGAATACAAAACATTGCTATAAACCAATAACAATACAGGCAGCATTCAGCTTTCCTCACAGCATTTAATAATAGTAAGAATAAGAGGTAATTTTATTGAGTCATATGTTGGATTTTAATCTTCACTACAACCCTATGAGTTAGGGTCATTCTCATCTCATCTTTTTACAGATAAGAAAACCGAAGTGCAAAAAGCCAAGTGAATTACCCAAGCCATGCAGCTAATCATTGGTATAGGCAGACTCTGACACCAGCACCATGGCCACAGAAATTATGTTCATACTACCTCCCACCATGCCTTTCCCACAGCACGTGATCACCCACTCTTATGAGGAGCCAATATATTCAGAGATTGAAAATTCTGAATATTGCTCATGTTCTGATCAGAGGTCTAGCTGCTTCAATCTCTGCTCAGAATTTCAATTATCAAAAATAATTAGGACTAGGGACAGTATTCGCTCTGCAACAGTCCACGGAAACCCACTGTCCCACTAGGGAAACCCCATTCCCAGCAAATGTGGTTCAGGGCAGAAGCGGGCAACATCAGATGAACAGTCCCTCACTCACCAGGATGACCTTCTCTATCTCCTTGGGCGCGCACCAGTGAAACATCCCAGTAGAGTCGTACTTCTTCACATTGGAGTCCATGTTGTCAATCTGGTCATTGCCAGGAATTAACAAGGGGTCATGCCTGGGGAGAAAAGGACAGGAAAAGCTAAGTGGAAAATGTGATAAATTATAAATGGAAAGTGCCCCCTAAATTACATCTCAGAGGATATGAAAGATGCAGAGGAAGTGGTTGTCACTGAAAGCCATTCTTCTGCTTACAGAATCCATCCTTTGAGAGACAACTGCCCCCAAACCACCACCCCACGTCTGGAAGTGCAGCTGACTTTTGTCAGGGAGCATTTCTGCCTTTCCCCAGCTCCTCTTTTCCTAAATGGTCTTCCTAATATTTTGTGGATTTAGCCTCCCTTTTTAAGGCTACCTCACTCCTCTTCCTCTCATATTACCAGCTTTTCGATCTCCCCAGTGCTCGCACATACACACACACACACACGCACACACACACCCCAAAGAGTTGCTATTAGCCTCAGCAATGAAGAGGAAGGAATAGGAATAGAGCCTCATGCTGACTGACTGGCATGAGGATGGAAAGCCAATTACTCGCTCCTTCTGACTACAACTTCTGACGTGATGCTCTTCGCAGTAAAAGCTTTAACAGGCTGCACTTTAAATATTTTAGCAATTTGCCCAATCAGATTTTGCTCTCCCTGGCTGAAGCCCTTTAAAGATTCAGCAGCATGTCACTTCAGAGCAGATTGACTACCAAATGCCCACATCTGGAATACATGATTTCAATACTAAACAACAGCCCCTCTCCTTGCCTTGACAACTGTATATGCACTAACCATCCAATGATGCTCCCCGCCACCTTCACCTCCCAACTGCTGCATTCCTTAGACGAGAGTCTCAAGCTCAGATGCATCTTAATAAACTTGTTTCAAATTCTCAGGGCTACATTCACCCTCTATCGCCTTGTTTATTGGTGAAAAAGGAAGATGCTTCCATAAAGGGCTCCCGTCTAGTGGGTTGGCAGAGCCTCACTAACAACCTTAAGAATTGCAATGGAATCAGGCAGGTCTAACAAGCTTACAGCACAATAAATAAGCTCCTGCACCTTGAATCATAATCAATGTCCATGCTTTTATCTCTGATAGTGATTCAGCACCTCAGGTTTGGGAAGTCATTGTTCCTTCCTGCAAAACTGGCCATATAATTAGGACATTGTCCCAGCTATACTTAACCATTCTTGCAATGGAGCTGTCTTTTCTGATTAATATTGCCAACACAAGACAGAAAATATACATAGGGTCAAATTCCATGCATTTATTGTAAAGTGGTTTTACCTTTTGAAATTCTATATTGCAACATCAGAGGGTGACTTTTATTTCGTTTTTACTATTTGTCCCTCTGAAATGTCTCTGATACTTCCCACTTATATGTCAAGGGTACAGAGTGGGACAGCAATCTCCCTTTCATGACCCAAAAACCTAGGATTAAGCTTTTGAATATCTACCATGACCCTCCAATATGCTCCCCACTCCCACATAAGGTGAGAAAACTCTCTCACTGCATTTATTTATGCCTGAGAACTTGCTTTTAGACTACACCAAATGACAAATACCATGTGAAGCAAACTTGCAAAGTTATCTTCAATGAACATGCTAGACTATTACAGGAACTGTCACATCTGATCTTAAAAGAAAAAGAACAATCCCACTCCGAGTAGTATCTCAGTGTCTGGATTGTTGAGAGGTCTTAAGGTATGTAAACCACCAGGTCATCTTCCAAATACTGAACTTAGTCAAAGATGTTAAGATAAAAAGGCAGTTGCTGATAAGAACTATTTACAGATCGGGGTAAGAGTAAATTTTGAGGCATGTATTTGTCCTTGAAGAGTCTTTAACAGTTGCATAGATATCTATTAATATTATCTGGAATAGGTAGGTAGACAAAAGCCATCATGGAGAGGAGGTTTGAGAAAATGAACAAAATGAACTCTTTCTAGCCCTTGAAGAACATATTTCAGTTGCAAGAGGATTTTAGTAGACTTGCCCTGAAGATATAGAGCCAGGTTCAAATTCCCTTGCCCTGTTTACTGGTTGGAGACAAAGTGTTATCTCAGGATGACCTGAGATCTACCCCCAATGCATTTAGGATTTAAAAGATACCCAGAACTATGTTCCCATAATATCAGCAAGCAAGCAAATGAAACAGCAAGCTGGCCAAAAAAAAAAACTTTTAGAAAATATGTGCCTTGGGGAAGAGGAGATACATTTTGGTTTGGTATATTTGATTCTTTCTGGGAAGGAGTCAGACATTGGTAACAGTGGCCTGCAACTTTCATCCAGAAAAGCAAATAAGCAAGCCTGATGATCAATCGCCCTTCAATAAAAAGAAAAAAGACAGCTAATGTCAAGCTTCATTAACTGGGGTAGAGGGTTCCAGAAACCAGGCATAATTTGACACTGGAGCTACAAGCCATGATTTGCACTGGAACATCCAGAGGCATCCAGGAAGTCTTAGAGGTATGCCATGCTACACTCTACTCCCCACACATCTCTCAGCCTGGCTTGGACCATTTAAATATAAACAATCCAGGATTTCCCCCAAAGAGACTGACCTGAGGAACATCAAAAACCTCCCAGAACAGAGACATTACCCTCTCTGACCAGCATGGTACCTGGAATTCTAACTTCAGTTTATTGAAACAGTAAAGCAACCAATAAGAATCCCCTATTCTGAGCATGGAATGAAGGATACAGTAATGATTAAGATAAAGTCTCTAGTCAAAGAGAGGTCCACAAGATAGCAGGAGAAAAAATACATAGAAACCAATAGTTCAATAGTTATGGTACCTTGTGGCAAGTGTTACAGGAAAGTACAAGGTGATATGAGAATACCAAGAAAAAAGCTGTTCATATCCTGTTATTTGGGTAGCATTAAGGAAGGCTTTGCAAAGAAAGTAGCATTTGATCTGAACCATGAAAAGTGAAGAGGAATCTCAGCATGTTGCAGTGTTGATCCACTAATAGCCAGTAGGACCCACTCAGAGAATTGAGGCCCAAATGAAAAAGGCCAAATAATGGCACCTAAAATCATGGCTGAAGATGTCGGATACCATACTGCCCAACCTAAGGCACAGAAGACTCAGACCTGGCCTTCCAGCTGTCTCCAGATGTGCAATGATAGTCAAGTAGAAGATGGATTAAATTGATTGAGTATGACTGATTGACAGCAGACTAAGAATGATGCATGAGATTTACAGAGAACAAAAATCATGTTTCCAAAAAAGGAAGAGTGTTATAAAAACTGAAAGTAATTTGAAAATGAAATGAGTTGTTGCCCAAGACAGTGGGTTTTCTATCATTGAGACATTCCAGAAGAGCGAGGGATACAGTGAGGATATGCATATAAAGGGTGGATGAGCCTAGAAGATCCTAAAGGTTTGAAACACTGTGCTGTCATTGGGGAAAGACACAGCTAGAAGAAATTTGAAAGTACTGGACCATTGCTGGATATCAGAAGGCTGGACAGCCCTGAGTAGGCAAAGAAAGGTTGCTAGAGTAAAGATGAGAGCTAAGTAGCATGGGAGAGGGATTAATTTATGGCTCCAGTAAGGGCCAGCACTGTTACCCACTCACTGGATTTCACAGTCTGGGAGTAAGCTGGGAACACAATTCATTCCAGCAACAACAGAGTCTGTAACTGTTTCTGGCCAGACAGTATAAATTTCTTTACCATGTCTGTTCCTATAGTAATTTAAGGTACTTTAGGCTGGCTTATGCTGCAGAGAGATCTCTGGAACAGGTGGAGAGTGGACAGTCTGTTGGCCACAGGGACTAAATCAAAGTTTCTAAAGCTTCTATTACTAGAAGAAAGTCCAAGCATTTGCCATTGAGCACACCCACCAACACTGCTACGATCCAGGGAGACCCAAAGGAATTGGACAGTTTGTTGTATGGAAAAGAGGATCATGAGAAATCTCCCTGAACAAGGC
>NC_045442.1:73273637-73287225 GCF_002776525.5 Piliocolobus tephrosceles
CCCACAACTCCTCAAAGGCCAGTTAGTTGAAACCAAGGACCGGGATTAGATACTGTCTTTCACGTCACAATGACATTACCTAAGTCTTCCACTCACAAAGTAATTTTTGATTTCCCTAAAAGGCACCATAATTAATCCAAGGCTCACTTGTCACTTGCGACTTGGCCAATGTACATGCCTTATTTTAGGGTAATAGAAACTCGATGATGTGAGGTATATCTGCTGTTTCATCTTTATGGACTGAACTGTGTTCTCCCCCAAATTTTTATGTGAAGTCTTAACCCCCAATACCTCAGAATGTGACTGTATTTTGAAATATGGTCTTTAAAAAAGTAATTAAGTTAAAATTAGGTCATTGGGGTAAGTTATGATCCAATAGGACTGGTGTCCTTACAAGAAGAGGAAATTTGGGCCAGCTTTTCCATAGGAGGGAGGATTATGTGAAGACAGAGGGAAAAGACAGAGGTCTGCAATCCAAGAAGAGAGGCCTAGAACAGATCCTTCCCTCAGGAGCCTTGAGAGGAACCAACACTCCCAGACTTTTGTCTCAGACTTCTAGCCACCAGAATTGTGAGAAGCTCTGTTGTTTAAGACACTGGGTCTGTGATCCTTGATTACAGCATTCCTAGAAAATTAACACAATAGCCCACCTTGAAGAAAAACTGGCACAATGTGTCAGATATCCCTCAGATGAAGGCCCCTGGCTGCCCTTCTTGAATCTTAAGTTTTTCTTGTCCATTTAAGGGGGGGCGGGGAAAGCATCCTGCCATTATTTCAGGAATACATATACATACATATGTGTAATACCCAGTATCTTCTCTAAAGGTTTTGGGTCAATATCCCTCCCCTCTCCAACCACCTTCTCTACCCACCACCAATATACAGGCATGTTAGATATGCTCTGCCAGAGTGGTAACTTCTCTCCGTCTTTAACTTAGACATGCATTTGAGGATCAACACCAATGACAGCCCAGCTTAAAGCAAAGAGGAAGGCTGAACACTAGCCAGCTAATTTGAGCAGTCTGACTTACACAGTCCGTCTCCAAATGGAGTGTTCAGGGGTTAATACCACTAAGGGCAGGAAACCACCTATGTCCTTAGTGACAATATACCATGGTGTTTAAGCGGCCTGGCTCCAGAGTCAAAATATCTGTCTTCAAGTCTTGGTTCATCTATTACTTGCTAAGTTGTACATTGCCTAAGTTTCTTCATCTGTAAAACGGGAATGTTAATCATTAGCATTATTCAATGGATTCCATTTGAGGATTACACGAGTAAAGACATTTCATGCCCTGAATATACCATCTGACCTAGAGCATGTCCTCAAGAAGTGTAAACGAGTCTTATGATTATCATCCTTCACACTTTGCTTAGGACCCACTCATGTATTAGTAGCTCTGATTATAGTGAAAGGAGGTAGGAGAGGGAGAGCATTTCAATAATAAAGATATAGAGCTACCGCTATTATTTCTACTACTGGTACTACTGTTACTACTACTATTGCTGCTACTAGTACTATTACCATTGTTGTTACTATGATGAATAGCTGCCATGAGTCAAACCCTTCCAATGTTGATGCACTAAAACTTTTACCTACATTTCATGATTTGCTAATCACAAGAAAAGCTGTAGGTAATTTTTGTTATTATCGAGCTCGGTGTATACATGGGTAACAGAATAGATAAGTAACATGTTCAGGTGGCACAGCCAGTGAGAGAAGAGGCAAAGCCTCAACACAAAGGTCTACTTGGCTGAAGGCCAGTGCTGCTGGGTCCCCACCTCAGGCCCTCCCACTTTCAGGAGGCAGCCATATCTTGTTCATTCTCCATCAAAACACCCAAAGTGGCAGTGCCCTAAGCAGCCAAGAAAGGGAAACCAGCATCGCAGGCACTTATAAATGCACCACTTATATGAATGATTAGTAGAAATTCACCCCATAACCCTTGCATCTCGGCTCACCCTCCAATGTCCACAGCTAGAAATTCAGCATGCCCAAAGTCAAATAAGGAATACAGGCATGGCCAGGTACGGTGGCTCACGCCTGTAATCTCAGCGTTTTGGATGGCTGAAGTGGGCAGATCACTGGAGCTCAGGAGTTTGAGACTGGCCCAGGCAACATGGCAAAACTCCATCTCTACAAAAATTACAAAAATTAGCCAGGCATATGGTGCATGCCTATAGTCCCAGGCACTCAGGAGGCTGAGGCATGAGAATCACTTGAACCCAGGAGGTTGAGGCTGCCAGTGAGCCAAGATCACACTATTACTGCACTCCAGCCTGGCAACAGAGCCAGACCCTGTCTTCAAAAAAAAAAGAATATAGGCATACCTCATTTTATTCCACTTGGCTGTATTGCACTTTGCAGATATTTTATATATATATATTTTCGAAGTGAAGGTTTATTTTTTCATTGCTAGAGCATAGGCAGAGTAGATTTCACATAATTCTTAAGGCCTCTAGGATTTTCTGAATGGTAAATGAGTTTTGACTTCAACTTAAAGTCACCAGCTGTATTAGTTCCAAACAAGAATCAGCCTGTCCTTTGAAGCTTTGAAGTCAGGCATTTACAACTGTTTACAGCATGACATACTGAATATTTTAATCCTGCTGTTGAGACCTACTGCTCAGAGAAAAAGATTTCTTTCGAGATGTTACTGTGCACTGATAATGCACCCAATTATTCAAGAGCTCTGATGGAGATGTATAAGATGAATGCTGTTTCCATACCTGCTGGAACAACCATTCTGCAGCCCATGGATCAAGAAGTAATTTTGACTTTCAAGACTTATTACTTAAGAAATACATTTAATAAGGCTATCACTGCCATAGTGATTCCTTTGATGAATCTGGGCAAAATAAATTGAAAAGTTTCTGAAAAAGAATCGCCATTCTAGATGCTAATAAGAACATTCTTGATTCATGGGAGGAGGTCAAAATATCAACAGGAGTTTGGAAGAAGTGGATTCCAACCCTTATGGATGACTTTGAGGGTTTAAGACTTCAGTGGAGGAAGTAAGAGCAGCTGTGGTAGAAATAGTAAGAGAACTAGAATTAGAGGTGGACCCTGAACATGTGACTGAATTGCTGTAATCTCATGATCAAACTTGAATGGATGAGGAGTTGTTTCTTATGGGTTAGAAAAGAAAGTGGTCTCTTGAGATGGAAGCTACTCCTAGTGAAGATTCTGTGATTACTGTTGAAATGACAACACAGGATTTAGAACAGTACATAAACATAGTTGATGAAGCAGCGGCAGAGTATGAAAGGATTGACTCCAATTTTGAAAGAAGTTCTACTCTGGGTAAAATGCTATCCAACAGCATCACATGCTACAGAGAAATCTTTTGTCAAAGGAAGAGTCAGTCGATGCAGCAATCTTCATTGTTGTCTTATTTTAAGAAATTGCCACAGCCACCATAATCTTCAGCTACCACCCCCTGATCAGACAGCAGCCATCAACACTGAGGCAAGACCCTCTAGCAACAAGAAGATTAAAACTCACTGATGACTCAGATGATTACTAGCATTTTTAAGGAGTATTTTAATGAAGGTATGTACACACTTAATAGACTACAGAAGAGTGTAAACCTAACTTTTATATGTATTAGAAAACAAACAAAAAAAAAATGTGTGTTGCTTGCTTTATTGCGATATTCACTTTGTTGTGGAGGCCTGGAACTGAGCCTGCAATATCTCTGAGGTGTGCCTGCAAAAGATCTTTGTTTTGAGGATTTGCAGAGCAAGAAATGCCACTTGGTATCAATTAATCTCAGGAAGTGAACTAAATGCCTTGCTACAACAGAAACACAAAAAACTCGCCTTGAAGACAACAGCCTAAAGCAAAGCCACAAATCCCCCCCCCTTTTTTTTTTTTTCTAGCAAACCCACTGTGAGGAAGCTGATCATATTTTAAAGTGCACAATTTCCCTTACAGGCAGACAGCCAATCCCTGTTCCTTCTGTGGCACTTGGTTCAACACTGGACTTCAGAAATTTACATTAAAGTACAAATAACCAGCCAAACACACAAAAATGTTACGAAAAAGGAAAGTTACAAAATGGCTGGAAAATTGCATTCTTTTCTTGCTTGATTTTCAAGACCTCGTGTCTTACCACACGATAAGGACTTCTCTGTCATTATGAGCATCCCATCCAAATTAAGGGCCCCCTACAGTGGTCTCCCTGGGAGATGAGAGACTTGATTAAAAGGAGGTGAATTTCTCATCCCTCCGCGGGCCTTTTATCCAAGCTGCAAAAACTGACTTTATTGAGCATCTATTATGTAAGGCACCATGACGGGGCTAACAGGACTTTTCTCAGGCTTCACTGTTTGGCTCAAGTGTTCCTCATAAAGCCATCATTCTGAACAGCCAGAGAGACTGAAGTTATTTTCCCTTCCTAGGAACTTCTAGAGATGCTCCTTCAGTGATAATAATTTCCATGTCTGTTTTATCCATTAGATGGTGAACTATTTAGGGGTAGGGATCTATTTTGCTCTTCCATGTATTTTCAGAATCCAGCAGAGGATGCAACCAAACTAACAAGAGGAACTGATGAATCACCTCTAGTCCCCGAACACTCTTTAAGCAGTCAACAGAGACTCAGCAAACCTTTTGTGGAGATCAAAAGCGTGTGCAGTGAGAACCCATTTACCTTTGATATCTTGCCACAATTTGTTTTTGAACAATCAGGGTTCTTGCAACATTTTTCATTCACAGGGACTGTGTATGAATTAGGACACAGAGCATTTGCTATAAAAAGGGCATTGTGATGTGAAGGACAACCTAAATTATGTCTCTAACCAGTCAAGGCTGCCTGACGTTCACCAGAAGCCAGCTGCTGTAATTAATCAGCAGGGAGGACCCATGTGATGGCAACGGTGGTCGAGACAGATGTTCTTAATTAAGCAACTATTTGGTTCTCCAGTGCAAAATCTGAACATTTCTGAGAGATAAGCCTCTATCACTTCAAGCTCCTCTCACTGTTCTGATTCTTAAAAAGAGTGGTTCTCAAACTGTGGCCCAGACCAGCCGCATCAGCATCACCTGGAAGTTTGAAAGAAATGCAAATTTCCAATCCCCAGGCCAGATCTGCTGAATTAGACTGTGTAGGGCTGTGGCCCAGCAGGCTATATTTTAACAAAGCCCTCCAGGTGATTCTGACACCTGCTAAAGTATGAGAACCACCGCTATAAAGTTTTGCCCAGATGGAGAATCTATATGGCTTGAGTAAATCCTACCCAAGTTAGCAATTGTCAACATCACACAGATTATGAAGCTGTAGTAATATTCAGCAAAGCCAGGACTACAGGGAGGCAAGGGAGGTGCCTAGAGTGCAAAATTGAAGGAGGCGCCTACTCTGATTCTCTGACTCTGTGGAACTCGAGGCATTGTGTCCACATTTGATTCTTGATGGGGATTTACTGACTAGATGCTGCACAAATGACTCTCTCTTACTGACTTCTCTTCCCATGAGCTAATCAGCAAATAAATTTAAACAAGCAAATTAAATACTAATCCTTGCAAATTGCAATACTTACAATTCAGTGTTCTACCCTTTTTTAACAACATGGTATCTAGTCGCTAAGACCTTGAGCACAATGTTCAAGAGTATCAGGCCACATAGGTGTATCTCAGCCTGTATCAGACACAGGAGGCTGGATTAGGTCTTAGGTGGTCTCCTCAAAAGGGCTCATAGTTGGGTGTTCAGCACCATAAATGGTTCCAACTGGATCTGCCTCATTCTTGGGTGCCTTGGCTCCTGGATGATTACTATTTCCTGATACTTCCTGAGGATTTGCAGAGCAAATCCTGGCTCCTGCCTTAACTCATCCTTCAACAGGGCTTCCACTCTCCTGATAACGATCGTCAGCCCTGAGACACCACTGCCCACCACCTTCCCCCCATCTCCCACTTGATGGCCATCCCTGGAGCCACACTGACAAAACTCTGAGGCCAGGCTCTAGCCACCCTGGCAGAACTAGGGTCCTTTTCAATTTCTCTGCATCTATCTACTTGCATTATTTTCCCTGCTGCCACCTAAGATGTCATCTCGTGTTAGGCAGTCAGTATTCTCTGAAAGGAAATTGTTGCCTTTATGTTTGAGAGACAGCCTGGGAGAACCAATACGTTCATCAGTCCTAGAGGAGGTTGTACAAGATGCTCTTGAAACAAGAGGGCAAGGTCACGACCATCTGCTGAGCATGAACTTGTCGAGGGACCTGTGTGGTCCACCCAAGCCTTGGTACCATGACACCAACTATTTCTTTCTTCTCCAGTCCTGGGGGAGGCCTGTCATATGCTATCAGTTTGTGCATTAAGAGGCGAATTTACTCAGCTAAGCTGTCCCTGCCTTCCTTCTTTCTTTTGCCCAGTGGAAGGAATTGTGAGGTTGACTTGGCTCAGGCCATTTTGCCATTTTCTATTACTAAAATCTTTCATGTTAGCAGGCTCTGATGTGGGAAGTCCTAACAAAATGACTCCATGAAAGATTTGACTCAAAAGAGAGGCAATGAGACTTAACAAGTAGATGAGTTTATTTCACTTAATGACCAGGAGATGCCCAAGAGAATAATCTGTTTTCCTCAAATCATATTTTGCCTCCCATTCAGGAAACTAATGTCTAATATTTTCTGGGTCTCCTGACAAGAAACTCTCCTCAAAATGTTCAATTTTTCTTTTCTGGGTGTTGTCAATTATCCTTGCAAGCCCAGCTGGGTGCTATCTGTGTAAATTATCCACCCGATACATCCTACCTAAATCCTCATGGTCTGTGCTACTCTGTCTTACTCCAGGTCTCAGGACTGATGTCAGGAATTATGTGTGTCCCTGGGAAAACTATGTATCCCAGTCCTGGTCTACTATTCTACAGCAAACCCTGAATGGCTTAGCACCCAAATGGCCTTGGCAGAGGCTGGGGTTGGGTGGGCCTTCTATTTCACACCTCTGTGCTTATGTAGTGTGTGTCTCAGAAATATCCTGATGGAGGACTCCAAACTCTTCCCTCTGCTGCCACCAGTGATTTTCCCAAAACACAAGTTAGGTTACCGCCTCCTCAAAAACCTTCAGGGGTTCCCCAATGCCTATGACAAGCAAAGCCTTCATGACTAGGTGCCAGAATACTTACATTCTCCACTCCATCTAGGCCACTCCAAAGACCCCTGGCTATAGCACACCCAGGCATTTACTGTGGTCTCAGCATGTCCCTGTTTCCTCCATCATCCTAATTAGGGAAAACTTGCCTAGATTTACCAGACTTTACATCTCTGTGTGTCAACATCCTCACCTGTAAAACGGGGGCAAGAGTAATACCTACTTATAGAGTTGTAGTTAGGACTCAGTGAGTCACAGGCATCCAGTCTCAGAATGATGCCTGGCATCTGGTAAACCTAGACAGGTAATATTATTGAGCATTCTCCTTATGGTATAGAACTAGGTTTAATAAGACCTCCTCCTAAACCAGGCTTAGCCTCCCAAACCAGAGGTAGTGACAGCTCTTTCTGTTCTTACAACCCATGCTAGTGGAACCCCAACTTGTTCTTACCCAATTCTGTGCTTTTATGTGCTTGTCTTCTCCTCTGTTAAACTATAAGCATTTTGAAGACAGGGATCTAGTCTAATCCATTAGACTGTGTGGAAGTTCTTTAAGGGATCTAAAGTGCTAAACTTTAGATCCCTTAAAGAACTTCCATGACAACTTGCACATAGTAGGCTCTCACTGAATATTTGCTGGATGGGAATTAATCTGAGAAAAAGATTAAAAGCAGGCAGCCGAAGTGCACAGACTTTTTGGATTCCACGTGAGGATTCAGTGTGGTGTTTACTCCATACCAACTACCCACTGGAGAAATCTCATCACCCAAAAAGCATGTTTAAATGCAACTATGTGGAGGTGACTCTGGAATAAACTGAATGTGATTGTAACCAGGGATCCTGAATGGAGATTTCAGGAATCCACGAATTTACTTCAACTGTGGTCAAAAGGGGATCCAGTGTACTTTTTATTTTTTCCTAGAGAGACTTCCTAGAGAGTTTTCATTGAAGGTTCATAGGGTTGGTAAGGCCCCCAAATTAAGACCTCTTGACTTAGCTATTCAGAGACAAAGTTTGTGCCCCCCCCCAGAGCTTTACAAATGAGGAAAGATGTAGCTATCCTTACAAGGCACCACCCCACTAAGTAGGGAGAATTGGGCAATGGGTGCTTGATGATTTTAGGGAAGGCTCCTTCAATAATTCCATGTTAAGAGACCAGCAAGGAAGGGAAATAATAGGCAGAGGGAGCCGGGGACTTGGAAGCCTCCACGGCTCACTCCTCCTCGGCGGGTGTGGAGCCAAAATGTATCCATCATTACACGTGTGTCCTCGACCTGGGGCCCAGACACTTGCCATTCAGCTCTGTCTGGACGTGAGGGTTGTTTTCTGTCGAGGTGACTCAAAAACATACTACCTCAGGATTCAGACATACAAAACAAGGCTGTTCACCTAATAATCATGCAGAGTTAAGTGACACTTAAACACTAGGGTAAACCTGATACCAGAACAAAGGGGAGGAAAAGACCATTAGTGCAGAGTCCCCGTTGCATCTCCTGCTGGCAGATGATTTGGAAGGAGCCTTCGCGCAGGAGCCTGTTTTATTTGCAGAAGCCACGGTGGTAAATTAAAGCCCACCCTAGCCCATTCCGGGCTCTCTAGTTCCTCTTGGAGCTATTCCTATCGCTGCCCATAGGCCACTAAAACCTGCCCACATTCAGAATGATTGATTCTGCTCAAACTGCAAGCCACAAACTCATGTCGAAAAATCCACTTCAAATAAGTCATTAGCTTCCTTTATGGATTTTTCAGGTCATGAGGAATAGGACCTGAAAGTCCCATTCACTGGAGAGTAGAAAGCAGGTGTCGGAAGAGGCGGGGACAACTGGAAAAGCCACAGGGAGCTGGGGGAGCCCTTGTTTCCTACCAATCAACAAACGGGATTTAGCAAAAATTTACCCATGACTTCATTGCCAGTGCCAGATATTCAAATGCAAACCAAAGGGCCCTGGGGTCTTTCTGTACACCAGAAGTCAAGGGAAATGGAGAGAGGGCTCAGCAGGGGCCCATCTTTGCTCGCAGGTCAGATGGAGGATATGGAGCACCTGCGACATAGAAAGACATGGTAAGGGAGGAGTGTCTAACACTTTCTCACTTGTCATGGGATGGTCCATTCCAGCTGGGCTACGAGGGAGACTATGGTGGGCTAGTGGGATAAGGCATCCCAGCGACAGGAACTGAGGCCTTAGCAGCAGCCCAAAGGCAACCAACACAAGAAGCCCGAGTTCTGTAGCTTGGCAAGTTTCCACTCACCACCTGACCCACGTTTAGCAATTCTGATGTACCATGAAGCAGACAGCTCCAGCCCAGGATGACTGCCTCCCTCAGCCCCTCTCCGGCAAGGAATGAAAGCAAGATCCACTTTGAAAATTTTCCCCCATCATGCAAACTGACATAGGCATGCTTTTCAAAAACCCACAGCCAATCTGTTGATCATTACTTATTTACAAAGGCCTTCGGGCAGAAAGTCCTGTAAAAACCATACTTGATACGATATACACTAGCTTTTTCTGCTTGTGGAAAAAAAGTCCCCCCAAGGCTACCTCAAACCATCACTTTCTATTGCACATAAAATGTAGCGTGTAACACTAAAGTATTTAATATATATGGTATAATATATCTACAGGAAAGGCATTTGTGTAGAAGTATGTTACCCTGGATTTGGTAATTTGATGTTTTGCTGAAGGCTACGACTTAAAAAAGCCTCCACCTCATACAGAAGACCTGTCATCTTGGTACCCAAGAGCCAACAGAATAAAGAAGTAGCCTTAAGCAGCAAAACTTTGACACAGCTTTGAAGCATATGAAAACAGTATAACTCCTCAGAATTATTATTACTCAAGATCAAAGAAATGAGCCATACTTTACATAGCAAACAGGGACAGGGAATTTGGCTCCAACGGTTTCAGATTTTTCAGACTTCTCTTTATTTATTTATTTGCTTCTCTAAATTTAGGCAAAGGAAAGTGGCTGGGCTTTTCTCTGCTTTAAATGGGAATAACTATTAGAATTAGATAAGGCGATTACCTAAAGGTGAGTAAATAGGAAATGAATGCTAGCATGACAACTGGCGTCATAAAAACGAAAAGCTTGGCAGTTGGCACATTTTATTCCTCCTCATAAACTGTAAACAAGCATGTAAATCAGCAACACCTAAGGAAGGCTGGGTGAATGGGAAGGCAGAGAACTTTTAAGGAAACATTTAACAGGAATAGACGGGGATGTGGAAAAGGAGTTGGGTGGAGTGGGTCTTCCACGGAGAACCTGTGTCCTCAACCATATGAAGAAAGACTGCCTTTGCCTATTTTCCAGAAAGGTAGACATGGAGGGCCAGGGACATGCAAATGTTACTGAAGATGGGGAATGGAAATCACCACTATTGTATTTCAAAAATCAAAGCCAGTGGGCATGACAAGAGAAAAGTAACGTCAAGATGGCAGGCATTTCCAGAGCAGCAACCACGTAGGGTGAGCAGTACAAATCTGAAATCACTCCAATTTCATTTGGGTGGTAGAGAGTTAGGATGCCAGAGGAAAAATATGCTGGAATTGGCAGATGAATTGAAGACAAAAAGGGGAGATAAAAGATGGAGAGGCCAAGAAGAGGAAACTGTAGAACGCTGTTGAAATTTGACTTCACTTGCTATTTACCAGAGGAAGCCATTGTCAAGAAAGAAGTGAGGGAGAAAGAGAGAGAAGGAGGAAGGGAGGGAGGGAGGGGGGAAGAAGGGAAGGAGGGAAGGGGGAAGGAGGAAGGAAGGAAGGAAGGAAGGAAGGAAGGAAGGAAGGAAGGAAGGAAGGAAGGAAACATGTACATGCATGCTCTATTTCATAATTAATATTGCTTTTAGCCTGAGCAGAACTGTATTACTTTTGAACTTTGCTTTGGCAAGTCCACAGATTATTAGACTTTTTTTTATCAGTCAAAATCAATTAACAGAAATTTGATTTCAATCGACAGGATAAAAGGAAGGTAATCTTCAGGTTCATTTTTGATTGTGATGATACATCTCACATATGGCCTTAAGTACAGAAAACAGTCCTCGGAGGGACTCCAGCAGAAAGAGACTGCCGCAGGCAAACTAACCACACGAGTTCCTCTGATTGGTTACCGCCGTCATTAGTGCCACTGCTGTTTAGGAACTACACACAGACAGGACATGGTGACAGCTAAGACTTTAAAGCCTATGTATTTTTCAAACAGCTTTTCAAACTGTTTTTCATGACAGAATTTTTTCAGCTCTATCATTAACTGCTGACAAGCTGACAGAATAAATACTCCAGCCTTTAAGAAGCCATCTAACGATCTCGCTCCCCTCCCCCACCCTGGGCTTGCTGGGGAGGGGAGACTCTGGGCCTGGCAGGGTGAGGAGGGGGCGAGGGGAGGAAGAGAAGGGCTAAGAGGGAAACCGTGGGCAACCAGCCCCTCTCCTTACCTCATCAGCTTAGGCGAGGAGTTGGGTGAGTTCCGCATGCCTCCATTCCGTTGCTTTTTTTTTGGTGATAGCGTTGACGGCTGCTCATCTTCAACTGGAAATACAGGCAGCTCATGAGATTATGAACAGTTTGAGGGCAGACTGTGAAATACAGGCAAAATATCAAAGGACACACACTCAAGGCTCAGTCACTCACTAGGAATTCATGGCTGTCTTTTAGGACCCAATGACAAAGACCAAATGTGTTAGTAAAACAGGCTGGCTTAGAGAAGGTGAAGGCATCACCTCTTTACACTCCAGCCTTTGAACATGCACTTTAAACAGACTGAAATAGTTTGTAAACACCCTGCCATAAGAAAAAGAAAAAAGAAAAAAGAAATCATGATTTATCTGTATACCAAAAAATTTTTAAAAAATAAACTTATGAACAAGCATTATTCCTAGAGTTAATTTTGGTTACTTTGCTTTGCCCAGTAATCGAGTGCATTTTTTTGCAACCAAAATCAGAAATAAAGTTGTATTTGAAATGTCGGCATAACTGCCAGCCTGCTGCTTCTCCAGATGAACCAACTTAGCTGGTTCCTAATCCCTGCATGCCAGAGAAAGAGCATTGAAAAGAGGCAAGGATTCAAGGTCTTGACAGCCAATGTTTCAATCACGTCGGGGCACATTGGCGCATGCTGGCTCAAGAATCCCAAGCCCAACTCAGCTTTTATCCCTCCAACTGCCAGGAGGGAGGGCTTGTGGGGCTGTGCCAATGGGGTCCTTTCTTAACCCATGAAGACAGGAGCACCAGGGCTGGTGAGGTTGGAGGAGAGCCCCAGAATGAAGGAGGAGGTTGCCATTGAATGAAATCTCTGATGATGCGGCAGCGGGACAGGGATGGAGGGCAGCACAGAGGATTGGAAACCAAAAGCTGTTTTCCAAATATCTAAACCACACAGATCGCTAAGCAATGTGAAGCTTCACTTAGAAACACCACAGCACACTCTACTGCTCTTGCCCAAAGACACCCACTAATAAGCTTTGCACATGTATTGGCCTGCATCATGCTTCTTTTTAAGAGAACTGCTTGATAATTAGCAGATGCAAACCCAGCCTGTCACCCAAGGGCATCAGCGGCAAAATTCTAGTCCTCCTCTCCCCACCCCCACAATTCAGGCTAAAGCTGTAATGTCAAGAAGGAAAAATAGGATCTTCGGATTCTTATAGTTGACTGCAACACAGACTAGGAAGAAAGCACCCCTGAAACTCAGAATACACGGCAGTTACCTTAAAGCTAAGAAGAGAAATATTAGCAGTGATGACATCAAAAGAAGCTTTGATATATGTTAATGGTGTAGGAGTCTTAGATGGGGGAGAAAGTGCCATGTCAGCTACTTGGTATTATCCAGGAAGACCCATATTAGAGCATGCATTATATGGTACTTCCCTGAAAACGCTAAATAAATTTAGTAGGTTATGATACATGGTTCCAAGGCAATTTTAATAATCCAACTACCCTCCAAACCTGCTTCAAAGTATTACACATTTTACACTCTCCTATTCTGCTGTCAGTTTGGGCTTGTCTAAATCCTGGCTGATGCAGAAAAAGGGAATGACTCTGGTGTAAGGTGAGAGTGAGACCAGAAGAAATGAAGGCAAGAAAGCACCTGCAAACACCCACAGCCCACCCCCTGTACCAGCTGCTTCCTCTGACACCCACCAGGGCCCATGCTCAGGCTGCGACCATATCAGTCATTTAGAGCTCGAGGCAGAGACTATGTGGCTGGGATAATATCGCATCTTATCAGAAATGAGTATCCAAAGCAAATCACACAGAGACTAAACAGCACTTAAAAGATTAAAGGAAATAAATACAAGCCACATAAATGGTATTGAAAAAAATCACTTAGAGTTGATATGCATCTCTCGGCAAGCAAACAGACACTCTGAGCTTGACCTGAATTAATCTTCCTTTCACAGGATAGGGACCAGGCATCCGAGGCAATAATGCGGTAGAAAGGCAGCGAGGGTGTATGTGTGTGTGTGTGTGTGTGTGTGTGTGTGTGTGTGTGTGTGTGTGT
>NC_045442.1:73287235-73393247 GCF_002776525.5 Piliocolobus tephrosceles
TGTGTGTGTGTGTGTGTGTGTGTGTGTGTGTGTGTGTGTGTGTGTGTATAAGTATACTTTCGCACTTGCCCCATCTTAGAATGAAGTAGAAAGTCTTGCACTGACTAGACCTATAAGACAAGGTCATCTTTTAATATGGGCCGCTTGCAATTGGTATATTGTGTTCAGGGTGACCTAGATATGTTGTGTGGCATGCTGGAGCAAATAACATGTGTGTGTTTGTGTGCATGCATGTGAGTCGCTCTAGTCGGGGTGCAAGTTCTGTTTTTCTCATCTTAAGGTTATAATTCAGTTAGCCTTCTTAAGATTGTAATCCCACATCCAAAGGTCTTTTATCTAACCTAGTCTACCATGGCTAGCATTTTTCAAGGTCACCAGATGTTACCACGGTTGTGTCCAGTTACACAATGAATCTAGATGAGTTCAGACCTGAACAGAAGTCATCCTCCCTAGCATGCCTGTGGGATTATTTTGCTTAGCATTTGCTTCCCTGTTTGCATTGGGCCTATAACAAATAATTCTCTGTGGTTAAGTGGCCATTATCTTTACATCTTGTCGCTAGCTGCTGGCCCACACTGATCTTCAGATGGGAGAGTTGCAAGTTAATACCTGTTAGCCAGTTCCAGGGAGACACCTCATTCTGGTAGCAAAGTTGTGCCTCTTCTATGCAAAGAAACTATTTATTTTCATTGCAACTCAGAAAGATCATCTATCATAATCATACTGCATTTAAAGTAGGATTTGTTCTCCTAAATGAAACTTGGGTTTAAAGGTTTCCTCCTGCACTCACAGCCTTGAAAATACAGATCTGTTCCCTGAAGAGATGGGGGAAAACGTCTCCAGTTTAAATATATGAACGCTGTGTAATGGAGACCATTACATATGGCTTAGGTCCCTCAAGAGAAGCAGTGATAACTTCTTTCTCATAAGTAGGGTATAACCATATTTAATTATTAGCCTTTATATGGATCCTATCAATTTCTGCATATTTAAAGAAAGCAGATCTAGGAAAACTTTTAGTTAAGCTATAAAATATAATTTTCATTTCATGGCTTCTGTGACTACATGAGAGGAATAAAAATGGAATTAAAAGGGAGGCTTAAATTTACTCACTTTCACGAAAGACAAATGTGTTGAAGCAATGGGCCACTACCTCATGACGATGCACATTTACAAGCTCTTATTTAACCTACATTTCGGCTAATTACAATACCCCTCCATCTCTGGCATTTTCACTTGCCTTCATGCTGCGGAAGCCACATGAAGATATGATCCTTTAAAGAAACCTGACTTCTTTAGAACACAAACAAGTTCAGGAATCTAACGTGGAATTTTTATAGGAGCTGAACTCCATCCAGTCTCCAAGTACTCATAAAATTCAAGGGCTTGTTTTTGCACATCCCTAAGTATAACACTTAATGTGCTGTTGTAACTTCCCAGCGCTCCCTTGTCTAATAGGCACTGAATCTAACAGTTTTACAGTTTGGGAAGACTCAGTGCTAGGAAAATGTCAGGCAAGTCTAATGAGGCTTCAGATCCCCTGGTTTGCGCTAGAGTTTAATTTAAAGTTACAATGATGTTTTAACATGTTTGCTTATACTTGACTAAAGAGGATTCGTTATTTCAATGACATAACCTCCAGACAATGTTCTGGGAATTGATTTAAGATGTGCTGGTAATTCCAACAGCCTTAATGCAGAGTTGAACATCTGTAACAACATTTTACTCGACTTTTCATCAGCATTCTGTTTTCAAGCAAAAGCAAGCAACGTCTTCCAGAAACACTGGCCAGAACTCTGGGCTTACTTCAAAATGATTACATATTTCACTAGATTTCTTTAAAAAGAAATATCTTCCTTTATCAGCCTTGCCAGATTGCAAACACTGTGTCAGGGTTTACCAAGCCTCTTTATGGTCCTTGGAGTGAAATGGGGCAATGATTGCAACTCCCAGCCTTCCCTAATTCAGTCTAATGCCTGCATAGAATGGACCTGATGCTCAGCTCTAGCCTGGGGCACATTCCCTCTGCCCTGTTTCCCCAGTGAGATTTAAGGGGATGATGCCCTTTAAGATTTAAAGGTGAGTTTGTTGGTTGGAGTTACAAAACCAGTTCAAAGCAAATAAACTCAGAAATGTAATAAAGGCAAACAACTCATAAACATGAGTCAACCGCTATCTCCATTATATTATTAATCACCACATCTGGAGAAATCCACATCTGTACACACTTAGCAGGTCATTAGTAATGTCATATTCACACTGGAGTCACTCAGAGTAAGAGTCATGCAAAGTGGTTTGAACACAAAGGCATCTAGCTAATAGGGCTTCCGACTCAAGTCTTGCGCAAGCTGCCAGTTTGGGGGTGAGGTTGTTTTAATTATTATTAATTTTTTTTACGGTTTTCCCTTTTGGTATTTTGCTGCCCAGTAAGCTAAGTGCAAGCTAAAATCCACAGTAGTGCATTGCTCTTCTTCAACTGAGCTCAGCATGGTAAAGTAGAATGTTGAGGGGTGCAGGGCAGTTATTAAAAATGGGGATGGGTCACAGTCCTCCTTCACCTGGCTGGGTCACAAGCCGAGAATTGGGAGTTTCCTTCTTGAACTCAAATGGGTCTTTGAAATAGCGTGATCTAGCTGCAACCTTGACTGCCAAACAATAAGGAGAAAAGAAAACGGAAATTAATGCTTAGTGAAATGTTTTTTAAAAAGTTCCAAACCAATTTTAACATTGAATAGCTTTGAATCAAACTGGAAGTTTCTCCCTCACAGCTGAATTGCCTTTTTTTTCCCCTTTCTTTTACCCTGATGACTTCCTGCAATTCCTTTTGCTGTTTTATTGTCATCCATGTCAGGAGGGATAACACTTCTGGAAATTCAGAAGACAATCTTCTTAGCATAACTTCCAAAAATATACAGACTTCCCCGTCACCCCACAACATGCACAGACACCGAACACTCGGTTTAGCAGCAAGATCAGACCCATTCTCTCCTGAAGTCTGCTAAAAGAAATTCTACTGAAAAATCAATCCTTGGTGATAAACTTTTGCTGTCTGTCTCAAACTGCTGGCTTGGTCAGTCCCCTTAGTTGCTATATCAGTGCCTAACATTAAATGCCGTGAGTTTGCCATTCCTCAGAAAAAGGGATCCACGGCACTTCCTTTGGCCGTCAGTGACACCAATGAAAAGTGGGTGTTTCAAATGTTGTTTTACTAAAATGGAGGGTAGGGAGTGAGGGTAAAATTCCTGGAATTTTATAACAGTCATGTTGCAAAATGTAATTCACCATGGACAAAACTCCCAAGCTGACCTAAGCTCTCTCTGATATGACTGTTTAAGACTTTCACCAGAAAGTTTGCGCAAGTTAACTCTCAAAGTCTTACGATGTGGCCACAAGAGTGCAATCTTTGGATTGGAGGATGGAATGGTGCCTGGCTCTTTCTCACACAAACCAGACTGGTGAGAGGGTGTGGTTATTTCCTTAAGCAATGATGGGTAAACAACCACAAAAATAATAATACACGCCAGATGAACAACCCATACTGTGAATTTGGTAGTATAATTGCTGTAAAGGAGCACTTGACTGCTGTTTCGGGATGAATCCCACAGTGGGGAATGTCATGTGTCCATCAATGAGGCTGAGCTGTTAAGCACAGCTAGGATCAGGTAAGCCAGGCAATGGAGCCAACTTCTAAGCCCAGAGTAGTGGGCAGTACCAGAGTGCAGGGGAGTTAAAGTGGGTGTGGGTGACAGCCTTGGAATGTGAGTTTCTTGCCTGACAACCTTGGAATAGCATATATCACCAAGAAGTTTGATGAGCACTATAGTATTCTTCATAAAAATCAACTATAAATCTATTTTTTGAAAGAGCATGGCTAATATATTTTTTTTTCTGAGACAAGGTCTTTGTTGCTCAGGCTGGTATGCAGTGGTGCTATCTTGGTTCACTGCAAACTCTGACATCATGGCTAATATTAAGCCACAGATGAGGAAAAGATGAAAGACGCTGCCCCTTAAAAGCAACCCCAACAATCGTAATATCTCAAACATATACACCTCTCTAAAATTGAACAACCACATTATCATATACATTATTCCAGCAGGATAATTTTACAACTCCTAGCTAGGAAATAGGAAATACACTTACTTGGAAAACCTAATGGGTGTCAGTTTTTTAAAAAAAATGTGTCGTTATGCAGAATAAGAATTTTTAAAACTGTCTAAGTGACCTGTACTGCCCTAGGACAGGCCTAGGGAGTGCCCACCCTATGGTAGGCTGCCAGGGCAGGGAAGGGAGGCTTGTTGGAGCTTTTGCATTTCTGGCTTTTGTGGAGCTAATAGGAAAATGGGGAGGGAGACTTTAAGGAACAATAGGTTACATAGAAGTTAATCACAGGGTATATTTCTGGCTCTATTCACTGCCTAGGAAACCTGAATTGTGTAAGTTTGAGTCCATCAACACAGAGTAATGAAAGAATTCAGCTCCTACATGGGAGAGAGAAAAAAATACTACATAAATATATTAACAGAATCCACATGACTTGGAATGCAGTGTTCTCTACAAAATACTGTGGGCCTAACGGATCATCTAGAATCCAATTGGGTAAATTAGATGTACCCATGGTACCCATGCCATAGGCCCCCAACCCCAATCTAAAACTATGTTCTGTATGCATCCTGAGAGGAACCCAGCATCTACCAAAGCCCCCCATATCTAGAATCGCAGCTCATATACCTTCACTGTAGACTTGACCTGTTAGAATCATTGCCCAATGCTCTGCCCTGCTCAGTATTCAGTAGAAAATCCTTTTGAAATTTTCTGGTTGCCTTTAGCTATTTTCCTTTTCCCTGGAATAGACTCTCTATTACCTCAAGGGCAAAGAAAAGTCTCAAGCAAAAATCACTAGGTATTAGTTTCTTAGAGATGAGACATGGAGATGAACAATGGAATTCCAACAGGAAATGCACAATTGAAAAGAGAAATTCAAGAACATCCCTGAATTTTTGCTTATGGAGAATAAGAAGGTACTAGGAGATGGGAGATAATTTTTACTTTGCATCCATCTGGGAGGGGTGGGGAACGTATAAAAGGCCAATACAAACAGCCCCTTCCCAGCTTTTCTTTCCTTCTCTCCCTACTCCCTACTCCCGACACCAAAAGCCAACTTTTGGCTTTGTGGCCAAAAGTTAAACCTGACTCCTTTAGGTTGCCGTAGCACGTGCAGTCCATGTTTGTGGGGGACAACTTTTAGAGTAGGGATGAAACCTGCCACATCCTGGGCACCAACAGCTGCTTCTTTCTCATCTTTCTCACATTCAGGGGTCAGCAAACTGTAGCCTGCCACCTGTTTTTGTACATCCCATGAGCTAAACATGTGTTTACATTTTTAAGTCATTGGGGAAAAAAATCTAAGAATAATAATATTTTGTAATCCACTAAAATGACATGAAATTCAAATTTTGGTGGCTATAAATAAAATTTTTTCAGACCATAGCCACAGTTGTTGGTTTACCTGCCATCCCTGGCTGCTTCCATCTCTAACGACAAAGTTGAGGACTTGCCATATGTGTTGCAAAGACTATGATATTAACTCACTGACCTTTGACAGAGAAAGTTTGCTGACCCCTGCAGTAGTTTAATCTTCTCATATTTCCCTTGCTTTCCAGTCTCCACAAAGAACAATGCTCTTCCCAACCTGTCAAGACAGCCAAATAACAAAAGAAATACCCATGGAGCACACCTGAAGTACACAGATCTGGGCACATCGAGAGGAACAGAGGTAGTTTAGTGACTCTACTGTCCCTACCACCCAACCCACTATTAGCCCTGCTGGTCCATTCATGTTTGAGGTCATGAGTCAGGTGAGTTTCACATTTTCCAACTCAAGCTAAGTTAGATTCATCCATCCAGTACTTTGGAAAGCAAGGCGAACCACATCTACCGTGAGCAATTCCTCGAAGCTGTCAGCGTGTGCTGCCAGTCCACCCTGCGAGAGCCCCGTACAAGACAACAGATTAACCATTAGACTAGATATGTTGAAAATATACAGCTTCAACCTTTCCCCAGCTAGCTCAGAGCGATATATAGATGATTATTTCAACCGTCAGCTGCCGCATAGATTTAAACCCCTGCACAATAACTCCTGGATTCATCTGCCCCTTGTCAAACTTGCACAGCTTTAGTTGGAGGATACATGGTGTGGCAGTTTCACTGTGAATCCAGAATGATCCAGACGGCTGCTGTCTCTTTGTTAACAGGAAGCCAAACTGATGAGTTTGTAATGCATTTCTTATCAAAGGTAGTTTCAGAAAAGAAAATGTGCCCCATCAGTTTGGCTAGAATTTCACATACACTAGATTATGGGCTTAATCAGAACATCTCTGTTATTTTCTTGAGGAAATAGATAATTCCACATCCAATCCATTTAAATCATTTTTTGCCAATGAATTATGTATTTATGAATTTATAATTATCCTTGATTTTTCTTCCCCTTTTGCAGTCTACTTAATAAAATCATCAGCTGGAGCCTACAAAGCAATAGTGCTTAATAGATACAAGCATGCTAATATATTTTTTAAGTGAATGCTGATCTTTCTGAGCTGTGTGTCTAAAATCATCATTGTGAATAAAAGAATTGTAATTTCCAACCCATACATTTAACAAAGACAAAATGGACTGTAATGGAATTTATGGAGCCTGTAAAGGAACTCTTTTTCTAAGATGGTTTACAATCAAATAGATTTGGATTTACTGTAGGTCAAATCAGGTCCCCCGATGTGTATCAAGAGAAAGTGCCTGTAAGATACCAAACACTGCTCCTGGCACCCTGGAAGGGCTCACACCTATGGCTGCAGCTGCTAGTTTCCTGGTGTCCTTATTGTTTCCACCCCTAGTGAATTCAGTACTTAAATGCCAGCTTTGGAATCAATATTTATCCTGTCTTTACTTAAAATTATGACATTCTGTTCATCCTGGATTTTTAAAATCTTGATATTTTGAAAATATTTTATTTTGATAGTTTGAAAATATTGCATGAAACTATCATTTATCTTGATTCCTGAGGTTTTGGGTCTCCTCTTAAATTTGGTGCCCAAGGCAAAAGCTTCTCTCACCTCACCCAATTTCCAGCCCTGAATGCCATTTCTCAAAGGTATTCGAGGCACTGGTTCTGCCATCCCGCAGAACTGGACAAGGCAAACCTAAGACAAGAGTTATTTCTTTTGATCACTTCATGCTGTTTGCATGAGATTGTTAAGGAAGGCCCTTGCAACAAATGCTTCCTTGTGGATTTACAAATTGCCAGGCATCCAAAGGAGTGGAAAAAAGATCACGCTGCCTTAGGAATCTGAGATTTGCCACCTGCCCAGAGTGAGAAACAGAAAAGAGAGCTGGGGTCAGGTCTCTCGTGGACTTTATTTCACATCCCACATCAAATTCTCCTGGTTAACACAATGTTGATTTACATTTCTGCTTTGGGGTGAAAGTTTTTATTTGCTTACACATTTTGTCACCAATGTTACTTTCTTTCTTTCTTTTTCTTTTTTTGCCCCCCACCTCCCCACTGCCAAACAGCTTCAAATAGCCATGACTGGCAGAAGAAGTCAATCATACTTCATTTCCATTTTCACTTTGCTGTTTACATTCTTTAAATTAATGCTTGCCCCAGTGATTCTCATATTTAAAGACCAGCCTAAAATCTAATTGTGTATATGTGAAACTGTTTTCTAAACCATAAGATGTTATATAAATATGAACCACTATTATTATTAACATTATTACTATTGGCTCATCCAGAAATACCATATCTTCCATTGAGCCAATGGTGTCAAGAGCCCCCTAGAATTCTAATATGTATTCCAGATGGGTGCACTGATACTTTCTTTGAAACTCAGATAAAGGTAAAATGCATGGGTTTTTAGTGCAACCCAGGTGCCCGATGAAGAATGTTCTGCCAGAACACTTTAGAAATACAGTATGCTTTTAACCTTGGGAGGTAAGGACCAGTGTGGATTATGACTTTACACTAAACACAGCATTTAGTATATTTCTTAAGGGCATAATCACCTTCTATTGATGTTCTTGAACTATAAAATCATTATCTGTATGCTATTATAATTTATCCTTGGACACATCCTGTGCAATATTTTATAATGCTAGTGTATGGCAGGCCCTTTCTGGTCAGCGCATTAGAGAAAAAGGTGTGGAGTGCAACAGAAGGACTGGGAGGTGCTTGGAGATGCTCTGGCTTCACCCTCTTTTGCCTCAAAGCTGCACTCATATGCAGACCCTGAACCAGGACCCAGGTCGGCTGACTTCTAATTCAGATCATTTGCTGCCAGAATTCTGCCTGTGAGACCAGCGTGAGGATATGAGCTTCTTGAGTCAGTCCACCTGCCCAAGTCCCAGCTCTGACCCTCTTTAGAGCTCTTTTTCTAAGATAATTTATAATCAAATAGATTTGGATTTACTGTAGGTCAAATCAGTTACTCCATACCTCGATGTCCTACAATCTACTGTGATCCCTACTGGACCAAGGAGGACACCAAATTTGGGAGATGCTTTGGGATTACAGGACATAACCAGGGGCTGCAGGCTGACAGTCTGAGGACCAAACTTTAAGTCTGAAGATTGTCCATATGCATATGGATTTCTAACTTCTAATTAAAAATCTCATAGAGGACTGAGTCTTCATTCCAAAAGGGTGCCTTTCTCCTGGGGCAGGAGCTTGTCAGCTGCTCAAATGCCCCACTGCTGCCTACTGTACCCCCAGATATAGGGCAGGCCCCCATGTTTGCATTTCTCGCCCTGGAACCAGCGACACTCAAGTGTACCATCCCTGAGATAAAGATTTTAAGGCATGGGATATCCTTCCACAAATGCCAACTCATATTGAGTGGGTAGAGGGGTAAGAGTTAAGCACACAGGCCTTGAAGCCACACTGTTGGGTCTGAACCTAGGTATTTGCCAAATTATCTAACTTCAGTTTTCTCACCAATAAAATGAGAATTGGAATACCTATCTAATAGAGTTGTGAGAATGGACGGAAAATGTGAAAAGCACTTAAAAGAATTCCTGGTGAGCTCTTTCTAAACGCTACCCATGATTATTGCCTTGGCTTTGAAGAGTCAGAACAATGAGAGTTCTCCGCTTCTGGGTCCTTCTCCACACCAGTCTGCCACCTTTGGACATGGTGTAATTTACATGGGTCCATACTCTCTCTCCTGCCCCAAGCAATTGATCCAGTAACCAACCCTTAGAATGGGGTGAGCCTTCCCACCCCCACCTGACCCCTACCCTTGCATCTCATTCGACTGTCACCTTTGTCCCTTGTTTCATATGGCCCCAATGAAGTGCTCAAGTCAAATAATTAGGTTTTGCCAAATGTCATAAAAACAAGAAAAGCCAGAAAACGTTTAAACGGACCTCAATTGGAGAAGGCTGGAACCATTCACGGCAAGAACAAATGAAAGACAGATGGCGACAGAGGAACCCCACTGTTTCCTCTAAATTACAGGAAATTCACACCGCCTGATTGTGAGGGCCTTTTTCCCTTGAATTTCTGCTGGGAGGTCATGGGATTGATCGGCGTATTCAGACACGTGGGAGACAGAAGAAGGGGCAGGGGCATGGCGGGGTAGAGAGGCAGTGACTCCTTTACCAGCCCTCCCACCATGTCTTCCTTTCACCTGACTACTTGACCACGCTTGAAGGGACAGGCTAGGCTGCCTCCTCCAGGGGGCCTTCCCAGATGATTATGACAAGATCAATTCTCTCCTTTCTTTAAAAAATCCCCTGGCACTTCTGATCTCATGCCTTACATTATTATAACTTGTTTTCAATTTGAATGTGTTCTACTCCCCCTACTAGGCTTATAAGCTGCTCTGTTGGAATTTACATATCACTGAGTCTCTCACAATGCTGAGCCCTGCAAAGTTCCCAATAAATAGCTCCTAGCAGCTACAGAGGCAATGTTGCAAAGGTGAGAAGCACAGCTTAGTGATCAGGAGCCCCGGGTTCTAGGCTTGCCTTGGATCAACCGTGTGGCCTTGGCAAGACACTTCCCTTTTCTGGGGGGATGAGCATTAGTTAAGTATGAGACCTTTCTGGCTCTGATTTGTAATGACTCTGAGTTTAATGCTGGGCATCACTTTTTCTTGTTCTTTTCTTTAAAATCTTTTTAAAGATGCACAATAAGAGAGAACCACAACCCTAGCCAGAGAAATTAGATAATTACGTCAAATATGAATATACAAACTCGTAAGTTATGTAAAAGCAACAGTACAAAAGATGTTACATGAGAATGTCAAGGGATGACTACATGAAATGTGTTAGCGAATAAGTAAGTCCTAAAGAGAGAATTGTTCAGGAAAAAAAGAAAGAAAGAAAGAAAAAGAAGAAGACTTGAAACAAGAATAGGATGAATAGAGAGGTCAGCCTTATTTACCGTATATCCCCAGATGGAGCACAGGTCCTGGCACTCAGGGAGCACTTGACCCGTGATGCTGAACAGACTAAGGAGTGGCAATCGAGGGCGGGAAGGGCATGACAGGTGGAGGACACAGCTTGAACCAAGACAAGGTGGTTGGAAAATATGAAACTGTAAGAACTGTAAGAAAGTCAGTTTGGCTAGTGCAGGAAGATGTATTTGAGGGCACAGTTGGAGGTATAAAGGGCAGATAGTGTAAAGGTTTACCTTCCAAATGATAGAATTTGGACAATATTTGGTAATAATCTGAATCCTCTGGGAAAGTTATTTTTCCTTCGATTTAAATACTGAAGTTCAAAGAGGATAGTGGGTGGGCTTTGCATCTTGGAAAAGTCTATCAGAAACTGCCTAGCTTGCTCAGCCCACTTTCCTTTCAAAGGTAAGAAACACACATTCGTGCATGGAACTAAAGCAGGGAGGCCCTTGGCAACGGTCCGGTTCCATTGAAGGTCTCATTTCTCTTTTTTTTCTGGAGAGCTTATTCAACAGGAAAATAAGGTTATCGAATGCCTCGGAAAGGGGTCCCATGAAACTCACAAGGCCTATTCCTCACAGCCCAGCCAGGTAAATTTACCCTGATTTCAAGATGGCTATTTCCTGTCTTCAACTACTCCAGCTGATACCATTCCCTCTACAGAGAACTGGAAGGAAACCCATCAGGGTTTGACTTTTACACGAAAACTGACTGCAATCCATATTTTCAAAAAATCATTTTCAACAAAACCAGTGCTTTAAAGTAGATTCACTGAGAAGAAAATGGTTCCCCAATTCTCTCCTCCTTGGTTTTGTTGAATCAATAACACTTCAAGATGTTCTCTGTGAAAATCACATGGGTAAATTAAATAAGAATGTACATTATATTATCTAGATCAACTTGCAGCCCTTAGTGCAGTATGCCTGAGAAAACTTTAAAAACTCAAAAGAGAGAAATCATATTAAAAGAGTAAAATACTGCCTATGCTTCCAAAGTTCTTTATGGCCTGATAGGTAGAAAATTTAATAACGAAGGGCCGGGCATGGTGGCTCACATCTGTAATCCCAGCACTTTGGGAGGCTGAGGCGGGTAGATATCTTGAGGTCAGTTCAAGATCAGCCTGGCCAATATGGCGAAACCCCAACTCTAAAAATACAAAAATTAGCTGGGCATTGTGGCATATGCCTGTATTCCCAGCTACTTGGTAGGCTGAGGCAGGAGAATCACTTGAACCCGGGAGGCGGAGGTTGCAGTGAGCCGAGATTACACAACTACACTCCAGCCTGGATGACACAGTAAGACAATGTTTTCTTTAAAATAAAAAATAAAGGAAGAAAATTTAATAATGAAGAAAATAAACAAATAAGTGAGTCATCCTGAGATATATTTCAATTCTCCCCTTCTGTAACCTCAATAAATTCATTTTCTCCTACATAAGCTAATGTTTACACTCAAATATCCTGTACAAAGGAATACCGCAGACTGTGAAAAAACAGTAAAAAAAATAGCTGTGTCTTTAAGAAAATGGTTGAAAAATCAGGTATGTGTGGACAAAAATAATGTTTAAAAATAGTTTTGCTTGCATATTTGATTTTTGTCCTCATTTATGATACCCAAGTTGATGAGCTGATCAGCTTTTCTGTGAAAAGTATTCTTAAAAAACATAACAAAACATAATAAAAACTCTGATCCTGTTAGTCAAAATTTAGTTCTGGCCCCGAGAGAAAAGCAACATGCTTTGGATGACTTGGATTCTAGAGTAACGCTTTTATTAGTATTATTATTTAGTTTTATGTTTGTTTGCTTGTTTGTTTTGAGACGGAGTCTCGCTCTGTCACCCAGTCTAGAGTGCAGTGGCACAATCTTGGCTCACTGCAAGCTCCACCTCCTGGGTTCAAGCAACTCTACTGTCTCAGCCTCCAAAGTAGCTGAGATTACAGGCGCCTGGCTAATGTTTGTATTTTAGTAGAGATGGGATTTCACCATGTTGGCAAGGCTGGTCTCAAACTCCTGACCTCAAGTGATCCGCCTGCCTCAGCTTCCCAAAGTTCTGGGGTTACAGACATGAGCCCCTGTACCCAGCCTGGATTCTAGAGTAACCGTGATGAAAGAACATCATACAAAGGTGATTTTTTAAATATAAAACATTAATTCAGTATATCAATCAGTCAATTTAATAAAAATGCCCCTCATTATCCTGAGGTGAATAGAAGCCTATGGGATTAATTTGTGTAAATAGATATTAGATTAAAATGAGGACTTGCCACATAACAATAATCAGACAGCACAGGTAATCCAATCTCAGTGCTGAATCCAGCATTGTGTAGTTACCTTTCAAAAACAGTAACATGTATTTAACCGGGACTTGCTTCAAGTAAGCACTGCATCTGGCAAGCTGAATTTCAAATAAACCTTAGCAATTGGGGGGCATTGTCCTACTGGCAGTATATCTCTTCAAACAACAGCAACAACAGTTTTAGATATTTATTTTAGAGAAATAAAGGAGACAATCTGCAAGAGAAAAGGCAGAAAGTGAGGAGGAGGAGAGTACCTAGAATCCAGGTAGAGGGTTTATTTCTAGAAAAGCAGCGCCACCTGCTGGTAGACCTGCATGTCAGGCCCCTCTGCGGTTTGCAGGCCATCTATCTTGAAATCTATGCATAAATATACAGCAGTATTTCTCAGCTGCTGTTATACATAAGAATTTTATTACCAGTAGGCAGATTTCTAACACACTGGTTGCAGTTTAATAATCCTCTATTACCTGAAGTATGGGTTATATAAAAACCTAGAATGTTAATTGTTGACAAACCAATTCTAATATGTAAAGTACTGTAAGTCACCCAGTAAATATACAAATAAATCAAAAGGGATAGCTCTTTTTGCTCTAACAACGTGTTATTAAAAACCACAACTTAATCACTTACATAAAAATAATGTTCATGCATTTCGATGTACTAAGAAATCAGGAAAATGCATTATAATCTTACTAACAGAGCTTTTCCTTCACTTACAATTTAGAGGAAACAATTTTGCAGAAAATATTTTTCCCTTTCTTTAAAAAATGTACCTAAACCAACATGTCATTTAGGAAATTTGCTCATATAACAAAACCTAAGTTACAAACAACTAAGATTACATCTATAAAATGTTATATTTTTAAAACAGCAATAGAGAAGTCATGGAAAATATGTCACTGATACAGTGAGCAGAGAAACACTACCTGTCATTTTTCAGAAAAAGATCACACAAACGCGATAGCAAAGGAACACAATAAAAAGCAGAAACAGGAATGTGATAGGTGACTCTGATTATATCTACAAAGGAAACTGTGAAATAAATTAACACCCAAGTACCCAAGAAAGGCATATTGTGTCTTCACTGGAAGTGATCATTATGCAACAGAGAAGGTTGGTGATTTTGTGAGAACAGAAATAAAGTGTAGCCTATGAAATCTAGTGGTGATAACTAATGACCATACTACTTACAACTCTGATTTGATCTCTAACATAAAAAATAAAAATAAAAAAGTACTCTAAAGAATAGATGTATGCAATAGGGATTGTATTTTTCACTTGAAACAAATAAACCTCAAATGGGATCAAAAGACCCCAGTAAATGAAAAATGACAGTTCCTGTGTTGCCCTGATTTGATCTCAAGCAAAACTACCATGCTGATAACATAGCAGGGGATGTGAGGAAGGCAGTGGTATTCTTGGATGGCTATAAAGAAGAGACGAGTGTGTAGCCCATTCAGCTGATGGGAAGCCCATTCTAATTCCAAAAAGTTATTGAGATTTAATCTCTAACATCAACAACAACAAAAATAACTTATGTGGCAACCAAAAGGGTATCCTTTAAAAACACACATACACAATTTTGTTATTTCCAATACACTCTGTAGAATCTCTTTACATTCAGTTCTTCCATCTGTCTAAGGCACATGTGTGAAGAGAACCAAATGTCACAATGCTTGCTTTGAGCCTGAAGTGTCTCCAGTTATCCAGACAGGGAACTTGACTAGGAGGGTCTCAGGCATAGGCCATGGATATCCCATCTCCCACCTCAGCCGGCTACCACTTGCTCTGGAGAGACAGGGTTTCCAGGAGCAATTCTGGACAGATGCGAAGGGTGGACGAGAATCTGGTGGGGTTCAGGGCTGTCAAGATTTGAACTGGGGGCTTACCCTGCCTAGATATAACTCCTAGTGTTAGCTTGTGTATTAGTCCAGTGAGATGAGATCTAGGCCACTGGCTAGGGTCTGAACGATGAAAGGTGCATGCCCTGCCTTAAGAACTTTAAATATCCAAATTTATTTGGGATAAATTCAAACCAATGAGGAATCAAACATGGATGAACAGAAGCAATGGGTTTGCCATGGCTTCCTACCCCGACTCAAATACCCAATGACATATGGAAGGAGAAAACATCAGCACCCCCAGATCCACTACGGAGCCCACCATGTGCTGTCAGCAGAAACAATGGAAGAAATGTGTTACCTTCAGAAGAAGCAGTGATCAATTCAAGATCAAACTATTCAAGAGTTGTCCAGAAGTCAAAGGAATTGGCTGTTGGCTGTTCAGAAACAAAGGTTCTGTTCAAGAAGGTATAAAGGAACAAGAAGAAAGAAAGGAAGATCTCCAGCCTTGAGACTTTTTTTTTTGCCTCTGGTTCAAGTTCTCATGAAAGACCTTTTCTTTTGCAATACATGCTTAATAAACTCTGGAAACATATTCTCAACAGAGTTTACATGTTAATCAGCAATTTGTTGAATTCTCACTGTGTGCCTTGGTTACTGTGTGCAATATACTAAGAATTCAAAGACCGATGAGATGGGGTGTTTGTTGCGGTTGTCGACTTCTACAAAAACCTCAACATAAAAACTGCTCTAAATGGGGTTTACATGAAATGTTACAGGCTTACAGAAAAGAGATTCACTTTTTCTAATTTGGGGTCAGGGTGGGCTAGTCAAGAAGGCTTCACAGAGACGGCAGTACTCAAGCAGTACCTTCACGGCAGAGGTTGGCCAACTTTTTCCCTAAAAGGCCAGATAATAAATATTTTGAGCTTTCCGGGCCATACTCTCTTTGTTACAATTACTCAGCTTTGCAGTTGTAGCCCAAAAGCAGCCAGGGACACTGAGCAAATGAATGGATGTTACTATGTTACAAGGAAACTTTACTCACTACAATGGGTGGTAGGCCAGACTGGGCCCATGGGACAGTGTGCTGACCCCTGCTTTGAAGGATGGGTAAGTTTCAATCTGCTAGAAGAGGAGAGGGAAAGAATCACAGTCTCAGGAAAAGGTTCCAGAAAGGTGTTAAATAACAAGAATAAGACACGTCTAGAGAATTGTTAGATGATGGATGCTTATGTGGAGAACAGAACTAGGGAAACTGGTTGAGGCCAAATTGCAAAGGGCTTTGAATGCCATTTTAATATCAGAAAGTTGGAAATTATCCTCTTAAAAAACAAGGAACCATCAAAAGATCTCCTCTCTCTTTCAAATGGGCTAACATGATAAAGTCTGTGCTTTAGAATACTAAAGTTGGTGGTGGTTTGGTGGCAAGGGCAACTAACTGAAAGGTCGAAAGGCAACAACGGCAGACTAGCTGAAGAAGAAATGAGCATGTGAGCTTGGCAGTGCCACTGGCAATGGTGAGAAAAGGTTCGAAATGTAATATGGAGGCCAAATCAGAGGACTTGGCCATCGGTAGGAGGGAAGAGAGGGGCACAGTGTAAAACCCAGAATTTTCAATGTTCATATTGATACTCATTCCACCCATCCCTAGACCTGTCCACACATCAGGTCTGCTCAAAGAAAGGGATAGTGGTAAGACATGGGTGAAAAACTTGGGCCCAGTCTTGGCCTTGCTCTAAGCACTCATCTATTTAATGACAAAATCAACAAGACGCAGAGCCCAACTACTCATAAAGCAAGGTAGGAAAGGTGATGATGTGAGGTCTCAACACCAGCCAGACCTCAAAGATAGGTTAAGAGTCAGACATGGTGGTGCACGCCTGTAGTCCTGGCTCCTCGGTAGGCTGAGGTGAGAGGATTGCTTGAACCTAAAAGTTCAAGGCTGCAGTGAGCTCTGATCACACCACTGCACTCCAGCCTGGGTGACAGAAGGAGGTCCCATCTCAAAAAACAACAATAACAACAGAAAAAGATGAGTTGAGATCAAGACCATCATCCAAAAAATAAATTTTGATAGAATTTGAAAGGACAGGAATGTCTTCTTTCCCCATCTGTTCTCCTCTTTTTGTGTTCCAACTTCCCTCCCTCTCCCAAAAACACACTGAATTTGCTGATGATCTCCAGACCTATTTTAGGGATGGAAAAGCCATAAAGAAGAGGTTTCAGGGGGATGAGGAATGATGAGACCTGAAGTCACAGTTTTCTGAAGATCCCAGGACCTAGGGATTCTAACAGCTGGGCTGAAATCTAAGACACACATTTGTTTTCATCCATCAAATCTGTACTATTCTAACTAGGAAGCCTCTTTTGCCTGAAGATGGTGTCCCCGTTTGGCCCTATATGCTTCCTGCTACACAAGTTCATTCCTGGAGACCTGGCAATAACAAAACAAGGTGTAACAAACATGACGAGGAGGCTCTTTCGGGAGGTCAACAGTTAGCATTCATTATGGGAGGGCTGGGGCCATTTGTAGAGACACTGCATATGAACTGGTCTGGGAGAGCTTCAGTGGCTGACAATGTTCTGATTACTGATAACCTCCAAATCACTGGAGCATAGATAATACTAGGACCCCGGGTTGGGGAGAGGGCCTTTTTCTGTGCTTTCCTTAGGGAAAAATAAAAGACACCTTGGAAGAAAACAAGCTGACAATAAAGTAGAGACCTGTAAGAGTCTTCTGGGCTGTTTCTCTGTGTTCCTGTGTACCCAGTTCCTGCCCTAGAAGGTACAAACTCACAGAAGAATAACACTGATATACTATGAGGTTTCTATACACATTATTCTTCCTCACAGGACCTACCACAGTGTTGGGTAATAGACATCAGCATTTTAGAAGGATTTATAACAGTAAGGGTTGAAACAAAAAGGACTTTTAGCCTTTTTCAATCAGAAGAAGGAAGATAATCAGAGTCTCAGAGTTTAAGAAACTTAGAAATATGATCTTCCAATTTCCTCATTTTACACGCAAATTTTGCAAGGCCTGCTGGGTAGTCAAGATGAAAACCGATGTTCTGGGGAGATACTAGCTATCTACTGGTATTTTTGTTGGCTTATTTCTGTTGGGGCAATTATTCCATGATCTAGAAATTAAACAAATTGACTCCATTTAAATTTTATAGTCTGTTATACTAAGCTGTTCAACTCTCAGTCACTATCTGTGGGCTTCTCTGCCTGTAGCTGATATGGCCTATCATAAGGCTAGCTTGATGGCAGTCAGTCATTTGAAAAAAAAAACACACTAGTTATGGTTAAAGTGGCTTATCATTATTATTTCCATCAATACTATGGGAGATGGCAGGCTTCTGATCTAGCAATCTACTCATCCACTATGTAATCTTGGTCAAGTTCATCTGTTTCTTTGTTAATTTCATATGTTAATGAAGGATGATAGCAGTAATTCAACATATGCCAGGCAATCTTTACATATATTCACTCAATGAATTCATGCAACCACTCTGTGAGATAGGTCCTTATTATCTCCAGTTCATAGATGGGGAAGCTAAAAAATACTGAAGTTCTGGGACTTACTCAAAGTCACATGGTAGAAGGACATGATGTTTATGCTGGGGATGCCTAGATGAAATGAGATGATGTTGGTGCCTTGAGAAGTGCGAAGACTCAAACACACATAAGACATTACTCTTATTATAGCCATGAGCATCCACTCAGTGAACATGTCAAAGCATGACTTCACCAGGACTTCCAAAGTTTCCAGAAAACTCACAGATCTCATCCTTGTATCTGCCTGCTCTGACGTTTCCTAGAATTTCAGGCTATAATTGCCAACAAGATCTCTCAGTTCACTGCACAGTGAGGGGAATGACTTCAGAATCCCCTAACATACAGAGGAGGAAAGACAGGAGATGTCTGCCTGTTTCCCATCTTCATCTTAACAGAAGATATTTATGAAGGAGCAGTGTTTCCAGCAACCAGCCCCTTGCAAATGTCACATTCATGCCCTAACTTCCAGACCCTGTAACATGACCTGAACCCCTTCCTCCCTGTCTTCATTCCTAGCATAGTTGCAGCTTTTATTTTCACCTAGCATCTCTCTTCTCTGCAGGTCACTGTGCCTGCCTTCTCAGTAACACCTGTTTAGGGCTTTGGTTTTGAAGCATCCCTGCTGGATGTGTTCTCTCCGTTGGCTATGTTACAGACCATACGTGGAAATTTATTCATCTGCACTGAAGAAATGGCCAGATCAACCTTGACAAAATGCAGAGAGCATTTCAGAACCATTCAAAGGTAAGGGAATGCTTGGTGCAGCCTGAGAGAGCTTTGAGAACAATCAAGAAAATCAAGAAAACTCTTCCTTGAGCAGAACAAACAGAATAATGGCTCTTAATGGGAAATAGCTATGAGACATTCAGCTTTTGGATACCTCCATGTGGAAGGAGTCATCATTTGGGTGCTGCTGTTTGATTCAAGCTGCCTACTTTGAGTCAGAGTCAATTACCCTAACCACCATAAAAGGCCTTGAATGTTTCTCTACATTTGGGCAGGCTGATGTACCCACCTGCAGATGCTGACACCTCTCTATCTACAACAGGCCCCTTTCCTCACATAAGCCCTGTCCAGTGCATTGGTTTTATGCTGCCCTGACTCAACAGCAAAATGATCAGGTTTGCTGACATTAATAAAACTCAATGTGAATGTCGCAAGTCCTTGATTTTCTAGAGCAAATTCTCTACATATAGTGGTATCCCTGCCTCTCCTCATTTGAAGCATTGGTGGATTTTTGCCTATGTGGCTTTTTTCCAGTACTTTGTTTCCAGATCTTCTTTCCCATAATGTATCTTTCACAAAGAATATCAATTGCAACTACCAGTTGATCATTTTCTAGTTCCTTCAGTTGTGTCCTTGTTTTTTACTACATTTTTCCCTCTTAATCTTCTTGTGCATCTCAGTTTTTTATGTTTACATACATATACTATACAGTAAGCTGCTGCTTAGCAAGTTTTGGGAAACTTCATGGATCTGGGGCAATCTGGCTTCTAGCACATCACCAATTCCTTTAAGGATTGGGAACCCCTTCATTTATTCATTCTTTTACTCATCAAATATTTACTGAACTGGAATCCTCCAGGCCATTTCCTATTCAAGTATTCTTGCCAATATAGGAAGCCCAGCCAAGGATGTCAGCATGCTACATTTTTGACCTTGGAGGGAAGGAAGGCAGCCCCTGGGTCCTTTTTTGACTGAGTGTGATCCAACAGGCTCCAGCCCAGAAAGCTGACATTGACCAAAATGAAGATCATTTTAATGCAAGCAGTCAGCTCCCTTCCCAGAAGATAGCCCATGCTCTATGGTGTGCAGATGCCCATCTATGCACTGTCAATACAGCTGGTGCAGTGCCAGCTCTGGGGTTGGAGTGTTTCTCACTTCATTTATAAGTCTCTCAGTGCAGTAGATCATCCCTAATGCAGATCTGCCTCAAAAGATTCCACTTTCAGTTTGCATAGGGTTTTCTCTGCAGCTCTAGGAACATTTGGTGGGACTCCTCTTGCTGTATTGAAGGGGCTAGAACGAAAGCTTTTAGATTTACTAGAAAAGGCTGGGGGAGTTTTTTCTTGCTGTTTCTCTTGAATATAAGAGACTAGCTCCTCCTGAGGATGACCAAATGAGAGGGTCAGAGAAGAAAGGCCACTATTATTAGTTCTGCTCATCTAAGCTAGACATCAAAAGAATGTCTCCTCAGAATAAAAATCTATGGGCGTATGTAGCAATCACCCTCCAAAGCAAGCACTATCTAGCTATTTACAGAAAGGCCTTTGCAATTCCCTCTGAGATTTCAAATGCAAGGGTCTGATAATGCTGGATTTAGCTCTGTCCATTTAGATTCCCTTTGGGAAAAAGGTCAGCTGGGGAAGCAGAACCCCTGTAAGCAGATGTGGTGATGGAGGGTCCCCTGACTATCCAGGTAATTCAACACGCTGGTTTGGGAGAAAGCCCCAGAGAGAGAAAGACAATACACAGTTGGTTGGCTTGGTGCATTTTGCCACAATGCACTTCCAGAAGTTGGCATTCTCAGCATGCACAGCCCACCACCATGAGGGAACCCAGGACTCAAGTGCTTTTCCATGCAGTTTTAATGACCCTCTGAGGTCAATGGTGTGCACAAATGCCACAACCACAGATGCTGACATAAGAAAGGACACAGACAAAGGTCTTATGCACAAAGCAGTGAAACCGAAAAGAAAGTTGTGCATGGTACTTCGAAACGCCACAAGACTTCTTTAGGACCCTGTGTGGCAGTACTTCACAGGAAATGTGTTTCGTATTTCCACTCAAGAAGGTTAAGTGGTTGAAAACTACAGTGCATTTTCAATGAATGGGATGTGAAGCACTTTATTATTTTTCCCCCATCGATGTAAGGAGACATGCTGACTTCCTGAGAAAGGAGGAGAAAAGTCTCCTTGCCATACACAGGGATTTAAAGAAGTATTTCCATGAGCTCTAACTGAAGCTACCACCTGCAGCTGGAAGCAAGAGCCTCAGCGCTGGCCAGGTGTCCCCACTGGTGGCTCCCACTTGCTTCGTGTCTGCTGTTCAGCCTGAGCCAATACTTCACACCAGCAGGTGAGAGCTGCCTGCCTGTCACCTTCAACACACTCAAGATGTGAGACATACTTGAACTGGGGAGGACGGTGAGGAAGAAGGAAGAAATATTGCTTAGGAAAAGGAAACAGAAGTAGATCCCCAAGGCCAGTGGTAGTGGATGCAGATGGGTGGGTCTCCCAGTCCTGGGTCAGAGGTCAGGAAATCTTCCTCCATTAAGAAGGAAACTCTAGTGAACCCAGCTGGGAATGACAATGGCTGCCGGGTCAGCTGGGGAGAATTAGGCTCATGGAATTCAACTGCTCCAGAGCCACTAATTAAACTGTCTTTTAAACACTGTAACTTCTTGGATTTGCATCTGGGTAATGTACTTCAGCTGCAGGGTCCTGTACACTATAGATCAAGTCTTCCTTCCGAAGGCTTCTCAGAGCAGCTGGGCCCTGGTCCTCCCACCACAGGCTCCCCTCTGTTTGTCTCCTCCCTTAGAGGGGGGCTTCCAGCTGCCCCCTAGCCAGTCCCTTCCTCCCCAGCAGCCACAGCAGCCCTCCCAAAACAAAGCCTCTGTTAAGTCACTTCCCTGATCAAACACCAATATGATAGTATAGCATTGTCTAAAGACTTTCTATCATATTACAGACTAAGAACAAAAATCTTGACCTGGACCCTGCCAGGAATGGGGCCCCATTTTACCCTTCAGGGGGGTCCACTCCCTGCATGCTAAGTCTTAAACTTCAGCCAAATTGGGTGACCAGCTGCTGTGCAGGAGGCCCCCAGGACTCTCTACGTTATCTCGAGTTTTCATACCAGAATCCTCACTTTTTTCTCCTCCCTTGGAGATTAAGTGACTTATCCATCACATTCAACTGCAAGAGTAACTGAGCAACTCAACCAACTCCACACACCGTGGAGCCACACGGCCTGTGTTGAAATCCCAGCTCCACCAGTCACTGGCTATGAGACCCTTGGCAAGTCATGAGACTGTGACATAAGGCTATGAGACTCGTGGCCAGACTCACTGGTATGAGACCCTTGTGCCTTAGTCTGTAAATGGGGCACATTGCAGATGTCTCAGGTTACAGTTGCCTCAACCGCAAACAACAGTTACCTCATAATAGGGTTAAATTAATTAATATTTGTAGTAATAGGCAGAGTAGTGCCTGTAATGCAGCAAATGCTATATAAGTGTTACATGTAGCAACAATAACAACACATACACACATCCTCCCTGTGTTCTCAGAGTTGCTTGCACACAGTAAGAGTAGAGACTACACTAAGTCTAGTTGTGACATGAATCCAAGTTAACCAACTAGCCACTTCTTAGTACTGCTGTGTCAACAAACCTCACTCCCTTGGTGATGCAGTATATATAGAATATAGATCTCTTTGGGGAGTGACCCCATGTTCAGATAAGACTAAAACATGATTCTAGCCTCAAAAGAGAAACACAATTTTTCAGCAAATGTTGGTAGTATGCCTCCTTCTGTCTCTCCTCACCAATGAGCAAAAACTGCTTATAATTTCTACCTCCACTCCATTCTGGTTTCCATTTTTGGCTGCTCTGTGCTTGCAGCTTCTAGGCTTCACTGGGAGTCAAAGATCCCAAATGTTAAGATCGTTCCGAAGAGCATGCTGGCAAATGTCCTAAATGTGCTGGGCCAGATGACAAGCATCCATCTCCGATGAAGGAAGTATCCAACTGAAATGATGGGCACCATATGAGAAGGAGAATCCCAAGGCATGACGGAGACCAGAGGTGCTGCAGACCCACTGTCCGTTTCTGCCCGGATGGGGAAGGAAGGCAGGATGCAGTGAAGCCTGTGCCACTGCCCCACAAGCCTCTCTCGAGTGACTTCACACCATTATTGGTCTGCTACTAATTTGAGACAATGCCCAATCGCATCACAACAAATTAGCCACAGACACGTGATAGCAATCAACTCAGGGGGCGAGCCTGAGTGCGGGCTGGGGGATTCCCCAGCTCCGTGAGCCGCACGCTCCCACAGATGTTTCTAAAAGCCTCTTCCCAGAGGCCCATTTAGAGAGAAATTAAATGCAACTTCGACTTAATTAACGTTTTAAATGATAATGAATACAATGTAGATTCATAGGAGGCATTTACATTGTGTTGTAAAATTGATAAAAATTTAATAACTCTTTGTTAATAAGTTATATCTCCCCAGACCCGTAAAGCCTAAGGCGCTGCAAACTCCAGACTGGGTCTAATCGAGGCTCCTGGTGCAGGTGGAGGAAGGAGGCAGAGATGGACTTGACATTTGCTCCAAGCCTGCTCTAATTCAAACCTCTGCTTGTTCATCAGTACTTTATTTCATACAGTAAAGGTCAGGATTTGGGCTCAAGGCAGAGCCTTGACAAGAAAGCTCAAGTGGAAGGCGGGCTGGCCCTGGCATCTGTCGCCTGAGATAGTGGAGGAGGATGGAAGATGAGGAGCTAACTGGCCACATCTGCCCTCCACCATGGAGGTAAGAGGAAGCAGCCACTGCCTGGTGGTAGAAGCTGTCAGGATGAGTATCCTGACAACCGGCCACTGTCCTGAAATAAAAAAGCAAACATAATTTCTATGTCACCTTGCATAAGGGTCTCTTCTGGGCTTATGTGAGGCATGCCAACGTCTTTTCTAGTTTGTCCTTAAAGAGCCGAGTCATTTATTACAGCACGGTGTCCCTGGGAAGAGAGGTGTCCCATGATGGGGTATACACAAAGGACCCTGTCAGCTTCCCTCATTCTGACCTTTCTACTTCTTGTTTCCCAATCCTGTTTCAAAGAATTTCTTTTGAGAAGTTGGCTGCCTTTTGCCTACTGTTCCTGTCTCCTTTCATCTACCTGCAGTACATCTTCATAGTGTATTCATCTTCAGGAATTCAATCACACTCTTGTTTGGAAGGTGGTGGAAGCACAACAAGGTCTCCAAATACAAGCCAGTGACTTTACCTGACACTCAACTGAAACAATCAGCTATTTATTCTGGTGGAGAACCCAGCGTGTTGGGAGCTTTTGACAGACGAGTGATGTAAAGGATCCTTCTCAAAGGCAATTTTACCCGAGCATGATTTCTGCCTCACAATGCTGATTTAAGAAGCTGCCCACTGCACAGAGTGAGCTAGGGCCCAGAGTAAGGTATACTTCCAGTCAATCTATGGCTCAGTGTGGCTATCACAAAATCAAGCAAGAGGCAGTGGCTTCTGTAGCCTCGCCTGCTACCAACAAGAGTGTCCTAAGAAGCCCCTTCCAGGTCCATCACTAGGTCTTAGTCACAGGCGACAACCCAACGGCTGGCTAGGCCGATCTGCCACTCTGCTTTTACTTCCTGCAATGAAGTACTAAGGGTCAAATAAGGACGCATGGGCCAGGGTAGCTAAAGAGCCAGGGGAGAACCCAAAGGCTCTGGTAGTGCTTGGTGTGCACAGGTGTGATGGATACTGACAGAGAGAGAGAGCGCGCGCTCACATGAGCATGGCAAGCATGGGAAGATGGAAGAAAATGGAGACTCAGACGAACGGGCTTTAAAAAGAATACATGAAAAACTATGATCACATTGATTTGTGCTTATTATCCTTGGCTCTCTTTTTTTGTCTTTTTCTCACTGGTAGTGGTGGTGGAAAGAGGTGAATCATTGCTTTTAGGGCCCAGAAGTAAAATAAGCAAATAGAATTTAGGATTGGGGAATTTGAGGAAGTCGCCCAAAACTGCACATAAAATGAATGAGATAATTACAGGCTGTTGATTTTTAAATGTAGCTTATTAAATTAACTCTCCTTTAACAGGTGTTGGAGACTGTCAGGATAGGGTGTGTCCTATTACAGACATTTTCCTAGAGCTGTTTCCACCCCTTGCCCTTGTATCTGATTTTATGTACTTCAAAATGCCATTAGTTCACTCCAGTGACTTTAGTTCTATTGACAATGTTAATTCTCTGAATGTACAAACCAAAGGCTACTCGGGATAAGCTGATTTTTGTTTATTATCTGACAAGACTCAAGATTACACTAAACTGATTTTGGTATGTCTCCCTTCAACCTAACCATATTGGACTTCTCTCAGCTTAACCATCAGAGTTAAATGCCTTCTTGTATTATATTTATACCCGAAATAAAAGTCATATATAATTTAAAATTAGCTACAGTAGTTTGCAAAAGGATGCATGTAATTGTGCCGGTCTAAACTATTAGTAAATTGAAAGGTTGGTGTCAGTGATCACACATGTACTTTAGCTAAAGCTGGTTCCAAGTGCAAGTCTAAAGGTCTGCTTCTCTTCTACCATATGATTAATTTGTTTGTGCCAGAGTTACTGATGCTTTGTGACCAGAATCATGTCAGGCAGGTCTCAGCAGGTCTGAATCAATATGGTCCTGCGTTGCCACTGCATCATAATTTTAATTGTCCCTTTCTATTACACTTAGCAATCAGATAGCAGGCAAGACTGAAATAACAAGAATTAACTTCTAAAGAGAGAGAAAGGTCCATTTTACAAAATTATAGTGGGAAGAAATCATACTGATTGGAATCTACTTCTGTATTTATGTGCATGTATATGTTGCTAGACATTCATGTTTTACATTTAATAGTACTAGGACACAGCTACTTATGAAAAAGCCAAGGCCCACACCATCCTGATGTCTTTTGAGAGAGCTGGGACTCTTGCCCAGGACCATCTGAAGTGGAAACAAAACCAAGATGATCATAAAATGACACTCTATGCACTGATTCTAGCCTACCATATTGAACATTTCAGTCTTGCCAGAAATAAAATCCTTTTGTGATGAATCCTTATCCGTCACAATTTGCCTTACTTTCCTGACACCTTTTATTTTGATTTTTGTCTTTCCTTAACTAGTCCTTCCCCTCTGAAGGTCTTTTGGTCAACACAGTCTGGCCTTCCATCTCCTCCTGAGTTCCACAGAAGACAACTATCATAATAGCACATGACTTAACCGATCCACGGTAATGGGCCACACCTCCATAGAGCGGTGCACTGAGCAGGCAGCCCCTGCTGTTAGAAGGCAGGTTTTCAGAACTGTGTGAACACTTGTAATATATTACCATTCCTCTGGGAACCAGCTACTTCTCTTCCCACTTCAGAAAACACATAATGGGACTTTGTGTTTCAATTTAACATCCCTTAAAAACGGAAATTTTTCCCCTTATAAGAAAAAAAAATAGAGTAAAGAGGGAGACGAAAGGCAAGAGAGAAATGAATTAGGCAGTCTCCAAAGCACACTGGCTCAACTGGGAAACTGCGACCAAAGCAAGCTCCATAATAGTATAATGACCTTTAATGAGTGTCTTGGGAAACAATACAGCCCTAGCATAAAAGACAAAGGGCAAAACTCATCATGGCTCTGCTGACACTAATTCAAAATGATTTTCAGAACAACTAAAGAATGTAAGAGAAGTAATCTGATCCGCCCATCTGACCTCACTTTGATTCAAGGGCCCTTCTCCTGCCATTTCTAATTGTCAAACCCTCTACATTTCACATCTGTTCATATTTAATGAAAAGCCCACTCTCACCGCTGCTCTTGAGTCAACTTGCTCTGTCAAATGGGCACCACCCAACTCCACCACCAGCGAGGGATGCCTGGGGATTGCTATTGGAGCGCTGCCAGTGGAATTTCACGTAGAGACAGACATTTTTTTAATTGGAGAAGAAGGGCTTATGCAGGCCCAAGAAGGGGCTCAAATTGGAATGGATTTTTCTAACTTATTATTAATGGTCAAAGGTGAGTGGTCTCACACAGGGATGGATGAAATCTGCTTTTGTTTGATGGAGTGATGACGGCAGGATGACTGATGAAACGGAGAAGGCAAACCACCCCCTGAGCTGTCAGTGCCAGTTAAGGCTCCAACATGCAGCCCAAAGCTCCACGTGTTCCCTGGTGGGGACTGATTTTGGAGGCACAGGAGGGACAACATGCCACTCACAGAATGTTTCTTAGAGAATGGGACAACCCCACCCCAAGATTTTCTTCTCCCTGGTCTCCATCAACGGTTGGATTGAATTGCACAGCTGAGAAATCCCTCTAATTAAGATTTCTCTTGGATATAATGGAAATTATACACACTGGGCACCATGGGGTCTACGTGGGGGACACAGAGTTTGCTGTGACTGATATTGTTGGCCAGCGCCAGGACATGACCAAGGGGCCCTAGCTCAGAGCCACAGTGGCTCCTTTCTCTTCTCCACTGAATCTAGGCTAAGGTTTTAGAGCCTCATGATTATGTGAGAACAAAAGTTGTGCATTAGGCAGAAGGGTAAGCTGGGGGGGTTACCATTGTGGTTACTTTCACCACCATCAGTCAAAGAGATGTGACCAATTCATGCCACCTTAGGCCCTCCTCTGTTCTTCCTCCCCAGCGCCTATCTTTGAACGTGGTATCTTGCCGCACGTCGTAGACAGACAAATTCTCTGTGCAGCTCTGCCCTAGCTTATCTCTGTACTGGCATAGGAACTACAGAGAACTCTTCAGGGGAAAATAAAGTGATAAGGATTCATATGTCAGCATCTAAGGATTTTAACAGAAATCTTTCCAAGATTTTAGGCCCATGGGGCAGTCCACACTCCCTCTCAATGCAACCTCCATTAGGTATCACTTTGAAGTGAATCCTGTCCCTTGGCACTGCTCTGGAGCAGCAGGAAATCATGAATCAGAGAGGATGACTCTCTGGTCCTAGATGAAAGTTTTCCAAATGCCTCCAATATGGCTCGATGCACAGATCACGCTTTGCACTTGAACTTCGGGCCCAAACATAAGCACCTGGCATGGCACACAGTGAAGTCCCAGTTCCTTGAGCCCCAGAGGCCTCATGGATCCCTGCTACACAGCCGCACTCTGCTGGGAACAGCCTCAACACCAGCACAGGGGAGTCAAGCCAGTTCATTTGCCATGGGAATAAATGCTTAAGAGCTCAGTGATTTTCTTCCTCTTGTTGTCAGTGTACACCTACCCCTGCTGGGGAAAGTGTAGCTCAACCAGCTCTGAGCACTTGGAAGGTGAGAGGACAGGGAGCAAGAGGTTAGCAATAAATGTGTTGGGTGCTCTAAAGAGGAAGGGAGGAAGTGCAGAAACGAGAAGCATCTCTTACCTTCTATGCTACCAAAACATGAAAACAAAGTTAGTTATACTTCAAGTAAAGTCCTCCAGTGGAACCACAGCCCCTTTGGCACTTGGACCAAGACCCACAGTCCCAGGGTCTCAAACTGGAGCTTTCAGGAACTTCACTTATGAACCATATCAGGAAAACAGCAAAGTCCATGGTGAAGGCAAGGATAAGGGAGGTCTCAGGAAACTGACACATCTCAGCCTTGCCAGCTACTAGCTGCATAACCTTGACAGGTTCTTTAACATCTCTGAGCTTGTGGATGACAAAGAAGACTGATATCAGAGGCCTGTGCTATGGACTCAGGGAAATCACAGAGGATTCTGACTTAAATTTTTTGTTGGCATTTGGAATCACAATTGCTACAAGATACCTTAGTTAAACAGGGGCTATACTATTGGAAAAATAAAATATATTAATGGAACAGTTCTTCAAAATAGTCATCTTTCTGAGTCTGGAATCCACTAGCCCAATGCAGGCTGACAGACATAGAATACTCTTTTCCAGAACAAAAGACAAAATCTGGCACTGGAGGAATGAGGCACAGGTTAGAGAGACACCGTAAAAAGAAAAAAAAATACATATATATATATATATATATCCATCTGCATCAAAACTGTTGTATTTTGGAAGCTATCTAAGAAACTATCTAAGCTCACTAAAAGCAATTTAATTCTAGAGCTGGCTTGTTCTCGCTACACCCTTTCCTTCCTCCCTGTGATACAATTCAATTTACAGCCATTTCAAAAATATTAAGATGTACACTTCTGCATATCTCTGTATTAATACAGTAGGTGATATGCTGTCACTTTAATTTACATTTACATTTATTTAAAGGAGAGAGAGGAAAGATATCACCAGACTGTAATATCACAGTCCTGCATGCTATTACGAGAAGCACAAGTTAAGAAAATCAAAAGGGAGGCCTTCCTCAGCACGTACACAGAGACACAGGCAGCTGGGGCAACATGTCACCACACAGGAGTTCACACTGGGAAGAAGACATCAGCCCGACTGACTCAGAACCACAGGGCACAGCACAAGACAGGGATGATACCACAGACAGCACAAACATGGAACTACATGTGTTGAGGTTAAACTTACAGGCACGGAAACTGGTGGAGCAATCATTAACAGAGACAGAAGAAAGTGGGAAGGCTCTCTCAAGGGTGTCCACGTTACCACGCACACGGCCTGACATGCACGAGCAGTCACGCTCAGAACGTCCGCAATCAAAACAACATGCCCGTCTCATTCTCTTGTAGATGGACATCTTGGCTATAACCGTGTGGTTGGATGGGAGGAGAGGAAGAGCGGCAATTAATGGCAAGGTCACACACAGCAAGGCAGCTGGAAGGGAGCTGAAGGGATTTAACACAGGTCTTAGTTCACTTTAACAGTCTTGACCCAGAAAAAAATGCAGAGTGATTGTTGGTAACAGTTTGGTTGTACATCAAAAAAGCAGCAAAAATATAAATTGCCTTTATCGTCCCCCAAGGCTGTTGCACATGATTTTTCTCCCCTAGGTAAAGCGGTGACCACAGGAAAAGGGCATGGCTGAATACACTCAGGTTCTCAGATGGGAAGAAGAGCAAATTATCGACAGCAAAAAATGTAACCAACACTTTCCCCCTGGTATGATTAATACAGGAGGACAAAATACACACACTGCCAATCAATTAAATTAGTTGCTAATTTGGTATAATAAATGGTTTTTGCAAGAGGCAAAAATATCTAATATGTAGGCTTTCTAATTTCCATCCATTTCTGGGCATTAGGCAGAGGCTGGGATAAGCTTTCATCAAATTAGATGTGAAACGATTACGTGTTAATATAGAATCTGAGGATGCCTTTGCTGAACTTCCCGAGAGTGAGTTTACATGATGGCTACAGGAATTTAAATTTACTCTTGACAGAACAAATATCCAAATCTGTCCATATAAGAAATGCAGCTACTCAAGACTAATGCTGCAGATTTGACATTAAAGGCAGTTCACAAATAAGAAATCACCAAAAGCATATGAGATGTTGCTCTATTGGAATGCATTTAGCTACTCATGGGTGTATTTTCTGCTTAAAGCTGAGAGGATCTGAAAATCGCATCTGCCTTTCACTCCCCACCAAATAGAAATTCAGGAAGCAATCAGGTTATTGGTTAATCATATTCTTTTTTTTTTTCCTTGTACAGAAAATATTTGCCAAAATCGATTAAAACTGACAAAACATGAAATAAAAGAATAGGTTCCGTGTGAAATATCTTAATGCAATTTGCATGCGGCATTGATAGCTCTTCTAAAGCTGGTATGGTAGGTTCTGCACTGCCTGGGGATCCAAACTGAGTGGTAACCTATAAAAGTTGTTGGAAGTCAGCATCGTAGTTTCCAATGTGCTTCACCTTTGCCTTTCAAGCCAATTTATATTTCAGTACAAGAGAATGTTTTTGTACCTCACTTTGATGCTACAACAGGCAAACATGTTTGCTTATCACTTAGCATGAACTGGCCTGCTTCTCTCACAAGGTAGGAGAAGAATTCACATTTATTCTAAGCATTACTGCCAAATAGTAAACCTAAACTGAGGAGGTGTTATTCCCTGCATCCACACCTTCCATTTTGAAAGTCATTTCCCCCCCTCTTTCTTTTTCTTTGTAGAGAATGGTTGCACTCTTATTTTAAAATATGGCTTGTGGTTTTGCCCTCTTTGAATGTTACAGTCACCAGGAAGAGGGGTTTAAATCTCTCAAATGGGTCAAGTCCTGTTCTAAGACCTTTATGACTTGCCATACAGTATATTTGTCAAGCAAGGGTAACGTTATGATTGTGAAGAACAGGCACTGGGGGAGATGAATGAGAGATCTCTTCAGCAGCAACTCCATTCTTGTAAACTTGGCTCACATTTTTAGTGACATGTTCTTTTAGTGTCCTCACTAGTCTGTTGTTCAGATCATCATGCAGCCCCAGCCCTGTTCAATGGTGGTATATCATTCCTTTGAGCTTTAGCTTTTACCAAAAAACAAACAACAAAAAAAGTTCCACTATAGCATTTGAATCAGAGGAATTTAGAAGGCATGGTGTGAATGCCCAGACATCCCAAACAAACAGCAATGGCTGAAGTCAAGAAAGGGAAAAAAGTCTTCAATTAAAGACATGAACATAAATTTATCTTAAATGTATCTGGATCTGGCATACAATCTGCAGACATTCCCTTGTTTTCTCCTTCTTATTTCTTTTACTGGAAATACTGATTTGTTATTTACACAGAAGAGGAAAACAAGGATGATTTTTTGTTTCACCATAGATAAATCGTTTTGAAAAACAATTTTTTTAATCAAATGCTGTAGCAGAAGAGAAGCCCATCAAACTCTGGAATGCTATGCTTCTCATTAGCAACAGTCCCTGGTTTTCATTTCCATACTGCCATTTTGGGTTTATATACAATAATAGAATCTGACACATTTATGGGGAAAGAAAGTTCTTATAAATATACCATCTTTAAGGATAAGGGGAAGGATGATGGAGATGAAATAACTTTTGAAACTATTTGTTCAGAGGCAAATGGATGAGAATGGGTGATGTAAACCTCCTACTTGATATGAGTTCAGGAGGAAACACAGCGACAAACCAGTGGCTCTCAGGGACTGTTTGCAACTGTTATTGTTAGCCGTTCTGGTGACCATGCATTGTTCTAAAATTTCTTATTGTTAGCATGCAGGAACAGGCTGAAACTGGTAATCGAAGCAGCAAAAAACCATTTGCTATAAGAAGATTAACTGTTAATTATAAGCAGTCACATTCCAAAGCAGCATATGCATAAAAAAGAAAACATGCTATTACTCGTCATTCCTTCCCAATCATTTTTACACTCACACCAAATGCAAAATAGAAATCTCAAAAGACAAACAAGTACCACCACCACACACACACACACACACACACCCACACACACAAAATCAGCAAGACCGATCAATGAGAGGCTCAAAGACAAGACAGAAACAGTTAAAAACTATTGAGCCCCACATGTTGACAAACCTTCATGAATCAGAATGTCTAGATCAAGGTGCCACCAACTGGGAAGGTGGCTCTTTTTTGCTACTGCTGGCATAGTCCATTTCCATTGACTCCCTGTCAGGTGTCTTCACCTAGAGACTTCTGGGTCCACTTTCTTAAAGGTAAGACCTGGTGGAGCGATTCATTAGGCTTGAAGGATATGAGTACTCGCCAGGAAGAGCTCTCCTCTGGGCCATTATTCAAATCATGAACAAGCTCTTTAACTAAAAGCTGATGAGGAGTTGACTCCCTGGTGGTAGATGTTCCAGAAGAATTGAACACTCTCTGTGTAAAATTATACTCTCAAGTTGTAAAATTAAATTCTATCAAAGTTAAGTCATGGACCTCCTAATTTGGAAATTACCACCCCTCATCTCTCTCAACTCTCTCTGGCTTCCTGATCCTTCAATTTTTTTTTTAGTGAATCAGGATATTCAGAACCACTGGTGCTTTGTTTCCATTTCTCAGTGATTGTTTCCTTTTCTAGAGCTGATTTAGGTTAGAACGTTAATTTTAGATACGAAGAGTTCCACTTTAAATTCCCAAGGTTAGGTCTCAAAGTGCAACTTTGAAAGTTTCAGATTTATTAAAACAGAAATAAATTTCTTATCTACTCCCTGGCCACACAAAGCATCCTCTCTCCTTTGGTGTTTGCTAATTTTCTTTCTTACATAGTCACCCATTGTTCCCTTACCAAATCCCAATTCTCAGACAAGGTTTTCCCCAGGATGTCAATGGTAATGCAAAGTAGATCTATGAGGACATCTAGTGGATCGATGTGGAAGAGCAGCTAGTTCACGGGCAATTGGAACTAGCCTTTCTCCAAAAGGAGCAGAAAGAGGACCCTGCTGTCTCTGAGAATTGAAATATGTGCAGTGTCATTTCAATTCAATGGCTTCTCACGATCCACAGCAGATGATTAGGGGTAGGGGGAATGAAAGGGTGAGAGGTCCTAGGAGATGAGCCTAGGGTCTGCAGCCACAGCTGGCACAGTAGGACTATTTCGGTGGCAGCTGACTGGGTCTCCTTTTTAAAGCCCTGCTGCGGCTTCCTGAGACTGGGAGCAGACAAGAGTGTGTCTCTGGCAAGTGTGAACACCGAAGCTACTTGTCTTCCCATCTTAGGGCTCTTGAAACTTCATGCTCAATTAATTGCCCCGATAGGCCGACTTAACTCTAGGAAAGCAGAAATACAAGGCTCTAGGGACTCAGTTTACCGTGTGGTCCACTTCATAAAGTTCTTGCTATCGGACCAGGGCCATGGATTCTATGAGGTTATGTGGTTGCTAAGAATTTGACCCTGGGTCTCATCTTCCTCCGAAGACCTAGGTCCTAGCAGTTTCACAATTTGAGAAAAAGCTTTTATGTACTTTTCTTCACCAGGGTGAAGTGGATATTCAACCGATATTTCCATTATAACTTCCTAGTACTATTTAGAGACAAAATAAAAGTATTTCCCTAATGGACATCATCAAAACTAACTGTTTACTCTTGAGTGTTTAAAACAAAAAGGCTTCTCAGAAGTGTTCTTGGACAACTTTTCCTCTATTCTGAAAGGCCGTGATCATGAGACCAGAAACCTGTTGGAAAGTGGCTGGTGAAGACGCAGCTTAGTTACTGCTCTTTCCTTAAGTCAAATGGATAATCAGCTGTCAAACTCAGGTTCTCTGCTGGCTGCCCTTTCTGAGCCAAGCCTGGAATGGATGGAAGAATTGGATTCCATCCTATCCTCAGCACCATCTGCCTCCTGCATCAGCAACCAAACTGTCAGTCAATTTCCAATTGCAGAATCTTAATTTCCAGGGTGGATTGGAAGGGGCAGAAAAAAAGCAGTACTGGACTGAGGGGCCCAAGTGGAGTTTTCCAACTGCTGAGGAAAAATATTTTAGATTTCAAGTGAAGCAAATTCAAGGGAAGACTGGGATGGAAGAGAAAAACATCTGCCATTCAATCAATAGATACTTCTCAGGTCACAACCTCACTTTTAAAATCAGTCAAATGAAGGAGGGATTATTTCCAAGCATAAACCCTGGAGCTACTCTTCATGGGCTCTGCAGCAACCAACATTATTATTAAAAATATCCACAGAAGAAAAAGTCCACCAGGATTTAAGATGAGGCCTTTGATGTGGCACTGGCGATCAGAGAATATTCTTTCAAGTCCTATAAATGAGAAATGATATCTCCACTTAGCAAAATTCCTCCCATTACCTTCTGGAGTAAGAAGAAGGGTCTTCCAGGTGGTTTTCCAAAAACAGAAAGAGGAGAAAGAAAAAGCTAGTTAATGTTGGCAGCACAGAGCACACCAAGCTAGTTGATTCTGCCCCTAATGACCATATTGTGGCTGAGGAAGGCAGAAGTATTTGGCACTAGAGTTCTTGGTTGATTGACATTACATTTCCTCTCCATTTCTGAAGGAGCATTCAATTTAGTATGCAACTCTGCAGGTATGAAAGTGGGCCATGCCCTCAAGCCATCGTTAAAGGGTTCTGTCGATGAAGAAAGCCACAGAGTCGATTTTGGCAAGATTGTGCATTGAATTGAAGAAGGTCATTGTGTTTTGTTTTTAAAGTGAGCAATCTATACCCTCCAAATACTGATGACTAACAAAAATCAGATGATCAACTTGCCTCTTTTGCTGCAAAGGAATGAGAGGACTGAATTTGAAACATCTTCTCCAAATTCCAGAGCCATTGGACTGAACTGTTCCACAGATTGAATCTCCTTTTCAGTAGAGCCTTACAAACACGAGTAAAGACCCAAAGCTCAACGCTGGCCTTAAAAGCTCCTCCTCAATGGCCACATCTTGTTGAGTAAAACGGCATCCTATTCCTTGAGTAAGCTAGAGGTTCAGACACTTGCATTGATTTGATCAGACTTACGCATAGCTCATTGCTGAAATGGAATGTTCTCCTCCAGTCAGTTTTTCTGCCTTAAACAGGTAAACAGATCTTCCAAGATGTCTGACTAACACTCATAAAGCAACTGGGTGTGTCCTACTGAGTACTGACTAAAAGAAAAACTTCATTGTAAAGCTAGGAAATTTCGTAGACTGCAGAAAATAATTACCACTGTGCAAATACTTGTCTCCAGTAAGACAATTGAGATACTTACAGTCCCAAAGTTGAGTAAAAATATGAATGTTTACATATAAGAATGTACATATATTCTGATACATCATGGTACATATTGTGTGTGTGTGTGTGTGTGTGTATATATATATATATATCACAACATGGGAATATATATGTGGCATATGTGTTTCCTTTAGGAGAGGAATTCAAGCTCAATAGCAAAGGAGACCAAGTATAATTTAAGAAAGGCAAGCATGACAATTACCCCAGCTGATGAAGCATCTACAGCTATAGTGGTAATTATTTCAGCCTAATCAGAGTCCCTTAAAAGTCCTGAGACAAGGTCTTCAAGAGAAATACACTGTTGTCAAGGTCTTATTTTCAAATGGAAAAATAAGACAGTGCCCGAAGCTGGCCAGAGCCTGGGGACTGCGGTGGACGGATGGAGAGCAGGCTCCCTGTGGACTCTCTGGCTCCAGACTACTCTGTAGACTGCATTGGGGGATGAAGGAGTTGGGGCATGATGTCACTGCTACATGCAACATAAATATCAAAAGTAAAAAGGAAACTACAACTGTACAGAAAATTAAAAGAGTATCTCTTCTAGAGAAAGACAGGGGGAACTGGACTCCGGGCTGCTGGGAACCCGTTTTACTCACAATATATCACTACCAGTGTGCAGTTAAAATAGAGTAGGGGCCGTATTCCAAGGCAGCAAAGAGAAAAAAAATAAATCAAAGATATGTCAATGATTTGCAGTCAAAGAAAATTCCTTCAAACACATCAAACTAGACATTACTTGTCCCCTAGGAGTCCACACTTTGGCAAACTTTTAGAGGCTGGGGGAAGAAATATAAATCATTAGACAATGTTTGTTACACAGAAAAAGAAAATGAGTAAATAGTAGACCCTGAGAACTTGCTCCTCGGCCAGACAGCTGAATTTGACTCTTTTCCTTGATAGAGAGCTATGAAGAAATGGAAAGAAATGCAAACGTTAAACTATACTATCACAGGATTTCCAGAAATGGAATGTCTGCACCTGATATTTCTCCAGATGAGATGACGTGAAATGTTGAAGGTTACTGAATGAAAGTGAATGAGGAGGTAGGGGTGGAGGTGAAAGGGGAAGACTGGGTTGGGGAAGAAGGGTTAGGAAGCTATGGGTAAGGACCAGCGACTGTCATGGGCTCTGCCCTCAAGGGATCTACCATTCCAGGGTGAATTATTAATACCTGGACTAACACGTTTGGACAGATGAGTATGTGTGTCAGCTGTCTTCTCCAACTTAGACTGGGAACTAAGCAATGTCTGTTCAAAGGCATGGGGGTCCCCGCAGTGTGTTATTAATAATCCTAGTTTCTTCTAATTAAAGTTTTTTTGCAGCTAAAACATCTTCTCCAATTTCCTCACTTGCCTGTCCTACATGGGGAGGTTTACTTTTAATAATTCATTTTATTCTAACCACCCCCTCACCTCATACACACATCTGCATCCTGCCCTCTGATCTATGGCCTTTCAATTAGTAGGAACAATATTCGGACAATTCTGATTGTTACATAGCCAAAGGCCTTTGTGAAATGAAGAAGCTGAGGTTGGGGGAGAAGGCACACAGATGTACAGAGAAGGAAGTGAGGCCCTTGTTGCACTGGCTTGGCTTTGTAGAGGCAGGCCTTTTGCAGCAATTGGTGCAGTGTGTAATGGGAGATTATATACCTCACTAGCCCCACCAATTTCAAAGGAAATGAAGAGAATAAAATTATTTCAAACAATTATGTGCCTCTCTCTCCAGGATGAAGCTAAAGCTTGCTGCTGTTTACTTGTCTGGAACCAAGGTGGAAAAATATCCTAGAGGACAAATCCTTATTTCTTATTTCTAGGGACAGTTTAGTCTGCTGTGTTCCACTATGGCATCCTATGAGGGACGTTCCAATGTCAGAGCAAGAGTCAGAGAAGTTCTCACCTCATCCTTCCACTTCCACTCCTTCCTCCCGAGAATGCTCTCCATCTGGACACCAGGGACATCTTTTAAACTAAGAACTAATGATGACATTTCCTCACTTAAAATCTTCCAATGACTTCCTAATATAGGACTAAAACCCCCACTTCTTACCACGGCCCCTCCCTCCCTCCCTCTCTAATCTCATCTCATACTATTATCTCCCCAGTGCCATTAGTCTTTCTTCTATCCTTCAAACACCACAAACTCATTCCTGCCTCCTGACCTTGACTTTTGCTCTTCTCCTTACCTGGATTGGGTCTTGGCCTCAACATCAGCCCTGACTGAGGCCTTCCTGACCTTCCAAGCTATAAAGTAGCACCACTGAAGTATTCCTCAACCCTCAGGCAGTCTCTTCTCTCCTCTTAGCACTGGCTATCTCTGAATTTATTTATTTGCATGATCATGGTTTGTCTCCATTCACTGGAGTAAAAGATTCAGGAGGGCAGGGACTTTACCTTGTTCACCACTCTATCCCTGGAACCAAAAATAGCACCTCATTCAAAGAAGATACTCAAAAATATGTGAATGGTTAATCAATACATGAATCACAGTCTTGCTATTTCCTTGATACTCTGTGGGACGAGGGTCTGGTAAATATCCTGTCAGGGATTATTGGCCTCACTTTCCTCCCTTTCTCAACTCCTTACTACAAGCGTTCCTTACAGAATTGTTCACCTCTTGTATTTGTTGTTCTCTCTTATTTGCTTCAACCCTCAGACGGTTGTGCTCCTTCTGATTGAAATGATTCAGGAGATGTCTGGTCAACTCAGCCATGCTGCTGTGTCCACAACCAACTGAGCATGGCTAGGATGGACTGCCTGGTGAAGATGGTCTTTGGATTCATGGGGTCCGTGGGGGTTGAATGGGCAGTGAGGTTCGTTCTAGGCCTTGTTCTCTCTTAGATGCTCTTCTTGGTAGGTTGTCAGAATCAGGGAATTCTTAGGTCCCAAGAAATTAGAGGCTCTTGTTTTGAGATATCAATAAATACTCATCTTCATAAGAGTCTGGGAGAAGGGGACCAGCAGTATTAAGTCAGTGGAAACAGGGGGAGGAAACCCATGGGCCTAAGCTGCCCCATCCTGAGGGGATTTCTGCAGAAACTTCTCTAGACCAAGAGTGCACCCCAAGGGAATTTTCCCCATGGATTGAGGAACTTCTTTATGCTCCAGCAGAGTGATATTTATAGATGACTGGTTCTACATTTTCTGTACCCCCTCTAGGGGTATAATGAAAAACGTCCTTCCTTCAGTGGCATACCTCAGAAATGGTGCTCTTCTGTCTGGCTTCTGCTTGTGAACCAGGATTTTTATGGGGTAATCTTTCATAATTGTTCTTACTCATCAGACCCAAGACTGCCCATCTTTCCTTTCCCTTCTGCAAAAAAATGTTAGAGCACCCAGAGAATCAATAGAGGCCTTCAGGTGTGCCCAAATCCCTGTATGTTGGCTGTGTGACTTGTCAGCAATCTCATCCTCTCAAGCTTGGAAGATTAGTTTCCTCTTTTTGTAAAATGGGATTAATAACACACCCTGCCGATTACATGGGGTTAGGGTGAGAATCAAAGCAATGATGGTGAGGAGCTTTTAAAACACTAACTCACCATAGGAAGGATGGCATCATTTTTTTTTGTTGTTATTTTTTTTCCGAGGGTTGAGAACAATTTCTATTAGGCAATACAGCATAATTACTGCAAAAGGCACAACCTTCTCAAAGCAAAGGCCACTTAAGTCATGGTGTCTCAGGAGCTCACAATTCCACGTTCTAGACTCACTATATCTTTCTCAAGAGGCCCCAGTGGCAAACAGCTTTAGAAGGGTCTTGAGACAGAATATGCCAGAAACAACTGAGCCCAGTCTAGTCTACCCCAAAGAGCAACAGTGCTTGAGGTCGACCTTTGGGACGATGGCAATTGAAGCCCTTTGACAATGGAAAGTTTTTTCTTGGGGGCAGTCTGAAGGCATCACAGTTGCAGATTCTGGCCTGTGGTATTAAAACTGGCAGGAATTCCAAATGGAAAGAGTCAACTTCCATTTTGGAGACCAAGTCCTCAGATTTAGTTTCTCTCTCAACCCTATATACCCAGGGGCCCCCAATCCACTGGAAATCATGATACAAAAACACTTCATTCTCTATGGCTTTAGTTCTCCTCCTTTTTATATATCATACTTGTCTCTTAGACTGGACACATCTACTGAGGCGTCTCTAGAGTAAAGAAGCAGGGACTAGGCACAGGGTTCATTCCTAGGTATTGACGGTGGTGATTTTTCATCCTCTGCTCTAACAAAGCAAGGACAGGTATTGATTTCATATTTCTTTAAACTGGTGGGTGAAACATAAACATATTCAAGAAAACTCTTGATGTTTAGTGTTTCTCTAATAAGAAAAGGAAAGGAAAAGGAATTTGGGGAATAGGAATGAGAGAGGGAGGGGACGGGGAGAGAAACACTACTTACGCCGTTTACAGCCACATTTTTTTATTCTTTTGGGATCTGTGATGTCATCATGACAGGCCTTGCAGTAAAAAAATGCCCTGGAAAAAGAGAATGGAAAAACTGACACATTTCATAATCCACCCAAATGAAATGAGTACCACATTTCCTCCATGGTGGTGCCAAATTAATGAAACACGCCAGCATTAATTTCCTTTAATCTTTTGAAAGGTTTAGACATTTGCAGACGGAAATGTTTGTTGCAAGACCATTTATTTCAAACACAGGACTCTGTGATTTGAGTTAGTGTTCCTTTTCATAAACTTCCATTTGCAAAGGAACTGGGAAAAAAAGTTGCTGATGTGACACACTGCGTCTGCTCACTCGTCTTTCATTTTTGAGAACAGCCTTTGATGCTACTCGTGGGGACACGTGGGCAATGAGCCCTGGGCCCTTGGTGGGGAAGTTAAATACAACACCAAAAGTCCCACAGTCTGGTCAAATATATACTTGAGGGGGCAGAAGTATGTCGTTTCTCGGTCAAATGAAAATATCAACCTTGTCACTGTGAAAGCACCTTTTCTGGACAGCCAAAGTGAGACAGAGTTGAGGAGGTCTGCAGAGAAGGAAAAACGAAAGCCACGAGTCAGTGGGTTCCTCTGTCAAACCCCCTCTGGAGTTTCATAGCTTATTTTACTCCAATGCTGACTGGACCAATTCCCATGCTATCCAGCCCTGAGAACATGCACTAAATGAGGGTTTTCTTCTCACTGTGGCCTTGTCCTCCAGTTTCCTGGTCTGCATGTCAGGTGGGAGGAGTCAACAGGAGACTGTAGGGTGAGGGGGGATGAGGTCACCACCTTGACCCCCTGGGTGCCCTCCTGGCCAGGTCCATGAAATGGCACATGACAGCCTCTCTCTCCAGTTCCTGATAGCCCTCCTTCCCCTTGACCCTACAGATCTAGGGTGAAGGTGGCTCCCCTTTCTTGCTAGCTCTGGAGTGTTTGGCCATCCCTTATTGGTTTTCCTTAACTATCTGGCCATAACTTTACACATTCTCTTCATAAAACTCTCCTCCTTTTTCCCATTTAAGTGTGTCATCAGTTTCTTGCCAGGACAAGAAACAGCACCCACATTTACATATTCATCTCCAATTCACACTTATCCCCAGAACTCCAGACTCTAAGATCCAACTGCCTTTATGATATCACTGTGTATATGTTTAGTACACATCTCCTACCTAACATAGCCCAGATAGAATGCTTAACTTCCTACTATCCAAAACTTGCTCCTTCTCTAGTATCCCTCATCTTGGTTAAGATCAATACAATCTAAGCCCTGACTCTAGCCTTCACCCTTCATTCCTCTTTTTTCCCTCACTTCTACCCAATTCACTGGGGGGGGGTTGCACACTCTCCAAAATATAGTCTGAATGGGACCTACTTCTCTCCACCTCCACTCAGTGGTCAGTCCAAGCTGCCATCATCTCTCACCTAAACTGTGTAATAGGCACACCTAAACTGTGTAAGAGTCTCTCACCTCTTCTCCTGCCCCATTCCTCTCATTCTCTACAATGCAGGAAGAATGACCTTTTCAAAACATACATCAGATCAGCTTAAAGCTGTCAATGATTTCCATTTTATAACAGATCCAACCATTTTATAAAGTGCTTTAGGAGCCAGCCTCTGCCTCTCTCTCTAACCTCATCTCATACCACTCTCTCCAAATCTATTCCCTAAACACACTTTCCTTCTTGGGGTTCCTACCCACAATGAACTTCTTCGCAGCCCATCTCCTCTTCCTATCTGATCCCTGCCTGATGGATTATTTAGCTTCATCTCAATCTCTGCTCAAATACCACCCCCTCTGAGCAGCTTTCACTTATACCCAACCCAAATCAGTGACTCAGTTGCATTAATTATTTTACCATTAATTAAAAAAAAAACAAACAAACAAACAAAAACTATCATTCTTTCCGGCCTAGAATATGAGCCTTGTGAGAGTTGGGACTTCTCCCATTGTTCACCACTGTTTTCCTGGTGCCTTGTATAGAACCTTCTAAATGTAAATGACTTACCCATATTTGAAGGGTGAATGAATGAGTGAGTTTGAGACTGCTTCCCAGTATTGTTAGGTCTGCCAATTTTTCAGGAGAAACAAGTAATAAGGATTTTTATATAAAAGCTTGTAACTTTTTTCACCTTGGCAACTCATTTATTTTTAAAAATTGTGACTCAAAAGAATCATATGTGCAAGCCAAATTGAGTCACTAAGCCACCGTTTTGTGACTCCTATATTAAAGTCTATGTTCCAACGTTATTTTAAAAGGAAAATATTTGGTGGCAAGGAGGAAAGAGCAAGTACCCAAATGTCCATCCTCAAGTGACCTTCTTAAGACTGCAGTGGGATGATTTCACTCCTCATTTTCTAACACACTGCATCTGAAGCTTTCTATGAGCCAGAATTCATTAACTTCTTTTGTTGCTTTCTTGCAGTGGAGGGTGCAAACTCGATACTAGATCATCATAATCTCCTTTTCCATTTTTACAAAACTTGTTTAGTTTCATTCAAATCTCCAATGTCCTTTCTGTGGTTTTCTGCAGTCTTCATCTATTTGAAATCCCCTAACTGACAGCATTTGCTTTGACACATCACACACCATGGAAAATTACAGGCTGGTGTTGTAGCTGATTGTGTCAGCATGTATTTGTGAATACCATAAAGCACTGAAATGAGACATATTGCACTCCCTAATATAGGAGGTAATTTGTTTTTTGGACGGCCTGGCATTTGTGACATTCATTAGTGAGAGATGCAATAGGAAATAGAATTACACAAATGGGAGTTTCATGTTATATTTGCTATCTGGGAGGTATACGTGATATATGGTGCTCCTGTGCTCCCCAGCCTCCTGTACTTGGTGCTGAGATGCTGTTTCAAGCTTTTGTGTCTCACAGTCTGGACAAGGGCACAAGCTTCTTCTCCAGGAGACCTGATTGGAGCACGGGGAGAGGGAAGGTTCAGTCCCATTCATCCTAATTTCCCTTCTCAGGTGTACCCAGTTCTCAGGATACTCTTGAACAATAGGGAGATTCCGTGAACTGAGTAGGGAGGTATTTTTCCCCTACAATTGAATCATGGCAATCTTTCCCCAATTTGCAGAAATAAATTTAAGTTATTAGAGAGCTCAGTTTAAGAATTCTTTTTTCTTCCACCAGCCCATATTTTCTTTTTCCCGAAAGCTTCTGTAGCCAGTATGGCTTAGTTTGCTAGAGTGGGTGGGGAGGAAGAGGACCCTAAGTATCCATGCTCACATGTCATTGTTCTGTGCTCAGCGTGTCAGGCTCAACCTAGGCAAATAATTAAGAGTGCAAGCTCTGGAACCGAACTTCCTGGCTTTATTCCTCACTAGCAGTATGGCTTTGGGCAAGTTAGTTAGCAAGTTGTGCCTCAGTTTCCTTATATGTAAAGTGGGAAAGAGTAATGCTACCTATCTCATGGGGTTGCTGTGAGATTTTAACAAGTTTTAGATACAGAGAACCTAGTACCTAAAATAGTGCTGGGGTGTAATAAACCCTCCTTTGTAAGAATGTGGTAGTATTACTAAATTTGGTAGAAAGAGAGTGGGTTTTAGAAAAGGAAAGACCAGTTCCATTCTGGGCCCTGCCACTTACTTATGTGCCTCATGGCCTTGGACAAATCACTTATCTCAGTTTTACAGATGAGGAAACCAAAGCTCTGAGTGTTTAAGAAGACTTACCTTCCAGGGTTATTTTGAAGAGCAGCAATAAAGAATGTAGCACACCTAGTACAGGCCTGGCTTTGACGAGGAACTCATTCAATGAAGACTATAGGCTTATATAAATAATGATAGACCTTCACAATTAATAATGTACTTAAAATATTTTATGGAATATTACTCTTGAGCTGAATGACCTGTCTGAACATTTGCATCGCATTTTCTGCTAGTAAATTTCTCCAAGTTCATAGGCTAGAATCAAATACAATATTCCATGTTGTGCTGGAAAGGACCTGGTGAATTCCTAGGCTGCTTAAACAGGTTTAAGGATACGAATAAAAATGTCATGAAACATGCAGGCCAATGAAATCCTGTGCTGTACTTAGAGTGGCTTAATAGTTGAAGCTGACAAGTTCAGCCACTTACCTAGTAGGCCACAAATAGAAATAGAGCCAGTTTCATATTCCATCTGAAATTAATCCCAACCTTTTGAAATTCTATTTGGCAGGGACAGTAGAAAACTGATAATTCTCAAGTAAGTTTCCCAGATAATACTAAGTAAAGAGAACTAGACAAAGAGCCAATTGTCTTGTTATGTTGTTCTGGGTCATCAGGAATCAGGATGACCTTGAGCAGTCATTCAGCTCTCTGAGCCCCCATATTCTCCCTCATAAAATGAATGAGCAGGTAACTAGGCTTCTTAGTTCTAAAATTTTATTATTCTCATTTAAAGATGTGGAATTGACTACATGAACAGGAGTCCGTGGAAGTTTTTCTTACACCAATTGATGGCCATAGACATGTTAAGGAGTTTTGGGGTTATGGAAGCCTGCCTACTTCCATGGGTCAAGGTGTCTATGGCTGGGCCAGAAAGAAAGTCAGTTGAAAATAAACTCTTACCTTTTAACTTCTTTGGCATCACTTGCGATGAAAAATCCTAAAGTACCTTCTTGGATCTTAAGATGGTTTCCAGGATTAATTAATATACTGCTCAGTGAACAAAAACAAACAGAGAAGATACATTTGTGAGGTCATGTTCTGAATAAAACCTCGAAGGCTACACCATACTGTTGTGTTTATAGGGGGCCCACTAGTTTAGAGCTTTCCCCACAGATTTTGTCCAGAGCCCAATGCCCACTGCCCCATACATTTAGTTGGATAATGCCATCATTAAGCACTACTGCTTACTTCCCAGGTTGGCATGCTCCCAGTTGAGGAAATCAAAGCAAATCAAAGTTTTAGGGCCTGGGTTTATATAATGGGGCAGTCTAGCTGCCATCATGGGCATATGATTTGAAGCAAAGTCCATCAGAATACATTCCTTTTGAAACTGCTATTGGTGGTCAACACAGAAGCATTATTGGCCTGATGAAACTATTGCTACAACAATTTTCCATTAAATGACAGAGCATTAATGGGACCCCTATATGTATACATAAACATACATGTACACACACCACATATTACCGTGGGGAATGGTACAAGACACCCGTAACCAATGCAGAAGCAAACCGAACGTCTTCATGACATTGCTAAGGACATGGAAATTGATTCCATGTACAGCCTTTATAGGAAGAATTGGATTTACCCAAACAGTTTTTTTTTTTTTTAAGTTAGCAGTTGGATATACTTAACAATTCCAGTCTGCTGTTTATAAAAACTTACAGGGTGTTTGAATAAGATGTGTGTCTAGCATGTCCTAATTGAGGCAAATTGAGAAAACAAATGCAAACCACCCCTTAAAAAAACTTGCCCTGCAGAGAAGTGGGAATCTAAATATACATTGTCCTATTTCAAAGTGGCATAAATAGATTAGCTGGCCAAGATGTGTTTGGACTGACAGAAGAGATAAATGTATCCTAATCTAATAAATGGATGAAACAAACAACTTTAATTTTCTGCGGATCAAAAGCAGAATACAAGATTGTCTGATGCATAGACTGAGAAGAAACTTCAAGCTTAATGGATACTGAATTTAGGGACTCTGAATGAAGCAACAGAAACAACAGAGGTACTCCTTGTTCTGAAAAGATGTTGCTTAATAAGGTAATAGATATTTGGAATCAGTCTAAAGGAAGTTTTCAGCTGCCCCAAACAATCAAAATATAGAGGATGGTAATTAACACATAATCTTTTCTTCTACTGGTAAACCATTTCAGAAAAGTGTTGTGGTCAGTGAAGTGATATGTCTGTAGTCATACAGGAAGGACACAGGTGAACCTTTGTTCACCTGGTTGGGAGACCTCTGAGCAGATCATTATTGCAAAATAATTGTCTGTGGTCACAAGAACATCCACCATTACTTATAACAAGACCTGACAGGAGGAAACTGTACTTGTGTCATGGCTATTATTAACACTCGATAATATCAAAAGGCTATGAAGATTTAACTGTTCAGCCCTACAACCACAGGCAGCAATGAGATTCCTCCCAAATCAGAGAGCAGCAGTCCACACTAATAGCATGGCCTGCACTGAGCAGCAGCTCTCCATAAGCACCTCCTAATGACCCCTCCACCAACTCTTCACATAGGTATAATGAGCCCTCTGGCTTCATGCAATCACGAGGGCGAAGTGTCAGAGCTCATACAGTTTAGATGAATTTATCTTTCAAAGCCAATTCAGTATGATGTTTTAGAAGGACAGGATTCTAAATTTTGCACATTTTTTTTTTTTTTAACCTCCTTTCCTGCAAGGCAGTTTTTACATGCCCTGGCTCTACAATCAGAATTTGGGTCCAAATTCCAACGCTACCCCTTAATAGCTGTTTGACTTTGGGCCAGTTACTAAATCTCCCTAGAACTCAACTTTCTTACCTGCAAGAGGTAGATAATGGTAATAATAGTCTTTAGAGAATTAAGTGAGATGATGTATAGAAGGCTCAATGCATGTGAGTTATTGTTCCTTTTCTTAATTCTTGTAAAGAAAAGCCAAAGTGTATTTCATTTTCAACAAAGTTATCAGAGATTTTCTCTAGATGACCCCATGGAATATAACACAGGCTTCTTATCAAAATACCTTGCCCATTAATGAGATGAAATTATAGAGTAAAGAACTGTACACTACAGAATAATGTATAAGGACTTACACAAAAAATTCCATGCACTCTGGAGCCTAAAGGAGCTAGTTCCTTAAAGTTATAAAAGCCCACATTTTGACATTATTCATATAAAAAATGCAAGAAAAAAATTCTGAGTGGAAAAAAAATCCTATCATGATTTGAACAACAGAATTCAAAAGGAAAAATCTGACCCACATCAAAGTCTTGGTGACATATATGAACCAAACGAGCATCACATAGAATGCTGTTTCCTTTTTTCACATTATGTGCTTCATTATTCTTTATCAACAATGAACAAGAATTAGCCTACAATGAACATTTAGAATTGGCATTGTAGAGAGTGCAGGTTGAGATAATTTATTACAGCCTTTGAGCTTGCTTTAGTCCAGTTAGTGCGGTGGAGAAGAAGGATTTGGGGCTCTGATGTAAAGCACATTTGTGTTTCAGGTTTGCTGCTGATGTTGGTTAAGTGCTCAGGCACATGAATCAGGTCTCACCTCTTTAGGTCCTGGCTTTATAAATGCAGGTAAGCCTCACACTTCTCATCCATAAAATGGGTGAATAATTGCTAGCTTACAATGTCTTTAAGGGAGTTAAAGAATGTACCATGTGCAACATGACTGACACATAGAAGGTCTTAAATTCATAGTTGCTACTCTCAGTGAGTTAGGTGATTATAAAACTGAGAGGTAAATAAATGCCCACAGAACTATTACTCTCCACTTTGTCCTTGCTGCTAATAAATGACCCAGGAGGTGCCCTATTGTCATTGGAAGACTTTTCCACTGACTGCAAGGAAATCCAAAACATTTTATCCCTGCACAATATCTGGTGGTCAGCTAATTTAGACTGACTTTTGTCTGCATAGTGAAGTATCCACTATTCCTTAAATCTATGTCTGATTGTGTAAGGAACCAAAAGCATCTCTAATTGCCTCACAGATCATGTGGATTCCAGGATGCCCTCTTATTCCCTGTGAACAGGGGTGAGGGGGGTTAAACCATCCCCATGTGAGATGTGAGGCAGAACCATTTGCAGATACTGAGCTAAGGCTAAGGCAGCCTTCTGGGTGGGAATCTAAAGAATGGACCCAGCCCTTGAAGCAATGAAAGAAAGAAATCTAGATACATAAAGATGCTCTTGGTGCTGAAGCACCAGGAAGTACATTACTGGTTTTATATATATATATACTTATTTTAGACATTAAGTCTTCTATACACATTCCAAATCTAGAAAGTTTAAATAAAATGCTAATCCCTCTCTTCTTCAAAATATAAAAAGACAAGGATTTTGGATAGTGGTGACTTTCTCCCCCTTTTGCCTACTATCTTTAGAATTTGTTATTGACCTTCTAATAGGAATACATAAATTTTTCCAAGGATCTCTGATCTCTTTAGGAGAGTATCCAATATTAAGTTTGTTTTGTTCTAATGACTGCCAACAGTCTCTCTCCCTGTGCACCACTCTAAATCAGTTCTCTGGCTCTAACTTTATGTAATTCACTAGTTTATCAGAGATAAACTTCAACATGTGTCATATGAAGAATCATGAAAATCTCTAAGAGAAAAAACCCATATATCCATTAACAGAATTCCAACAAGGACATCTTGGCAGAGGTGGACTTTCCCTCATTTCAAGGACTATATAAATTATCCTTTCTTCTTTGACCTTACTGGTTTCAACAGAAAACATCCAGTGACAGCTGGAAGCACAGGGCTAGTATGGTCCCTTCTTCAAGGATACTTGCTGTCTCTGTTTCTTTTGCTCTCAGACTAGTTTTAAGTCTTGACTTATTCTGTGTTTACTCACCTCCTACATGGAGCAAATACGTATTTTCTGTAAGGAACCCACAGTTCAGTAGAAGGGTACAAAACATGATCACATTCTGTTTACCTTTGAGTTTTTTGGAGTAGCAGGCTTAGAGCACTGCATGCAACAGGCACATTTCAACTATTTGTTGAATGAATAAAAAAAATAAGTTTTTAAAACCTCGTCCCAGAAGTTTTCCTTCTTCACAAATAAGTGGAAAGGAGGTCACAGTTTTCTTTCAATGAACAAGCTACAATTCTCATCAGTCAGGCTGATTAAAGGAGTGACCACACCTCTGCTAGGGCTAGGGGATTGGCCAATGAACTAGCAATCTCTCAGAGGCATTAAGTATGAATATGTAAATATCCCAATATGTAAACAGCGTGCCACTTGTGAAGTTAGAGCAATTGATTTCAACATTGAAAGCAAACCTTCAAAGAGAAATATGGGTTCCTACACATAAAACACATCTACATGGAATTGGCTAACGGGGCTCAGTCCCATGGGGAAATGTCTCTATCAGGTCCCTCCATGAGAGCAGCACCATGTCTCAAGTTGTATCACACTTCATCGGGTATTTCTTGCTAAACACTGGGTCAGGTTGGAAGACTGCAGCTTGATGGAGGAAAGAAACGAATTCCTTTCTCCACCACTTGTGCATAACTGGGAGACATCTAGTTTTGTCTTCAATCATTGTAAACTTTACTTGTTTCCTGTTTCTGGAGACAGCCAATGATTGGTAATTCAACTGAAACAGATATTGTTTAAGGAAACGTCTATCCATTACAGGTAAATATGGTAGATATATATTTCTCTCCTCTCCCTTTCATTTTTGGTAGGTGTAATGTACCATTCCTTAGGCAATTTTTAAAAAAATAGCATGACTCATATGAGAACATAGTTTGTACTTGATAACGTAGTAATTATATTTGTGTCTAGCAAGCTAATGGGACTTCATTAACTAAAGCAAGCAAATAAGAACCATCTAGGGTTTCCGTTCATGCTATGCCCAGATGAATCATGCCATTGAAAAGAGGCTTCTTTGATCACACAAGTTCATATACAATGACTCTCAGTTGGAACTTTCTTTGAACCAATTGTGTCCCCTCTCAGGGAGTATGACTGCATTTGTAGTTTATAGGCCATGTGCAGGCACAGTTTGGAGAAACCCCACATCTCAAATCTTATCACCTTTCTGGAACTTTTCATTTTTTCTGGGCTTTAAAATACGTGCTGCTGGAGTCCCACACAACTAGACACATACACTGTTACTTTCGGATACCATTGGAGACACAGTTGTGTATTTCATGTGTCAATATACTTAAGCCCAGTTCACTCACACACAGACAGCACGATAAAGATTGCTCCCAGTTGGTCAGACTCAAATGACTGCCACTGTGGCCCACCAGAGATACCGGTGAGGACTTACTCAGCCTGCATCCATCTCGATAACGTTAGAAATGGCATTTTCAAATATATTTTGCACATACAAAAAATATTAGCCATATGGGATGGGGAAGAAAGAGGTGATCTAGAAAGGATAATGCTGGATGTTTGGATCTGGGAGCAAGCCAAATCATTTTCTGGTATACTTAAGACAAGTCATGCCTACATCACAACATGCCTTCACCACAAGATAAAAGGACTCAAAGGCCAAAAGCCAACAGCAGAGGTGCAACCACTGTGGACCTTTAAGATGCAAAGTGTTGCAGTAACTTCTCGCAGTTGGATCATATCAATAATGCCAAACTGACAGGAAGCCACCTCTATACATATGTACTCCAAAAATCACAGAAGAATCAGACTTTGGAAAGAGATACAGACAAATACACACACACACACACACACAATTACAAACACAAACACATGATAGTGATTACAATCACGAACAAAAGTAACTTGAAAAGATGAACAAGTAGGCATCTCAATAGTATGTTTTCAACAATATTGTCTTAGAGAACACATTATTGAAAAGCTGTCCTGGAACTATTAACCCAAAAGTTTATTTTTAAATGCCCTTGATGATGACTTAGTCATGCTTCATGCAATGTAAAACAGCAGCAAAACAGGGTGAAATCACATGGTGAAATTGAGAAGCTTCGTATTAAGAAATATGCCCAAACACACTAGGAAAAAAAGAGCCACGAGTTTGTCTTAATAAACAGTACTAACTCTGTAAATCAAGTGTGATAATCTGGCAATTTAATAGCAGTGTTCTAAGTCTATACTGAGCACTGCCTGAGAAATAAAATATTCAAAATGTTATCACCAAAATAAATGTAAGGAAAAATAGAAGTGTAAGGGCTTGGTCTCTGCTTTGTGGATAAAAGGACATGAACTCTGCTCTATAGACAAGAAACTCAACACAGGGAGGAGGAGGTCACTGGGAATGTGGATGTAGTATGTAGACAAAATGGCGCCAGAGTCCAATGGACACCAAGACACATCAGGACAATACAGAAACAGACACAAAGGGCTGGAGAGAAGCATTCTCCTGTTCAACTTTAATAGTATTTGTTCCCATTATTGGTGCCATGACTGAAAACAGGAGTGTGCCTTTCTTTTTTTAGGTTTCCTGCAAAGAAGTTAGTGCGTCATCCAAAAGAACCAACAAATCAAACAGGAACAGAAATAGGCTACTTCCAATTTATGTACTCTAGTTGGAGAGCGGTGTATATATATGTATATATATATACACACACATATATATAATATATATACACTAGACAAGGGAATGAGATTATATATACATATATATAATCTCTCTCTTCTTGAATTCTTGGCAAATGGTTAGTCCTGTGGTAAGGAGTGAAGATAGAGGGTGGAGGTTGGAAGAAAAGTTAACGAAGAGTGCATACCGCTTTCGGCTTCTGCAAAACGACAAGAAAAGAATTTAAAATCAAACAATTTGATAATAAATTGACTGACACCAAAAGGAAAGAAGGAATAAAACCTTTGTTTCAAATCACTTGAAGGATGCATGTGAAAACAAGGTTTTTCAGCAAAGCATGAAAACAGTACCATGGGTGAAACCAACAACAAAGAAGGTAGTTAAACACAGGTTAAGGAAGGTGGGAAGGAGAAGCAGGTCCTTTGAATTTTCACACCCAGTCGGTTAGAAAATGTGAGAGGAAAAGAAGTGGGACATTTTAAATAAAGAAGAATATTAAAAGTATTATCTCAGGGAAGATTAAAAAAAAAGTTTATCTTTAACATGGATATTGTGTTTGATAAGTCCTGTGTTTTCTCAGAGGCATGATCCACATTCCCTCAAACACACCTTTTTCCACAAGAACCAATGTGCTTCCACACTGAGACCAAGCCACATTTGAGAATTAAAACTGGCAACTGCACAAAGAAAGCCCAAACAAAGCCAAACAAGTCCTTTTTGCCCTTTTCTGAAAAAAAAAAAAAATATATATATATATATATACACTAAAAATTATATCTATAAATATGGCTTTGTTGAAAACATCTCAGAAGTGTGACTCAATTGAAGGACCTATCCAAGAAAAGTTTCGTCTTCAGGGAGTGCTCTGAGTTAATTTTCTTAGAAGAGTGACATTGAGTTCACGATGAACCATTAATAGCCTTTCGCTCTTTTTGTCTCCTTGGGACCAAAAGGCAATGAATGAGAGACAACTGCTCAAGGTTCAGGGTGCAATCTCCTGCAGTCAGATTATTCCAGAATGGTAAAAACACTATTCAGCATCAACGTCACCCACATCATGACCTTTTTGTTTGAAAGATGCACAAAAGTAAATAGAGAACATTGAATTACACCAAGATTTGCTGACTTGGCAACACGGAGAATATCATTTGCAAAAATCCAGGATACACACAGTTCCCCTACACAGGTACAAGTGAGTATTGGCAAAAACATGGGTAAACAGTAATCCCAGAAAATTCCACCTCATCTGCTGAACAACAAATAACTAGGACTCTCAGTTTTTGCAAACAATATTCTTCACTTTGCCAACATGAAAAAGAAAATATTTATCTACCTACATACTTGTTAACTGCTACAGCCATGTTCTACATATGGCCACCAAATCTACCATTTTTTCTTCCTTTTGGTTGATTTGGGTTTTCAAAATAGCTTAACATTTGATCAGATTGACTTTGTGAGCAATCTGATCTGGTAGTTAATGTAACAGAAAACATTGGATTGATCTGTTTACAATCCAGTGTTTTCTTTTCTTCTGTTTTGCCTTGTCATAGACACAGACTGTACATTTGAAAGTCTGGCTATATTGGGTTATTCACCCAGATAAGGAAAACTCCTTAGATGATGATAAAAGGAAACGTCTAGTCTTCCCCTGTACTCTGCTCAGGTATTAAGGTATTTGTTGGAGGGATCTGCACTCTACATTTGGGCATCTGCAGGATCAAAAAAATGAACTATAAGGAATAGACTATGGGTGTCATTTCACAGAACAAAAGCTTGAGCATTTCTCAATGAGCTCTCTTTCTTCCAAAACTATTGACAAGAATTGGGGAGCAAAAAAATCATCTCTATTTTATCTGTAAGGCGTACAGTACTCCATCAGCAAAATTTCTTGTTAGCATGATGCTTCCCACCTCCAGCGTGAACTCATATATTGACTGGGATGTTATCTATTTCAACCAGATACAGTCCCTCATCATCTGATTTGCACATAATTAAGTATAAAATAAATAAATAAAGAGAGCTCCTGCCTCTGAGCCCCACTCTCCTGGCTCATTTACATGAAGCTGATATTCTGCCACCTGGATTTTGGTTGCACCGGGAGAAGCACATATGGTACACAATAGGCTGCTTGTAATTTGGCTATCAAGAGAGCTGGTGTCTCCCCTCACAGCTCCACCCCAAGGCTGCTGTAAAGGAGGCCAGAGTCCACCTGCTTTTTGCTCACAGCAGTAAAAAAGGGTTTTAAGGTCTGGTTTAACACTTAGAAGGTGAAAAGTCCAGGTCGGCATGATCAGGTGGAGATATTTTGTAGGACTCATCCCTCTTCCCTGGAGAAACACTCTCTGAATGCCCAGCAGGGCTTTGGATGCCAGGCTGGTCTGGCATAGAAGCTGCAGTGTCCGGGGGACCCTCGAAATGTGCTCTAGGGTCAGAGAGGTGTTACATCTGGTTCCATGCAGATAAATAATTCACAAGAAAGCAGAAGTGAACCGACCGTTCTCAGAATGCACTCTCACCACCAAAAGTGTCAGCCGGCCGCTGGGTCACCGCAAACTTACCGGCTCTCTCGGTTGGCAGACTTGTACTCAATGGCTATCATTAGGAGCTTGAGCTTCACAAAACACAGCCTGCAATGAGATGGAGAAGCCTCCCAATCAGTGCTTCTGAATGATCAGAGCCACAAAGCAAACACTATTACGATCTTTCGGTCTCCTAATGCAGTCATTGTCCGAGGGGGATCCTCATTCCACCGGCACTGTGCCAAAGGGAGGGGTGGAAGCGACACCTCCCCATCTTCCCTGTTAAACCTGATTTCTTGCAAGTGATAAGGTGCTGGATGCTCAAAGTGCAAATTGCACTCAGGTCTGGCTGTCTAGACACAGAGCCCAAGCAGGGATTTGTGCCTGGGGATTTACACTGGGCCAGATTCATTAGTTACTCGGTCGGGTAGTAAAATGTTAACTACAGGGGGAGGGAAAGATTTGGACCAGCTGGACCTGTTATTTGGATTCCATTTCAGTCTTTTGTAAAAATGGCTCATATTGTTGTTCTGAACAGACCCCTGTGTGCTTGGAATGATGGTAATAATACTTGGCCTCTGTGTAGGTGCCCAGCACATGACGATGGCATCATCACTCCTGGCTCCATTCAAGCTGTCTCACCTCATCTGCCTGGTGCTCTCAACTGCAGAGCAGACTGCTTTAAGGCTGCCTTGTTCCTGTTTCCAACCCTTCCCTTGTGCATCCCCCGCTCCCCATCCCTTCTTCTCTCTTCCCAATCCATCGTCCCAGGCCACGTCAACTCTAATCTTCCAAGCAGTAGGTCTTCTCCAGCTTCTGCTACCCTGTGATTTTCTATTCTCAAAACTCTCCCAGCACCTTATCTGTAAACAAATCACTGAGCCTTTAGTTAATTTTATACTGGCTATGGTCGCTCCCTATTGTTTCACGTGTCTGAACTTTGTCTCCTTAACCAGAGCAACTTCCTTAAGAGTCCTGAACTTGTTTGGAATTCTCCACAGTGCATAGTGAATAGATACACCGATACAGAGAAGCTAAACAAACAAATGGTTTCCATTTACTGGGTTTCAAATCAAAGAAAATAACAAAAGGTGCAGTAAAATGTTTATGCTTAAAGATGTTCAGAGTAAGTATTATTTATACAGAGTAGAAAAATAGAAAACAACCTAAATGTCCAATAATAAGGCAATAAAGTACAATGCAATATAGTATTAGCATTCTAAATGGCTTTTCACAGAATATTGCAAGATATAAGATCAACAAATAATATTATATAAAAAGACATGAACATGTAAATAGAACAAATATATAAAAAGACGTGAACATGTAAATGGCACAATACAATTAGATGAAACCACACACTTACATACTTATAGAATAAAAGCTCACATAAACAAAATAATTACATACATGATGTATGACAAGTTTCTACAATGAGTATTACTATTTTGAATAATAGAACATTGATTAACTGATAGACTGAACAATGAGTTGATGCTTATTTATTCAGCTCCAGCATTGTAAGGGGGATAAGGTACTGGGTCACAATGTGGGGTGGGCTTCCTGGTGGTTCAATTTAATCCCCTCAATATCCCTAAGAGAAAGCTATTACCCCAATTATTCAGACTTCTATTGATAGCTCCATTTTACACGTGATGAAACCAAGGATCAGAAAGTCGATGTAACTTGCCTAAGGTGTCTAGCTGATACCTGGCAGGATACACTACATCTCGATCTCCAGTGAAGCCTATTTTGTATTGGGAGAGACAGACAATAAGCAAATATACAAGTGAATAAATAATAAATTCCTAGATGATGACAAGTTCTATGTTGAAAATAAAATAACCTAAGAATATAAAAAGTAACTCACAAGAGGTATATCATCTGTGACGGTTCAGGAGGACCATTCTGAGGATGCAGGGAGCCCAACAGCATGATGAGAAGATATGGGGAAAGAGCTTTCTAGGAAGCAGAAACAGCAAACACAAAGGCCCTAAGGCAGGGAAGAGCGCTGGGTGTTTGAGGATCAGCAATAAATCCAGTAAGACTGCAGCTGAGTGAGCAAAGTCAAGTGTGACAGTGATTAGGTCAAGAAATGAGGTGGGAACAAGATCATGAGGTCTTTGCTTTCCAGAGCAAGGAGTCTGCAGCTTATTATAAGTGGAATTGGGGGATTTTAGTTGCTTTAAAATAGAAAAGTAACATCATCAGATGTGCTGGATATGGGGATGTGTTGCTTTCAAGGAAAGTACTGCTGAAGGCTTCATGCTCCCCAGGGAGTGAGACCAGTTGCTCATTCCTACATGTGAGGTTGTGGTCCCCAGCACTGCCTTCAGCAGATAGTCAGATGTCAAAGGACCACTTCTATCCAGGCATATCTGGGATCTTCTGTGATTTGCAGGTTTTCTGATTCCTGCCAGAAGATTCAAATGACCTGGGCTTTGTGCTGATTGGGCAGCTTGCTGAAACACCAACACACATATCCGACTACAGCTGGAAAATGCCTTCCTTAATTTATGTCCCAAAGAGCATTGATAACATGCACCCTTTATGGGACTGTTACTTCTGGAACTTAAATTGCTTTTAAAAATATATATGTAGCTTATGCAATGTTTATTGAACCAAATTACCAAATTAAGTAACCACTTACCAATGTAAATAGTAGTTAAATACCAAAACATCAGGGAGAAGGCTGATCTTAAACTTAGTATGGATCATGCAAAGGTTAATTTGCTAATATCCTATGAGCAATGACCAGTCCAATTTGGGACTCTGGTAGTTCATGGGATCAAATATCGTCATTGCTATTATAAACCTAATCCCACTGGTAAGAAGGGAAGTAATAGTTCACAGTAATGGTGAATTATGTCTTCCCAGCTACTACAGTACCATTTACCAACTGGATATAAAAAGAAAAGAGTTTCCTACTACAAGAAAGTCCTAAAATCTATGTGGCCTTGTATTCATTCTTTAACCTTATATGGGATGGTCCTGCAGATCTGAGTCCTCTTCCAGTTTTAAATCCATAACATCAAAACATTCAAATCCATACCTAAGATGATTCTACAATGTCTTATAGAAGTCCCTTTTTAAGAAGTCCTTTGACCCAAAACAAGCTGTTGCCCACTGGCCAAAGGAAAGGAGAGGGATAGAATGATGTGAACAGAGAGAACATAGGCAAGCCGTGCCACAACACAGATTTTCAGATTCAAGCCCTTCAAGACCAGCTGATCCTGCCCTTTCTAGGCAGATGACAAACTGAGGTCCAAACAGAGGAGAGCAACTAGGTCAAGGTCAATTGACTTTTATGTAAAACGCCAAAAGTAGAAATCAAGCCTTTGATGCAATGTGCTGCACAGATGCTTCTCATCAGAAGAGAGGAAATGTAGTGGCAGTCACAAGCCCAACAGGCAGACACATTCTGTTTGGTAAGTACAGTGTTTTTTAAAAAACTGTAAATAGATGCCAACAAGTGAATTCACATAAAAACTGGCTTTTCAGCTTTCCTTGAAAAATCAGATATGGCTACATTGGCACCACATTCTACATGGCTAAAAGGGTGTGAAGCACTTATCCCTCTGGATGGGATGTTTGTTCTCCAGTGTGCCACAGTCCCCACCACTCTCTATTGTCTCAGATGGCCTCACTCTTCATTCTTTGTTGCTAACTGCCTGAACTTTACAGGTATCTAAGTTTTTAATCCCTACTATAATAGGTATCCTCTGGATATTGCAGAATACAAATCAAGTATAATAAACCATGATTTACACTGGAAGCAGAGCTATGGCTCCCCCTGTGAGTGTTCAAATCACACTTTTTTGTTAGATCCTGCCACAGAGAGTTGGCCAATGTCACAATCCTGGGCTTAAGGACTGCATCCTGTTGCAGAGATGCAGCCTCTATTGGAGGTGTCTCATGGGGAAGAGCAGAGCAAGCTGAGTGAACAGGGGAGCTGGTGTGGTAATGACTTGTTTACTTATCTCTTCCCTCTAGACTGAGTTTTTCCTGTACAGGATGCATGCTTTCCCTCACTGGCATTTTGCAAAGTTGAAAGTGTAAGCCTTCAGTAAAGGCTGGATAAATAAATGCATGCATGAATGGGGAGTAAATCTCATGAGTGGCTGGAGTGATGGAGAAAAGATAAAGTGGCAAACTAGGAAAGTCTATGCAGAGAAAGCTTGGAAGTCAGTACAGAATCATGAAATAAGCTGCTTCTTAGCTTGTCTTATTTGTTGGAAGCGGACAGATGGGAAAGGAAGGATACAGAAGGAAATAAAAGTAGTGATATGCTCTGGGAATCTAATTTTTGCCTTCGATCCACAATGCCAAGATGCAAGTCCAATTCTAAAATACAACAATTTGTCCTTGGGACCTTCTAGAGACGCTCTTACGCCCTTATGTACCTCTTACATTTTCAAGAATATATATACTTTCAGTCTACCCAAAACTGATGTTCTCTGGTTAAACATTTACTCGCATCACTCAGCACCATTTTTTGGTAAAGAAGAATGAGCATTAGCCATCTAATCCTTATTCTAATTCTGCCTTTACTCAACTTACAGTGTTTCAACATATACAGGATTGGTGTGAAATCAGGAAGCAGGGTGAGGTGAGGTAAGGGGAAAAAAGGAAGCAAGAAAGCCTTCACTATGTGATAAATGGGATAAAATCAGCCATAAGCTGGCAATAATTTAATTCTTGGTTTCTAAAATAAAATGCCCCAATATGTCCAACGCAGGAAGCTGTTGCTGGTTGCAAAAATAATTACAGGGGAATAGAAATGACTTCTTTTTTCAAGAAAAAATGCCACTTGTCACAAAAAGGTCTTAAGCCCGTAATCGGCAATAAAACTGTTGTAATAACAAGTTACGTTGCTTTCTTGATAATTATTAAGTAGAGGTCTACCAAATTTGACAACGACATTATACAAAGCCTTTTTTTTTTTTTTTTTTTTTTTTTTTTACTGCCAACATCATCTGTTCACTACAGTAGTTCCAACCCAGATGTTCCTGAACAAAGGCTCTTAAGAATTAGAGTCCAACTGTTTCTGTCTACCCAGAGGGAAATAAATTGTTCTTGCCATTAAATCAGCCCCCTTGACTGGAAAGATTACTTGCTGGTGTGAATTAAACATGGAAACCTGTCATAGAGTTTGCACCTTCAGGAAGAACATACAAACAGGAGGTCTGGGGCTGTTGAAGAGGACTCACCCCACAAGTCAGATGAGGGAGGACGAAAGAAGCAACTGTCATCATTCCCCCTGAACCCAGCCCCACCCGAAGCACCAGCCCCTCTTCAGCTATCCAGAGGGCCCTGGGAATGTCAGGTTGGCACAAGTATTTGAAGTAGATACGGATACAATGTACGTTGGAAAACCAGGTCTTCTGGATCAACGGTTTGGAATGGAAAAGATTCACATTCAGGAGCTTTAATTTAAAATGACAGGTCCTAGAAATCAAAATATCTAGGTAAAGAAACTTTGAAACATCAGGATTTCCAAGACTCACCACCAAGAAAATAGAAGTGATTTAAAACGTTCATGGAAATGTTAAGACTCTATTTCTCTATGAAGCTTTGATAGGAGTGGAGTGGGAAGGTTTCAGAATATCCCCACCCTCTCTCCCACTTTCTTATTCTCTTTCTCTCTCTCTTTCATACACACACACACACACTCACACAGACACACCATCTCCACTAGCACACCTAAGACTCTAGAATTTAAAAATACATTACTTAATATAGACAATTAACTTTTGCCTAAAGTGTGAAGAAACTGCATTTTTAGAGAGCCTTGTTATTATTGTTAATGAGAAACATAAAATGAAAGAAAAAACTGTGTGTTTGCTATGAGAACCCAATGTTGAGTCAAAGCCCAAGCATCCACCCCATTTCCAACAGAACTCCCTCCCTGACCACGCCCAAGCGTCCACCCCATTTCCAACAGGACTCCCTCCCTGACCCCTCATAGAGAATTCTGGACCCACTACTACCTCAGTAGCCTGTTACTGAGGATTTCAGTAGACTTTAGGGTCAACGGTTTATTCACAAGCACATAGAAGGTCACCTCTTGGGTCTCTGTAGTAGAAATAACCACCAATACTGTATTCACATCTCTATTCATATATGTTCAACCCTAATTACAGTACTGCCCAAACCAGTGGATGAATAGAGCCAGTTCTGTGAGGGGAAAATATTTTTTAAAAAATGAGATCTGCCAGGTGCAGTGGCTCATGCCTGTAATCCCAGCACTCTGGGATGCCAAGGCGGGTGGAACGCCTGAGCTCAGGAGTTTGAGACTACCCAGGGCAACATGGTGAAACCTTGTATCTACTAAAACTCCAAAAAAATTAACCAGGTGTGGTGGTGCATGCCTCTAGTCCCTTGGGACTAGAGGCTACTTGGGAGGTTGAGGCAGGAGAATCTCTTGAGCCCCAGAGGACAAGGTTGCAGTGAGCCAAGATCACACTACTGCACTTCAGCTTGGGCTACAGAGTGAGACTCCATCTCAAAAAAAAAAAAAAGAGAGAGAGAGAGAGAGAGCGAGATCTGAGTCTCTCCATAAATTCACTTAAAATGCTCATTTTTGCAGTCAGGCTAAAGAAATCTACCATATAACAATTGGGTCTGCCTGGTTCTTTCTGCTCCATGTTCAAATTTAGATGTCTTTCTCTAAAAACTAATGATTTCACAGAACTCAAGTTAAACTAGCTACAGTTTTCATTGGGCAAGAGGCCCAGCTTTCTCCGGGCGGTCTTAAATTTTAAATTTCCCCAAGCTGCTGCTTTTTAAAGATCTGTCTGTGCAAAACAACATAGGTTGAGAGCATGATTTTCTGAATTTGGGAGGGGAGCACTGAATGCAGGGAGTAGAGGAGGGAATAGAGAATCCCCCTGCACTCTTAAACCAGCACAGTAGCATCCATACTAGCCCCTGGGCTTGGGGACAGAACTCCTGCCCTTCAGCACAGCTGGGGAAGATCTGATCACAGTTCGCCAAGTTACCCAGGCATTAAATACTCCACATCAAATCTGAATTTTAACTGCTCCATCAGCTGCAGAGGGACAGAGAGAGACACACACCATATTTTAAATGCATCTTTTGTCCTAATCCCCTCTGAGCTGTAAAACCAGATACAATTCAGCTTTTATATTTTGCAAATGATGAATGACCGACTAACAAGCTCACCATGAAATTCAGAACCTAGAACACAGTGCTCTTGAGGCAGCCCAACTGCTGAACCTGTGGTTTTCTGCAGTTCCTCCTTGTCCAGTCCCTCCCCTCCCCTCTGCCCTCCCTGGGGTAGGGGAGTGCACCCTCACTTTTGCAAGTGCGCATAAAAAACACTGTTATCAGTTTCCAAAAAAAAAAAATCACAAGTCAAAATAAATCTGATGCATCTCTTTCTCTCATCTAAAGAGGAAATCAATTTGCTCTAACTGGAAAATCTCGGAGACCTATGTGTTGAGAGCGCTCCTTATGGTACTATGTGGCGCAGCATCCAGTTAGAATATGCTCGTCCTTCTTTATCCCCCATCTGAATCAAAACTCCTGACAAGACACAGCTCAAATGTCATCTCTTCCAGGAAACACCCCCATGTCCCCCCAGCCTACAGGGAGATGTCCCTATAACTCTCAGCATCTCTATCCCAGCTGTGTGCATCTACCAAAGCACTTATCAGTGGGTGCCTAGGTCTTCTGAGGATGGGTACTATGTTCCTTAGCTGGACCTTAAACTCTGGAGGCAGCCAACCCAGGCAAACTGAATATTTTACTTGGCATTTGTTGGCATTTGTAAGTATTGCTATTAATCTTTTCATGCACACATATTTGATCAAATCTAGTAGGCAGTTTCCTCTAGAAGTGGCACCAAGCTTGGCACAATGATGCACATAACCCAATTCATTAAATATCTGGTTAATTGGTGACTAACTTGTTTGGACGAACGGAGGCAGGATGGCGCATTTCCGGGTTCTTCTTCACTAACCTTTCCAGCGCGCGCGAAAATGCAGCCGGCGCCGGGGAAGGTGCAGATCAACTGGGCATGCACCAGGTGACGTCAATCCGAAGAGACCGAGATTTACCTGGTCGCACCTGCGGAACGCCCCCCCCCCCGCCCGTGCCCGGCCTAGTGCCCTCCCACTCCTAGAAAAGCCTATCTCGGCCAGTGAGCCACGGCGGCCTTCCTCCAGCCCCACTCCTGTCCGGATGTCAGGACTGCAGGAACCCCGCCCGAGAGCCCCACGGGGTGGGGGGGGGGGGGGGGGGGACTCTGTCGGCCTCCTTTGCCGGAGGGCGATAGACCTCCTCCCCACACCTTAGGTGACCAAAATAAACTTGCAGTTTTTGCTCCTACACTTGCCTACCCGCTGGTTCTTTTGCACTCACTCGGCTGGTCTTAGAAAAACAAATCATAACTGATAAGAGAATTTCCTAAAGGTTAAAAGTAAATATAAATTGGATACACATATAGCTCGCAATGTGTTTCTTTCTTTCTAAGTGCTTCTTTTATATTCAATGAGAAAGATAAATGGTAGAGGGAAAAGGAGAGGAGGGAGAGGGGGAAAAGACATTAACCAGTACTGACAGATAAGTCATAGCACTCCTATTTCAGAGAAGGAAATTGGGGTAAGCACCTGTAATGGTTAAATATTGTCAACTTGATTGAACTGAGGGATGCAAAGTATTGTTCCTGGGCATATCTGTGAAGGTGCTACCAAAGGAGATTAACATTGGAGTCTGTGGACTGGGAGAGGTAGATCCATCCTCACTCTGGATGGGCACCATCTAATCAGCTGCCAGCATGGCTAGGATAATACAGGCAGAAGAATGTGGAAGAACTAGACTTGTGGAGTCTTCCAGCCTTCATCTTTCTCCGGCGCTGGATGCTTCCTGCCCTTGAACATCACACTCCAAGTTCTTCAGCTTTTGGACTCTTGGACTTACACCAGTGATTTGCCAGGGGCTCTTGGGCCTTCAGCCACAGACTGAAGGCTACACTGAGAATCTCTTGGCTTGAAATTTTGATAGAGATAGCTTTTGGGGTGGCAGGACCTTCTGCCTCCACTGCCTCTTTTGTTTCCCTTCCTGTTCTCTTGGGAAACAACCTCAAATTTCACCCCTACATCCTGCTCCCATATCTTTTCATAGAATGACTCTCCTAGCTTCTGAGAAAACTCCAAGCTCTCCCAATCCCACCCTGCAAGGGAGCATTTTGCCAGCCCAGAGAAAAAGCACATTTATTTCTTTCCATGCTTTAAGATGTTATTGGCTGCATATTGTTTTAGTGCAGTGCATAATTACAGAAACTGCTCTGAAAATCTGTATATTTTATCTGTGCTTTATGATACTCAGAATATTCCCCAATTCTTTTTCTTCTCCGTGAACCAGCTTAAAATATATTTTGGCATCCTTTATGTCATTTTGAAATTGAATAGCCAATTCTTACTGTAATGAAAATACTTACGTGCCAGCCCAGTGATGTACAACACTACACTCTAATTACGGCTCTGCTTTAATTAACCTGAATTGAAGAGTGTTATCATTAAACTGCTGGTAACTTTGAGTTATGGCTTTTCTTTAATTTAAAGTAGAAAACACAGATAATTAAGCCTCCAGATAATCAAATGCTTGAGGAGAGCTTCAATGTTTAGGGATGTTCCTAAATCTCATTAAATGTCTTTCCTTTATTGATCATTTCTACCTCTGCTGTATCATTGTATTAAACGAATAATAGCACTAAGTTGTACACATTCTCACTCACATCAGAAGTGGGATATATATATATTTTGGGATATATATATCCCCCCAGAAGTGGGATATATATATATATTCCAGAAGCTTTACTGAGCAAATACTAAATTATCTGACAACAATTTGTCTCCTCCTTGGGACATGTTCTAAATACTAAAATCAATCAAAGAGAATATTCACAGAGCCACTAGTGCCAGGTCTCGAGCTGGCTGAAGGCCAGTGAAGTTCTATACCACCCAGTGGGTCAGGGTTGGCAAACTCACACATCCACAGGGCCAGGCCTGGGATTTATGTGTGAATCTGGCCTGGTTTAAGATATCAGGGAGGAGTGACTACATGACTACACTAACCCCTTTGCTGCATCAAACTGGAGCCAGTTAGCATTCAGAGGAAATGTAGGTCTTGCACTGTCACATTAGATTTTCTAAAGAAGCCAGAAATCTAGTTTTTACGTGAAATACCACTATTTTGAAATATCAGCAATTAGTTTTTATGAAATTAAACACTAATGTAGTCAAACGTATCTTGTGAATATCTCATTTAGAGCCTGTAGGGGGAGCAGTCCTAACCCTCCAAGTTACCCGTGAGCGGAACCCACTCAGTTACCAGGAGCAGAGTAAGAGAAGGGTGGAAAAGCAAGAAGGGCCTGGGGGTTGGGAAGGGAGCACTCTTGTTAGACACAAACACCAGTTAGGCCAGGGAAACCCCAAAGCCAAGGAAGGGGGCTTGACGGAGCCCCTGCTGACACCCTCAACCAGCCTAAGACTCCCTGCAGGCTCTAGCAGCTCATCTATGTGCTCAGACCACCACCACATTAGAAAGACAAGGCTTCAATTGCCTTTTTATAAAACTAGCTTCTGTTAAAAAGCCTGCTTTCCCCCAGGGCTTTCTATCCTAGGCAAGCCAAGCTCCAAGGAGGGGGAGATCCCCTGGGACAGCCTCAGTGTTCCAGGACCCAATGCCTCTGAATGGTTAACTCCTCTCAGTGGCAGGAAGAGAAAGAGCTCTCAAAGAAAGGCACACATGGGAGTCACAATAGGGCATCCATTTTCAGAAAATAACTCCTTCCGAATCAATTACCTATTCATTTTTCCAGTCCATTTAGCATTTAAACTTTCGCTTAGAGACAGGGTGAGAAATTTCAGTAAACAGCCAAACCATTTTGGATTGCTTAGGGTCTGGGCCCAGGGTCTGACAGAGTGCACCTGCTGTGTTCAGTGACAGGAGGCTCCAGGTAAACACGAAGCCACCAAGCGCTCCGCCTCCCTCCCTCCTGCATACAGAAAGAAAACCGCGATACAGAGGAGGCCAAGGGCACCCAGGATTGTCCTCTCCTTTGTGGTAAAGCCCAATCGGTTTTGTTTGGATGTCTTCAGACCTCTCTTTCCGGAAGGTGATTTGGTTTGTAAGTAGGCAGGAAGCGCAAGCAAATGGCTTTTCTTCCTCAGCCCAGTGAGCTCCCAGATCCCCCTGTTTTTCCCCAGTGAGAAGAACACTTGTCAAATCCTTTGCTAAGGTGTCAGGAGATCAGGCTTAATGTTTCACCAACCTCAGGAAGTTTGTGTTTTCAATGGGCACAAAGACCTCGTTCATCTTAAACTCAACATCTGAGATTATTATTTTTTATTATTTTAGAGATATAATCTCACTGTTATCCAGGCTGGAGTGCAGTGGCGCAATCATAGCCCACTGCAGCCTCAGCCTCCTGGGCTCAAGCAATCCTCCTATCCCAGTCCTTAGAGTAGCTAGGACCATATGTGTGTGCCACCACACACCTGGTTCAAGACACCAGGCTAGTCTTGAACTCCTAGCCTCAAGTGATCCTCCCACCCCAGCTTCCAAAAGTGCTGCAATTACAGACATGAGGATTCTAAGTGAGGAATCTGAGGCACTGTCATGCCTCATGGCAGACACGTAGAGCTCTTGAGGTCATCCCCCATAGGTGACCATCTATTCTACCTGCAGTGGCCATGGCAGGTGGCTTTGATCCATCCTGCTGAGCCAGTAGAAAGAGAAGCTAAGACTTGTTATTATTATAACATGGCAGTTGCCTCTGTGGGGGCTCAAGGCCTCCTTCTGTATATTTGGTTCCACATTTCCTCAGCAAAGGGTGAAAGCACTTTGAATGGCTTTATTGCAGTAGTTTCTCTGTTGTCTCTATGATCAGACTTGATTGGAAGACAGATGAAAATTCCTTTCATTGAGGGGCTGGCAAGATTTGTTTTGCCCTATTAGAATCAGACAGGCAGGGGTTTATGCCACTGTGCATAAATGTGTCCACATCACAGAAGGCATGCAGGATAACTGTAGTTCATAAGTTAGCATAAATGATGAATCCAAGTCCAAGACTCTCAGGCCTGTGAAGAAAAGTGGGGCCAGTGGAAATTCCCCAGGTGGAGACCATGTAATGACCCACCCTTCTGTTCCTCACATGGGGCCGAGCACACAGGATACCCTTAGCAATTGTCAAGTGCTCCGACTGTACCCAGCAGAGGTGGGAGGCTTTCTTGCAAGGGGCACATTCGATATCCCTGAGAGTATCCAGTTAATGGTCACTTACTCACAAACAGTAGGGAAGGACAGACCCACGAAGGCACTGGAGAGATATTCTGTGTACATTTCATTTGAGACTCCTTCCAAGTAGTATTTCTGCCACGTGTCTTCCTCAATCTGAAGGAAAGGAACACATGCGGAGAGTTTAAAATATGACGGTGGGCTGTAAAAGGGAAACCTGAGTTATACTCTCAGGCAAACAAATGAATGCGCTGGTTAGATAATGGTGACCTTTTCGGCAATCAGGAACACAGCCTCTGCACCCATATAAAGCCCTCAGTGACCCTAAATTCATAAAATGTGTGCTTTCTAAAATACCACTTCTTTTTTAACCTGTGTGATTTCTTTCCTTTTTTTTTTTTTTTTATACAGGGTCTTACTGTTGCCTAGGCTGGAGTACAGTGGATCATAGCTCACTGCAGCCTTGAACTCCTGGACTGAAGCAATCCTCCTGCCTCAGCCTCTGGAGTAGCTGGGACTATAGGTGTGCATCACCACGCCTGGCAATTTTTTTCTTTTTTCTTTTTTTTTAGATACAGGGTCTTGCTATGTTGCCCGGGCTTGTCTCAAACTCCCAGCCTCAAGTGATTCTCCTGCCGCTGCCTCTCAAAGTCCTGGGATTACAGGTGTGAGCCACTGTACCCAGTCTTTAATCTGTATGACTTCTAATGGTGTGGAGACATGGGCACTCACCCACAACATTAGTGGGCAAGGAAATTGATACAACTGTTTTGAAGAGCAATTTTGCAATTACTATCAAAATTTATAAAAGTACATAGTATTTTACACAACAATTCCGTTTTAAGTATTCATAGCAAAGAAACAGGAAAACATAGGTTAAAAAAACATACAAGAACATCCTTTCTATTCATGAAAAATGGGAAATAACCATAAATGGCACACATACAATGGAATACTAAGAAGCAATTAAAAATTATAATGAAAATGTATACCTGTTCATGCATAAATTCTGTAAAAAGGCACATTATAAAATAGTGTATATAATCTGATCCTATTTTTTAGATGCCCTATAGTTATCTGAGTGTTTGTAAAGCCGTAAAAAAAATCTAGGAAACTTTATATCAAAACACTAACAGTTGTTACCTCTGAGTGGTAGAATGATACTTTTTTCTCTATAGATTCCTGTATTGTCGAAGGCTTTTATAATGAGCATGTACATATTATAATGAAACAGTATATTTCGACTTTGCACAAAATGACAGATTTTTCTGACCTCACAAGGAATATCAGAAAAGGTAAAATGTTAGTTTCAGAGAGGTCTTGCTCCAAATTTCATTAAAATATGCATTTTCTCTAAGAAGTCAAGTTTAGTTGGTTTTCCCAGCAATCCTCTTCATGCTAGGTATCTCTGGAAGGATTTCACAGTGTAGTAAATGTTCTTTTTTTTTTGAGACGGTCTTGCTCTGTCACCTAGGCTGGAGTGCAGTGGTGGGATCTCAGCTCACTGCAATCTCTGCCCCCTGGGTTCAAGAGATTCTTTTGCCTCAGCCTCCTGAGTAGCTGGAATTGCAGGTGTGCACCACCATGCCCGGCTAATTCTTGTATTTTTGGTAGAGATAGGGTTTCACCATGTTTGCCAGACTGATCTCAAACTCCTCACCTCAAGTGATCTGCTGGCCTCGACCTCCCAAAATTCTGGGATTACAGGCGTGCACCACCGCTGCGGGCTTACAATGGAGTCAATCTTTAGAAACTGGTGAATTACAAGGAGAATGTTGAGCCACTTTGGGAGCTTAGGGATCTCACAGGCCTCCCTGAGGGAAGGAGGGCAAGCTGTGTGTCTTTGGCTGCAACCTCTCAGGCTTCCCTTCCAGTGGGGGCTTGGTTAAGAGGAAGATGAGAGGAAGCCACCCCGCCAACAGGAAGTGGCTCTTTAGAACGTCTTGTGCTGATCTTGTATTCAAAGGCATCTTGCCTGTGGCCAGTCAGTTAACTGGGAGAAATGCAACAAGTGTATCAGAAGGGGACCTAGGAACAGTGGGCAAGGACACACCTACCACCTACTTGGTGATACTCCAGCATACAAAAGCCGGAAAATAATTAGAAATAAACTGAAGGCTTCCTGACTCTGTGCTTTCTGTCTGTTTTTTTGCTCAGTCTGGGTGATTAGATTATGTAGGTTAACCTCATTTGTTTGAGCTGCTTCCAACCCACTCCCACAGGTGAGACATTAGCTAGGCAGTGCTGCTGGGTATGAGCTGTTTATCTACAAATTGGCCTTTCCCAGAGTGGGGTCCTTAAAAAAAAGTCACTCAACCAATTCTATTGCTAAATGGTATGATTTTAAAAATTAACTGCGATGTGTTTAGCTAAGCATGAACTTTTTAATTTCTCCAAACCATAGGATCTCAATAATTTTTTTTGAATAAAAGATATGCTTGACTTATAAGCAAAGGTCACTAACTAATTTGAAGAAAGCCTAATCTGCCTTAGTAAAAAAAAATGTTGGAATATAGAATATTTGGGAAACAGTATTAGCATAATTTGTTTTATTAATGAATGGGATACTATATGAGGTCTCACTAATTATAAATCCCCATACTAGAGCCTTATGGGCAAATAGTATTCCTGAAGTAAAAGAATTCGGCCTGTTCTTTTCATATGTGTTCTTTTATAATGTGTTGTTTATGGTCTAGTTTAAATACAACAACTGATTATCAAAAATAATGAAAATATAAACCTTGATTATCGATCATTGGTGGTATTCCTCAACTAATGTGGTTTTAACAAAGTTCTTTTAGTTTTGGTCAGAATTTCATGCCTTTGTGTCCTAATGAAGCTATTCTTTATATCAAATTTTATTGTAGGTGAATCACTAAACTTTCTAAATAAGAAGGAACACATTCTTTGTAGGGTAACAATATCATTCATGTTTGTTTTGAATTTAGCAAAAATTGTTTTATTGAGTCGTTCATTCAGGAATTATTGATTGCATGTATTTTTCATCTTAGGATCTGTTCTACTTTCTGATTAAATCAAAACCGGTATTTACTTCCCCATATTTTTCTCTTTGCTGGAGAAAGCACCAGATATATCTGATTATGATATACCTGACCACATATATCTGACTTTTAATGATTTTTCCACATCTTTTTTCCTGCAAGTTTGCCTTTGTGGCTAATTGGAAATGCTTGAGGACTAAAAGTCAAATAAGTAGAAAAAAATACAGAATGTTCTAGAAAACAAAATGCCTCTTCCACATCCTTGTGTAGACCTGCAGATAATCTCTACACACTAGACCTAGTAGCATCGAATCAACTGAATAAATGCTGGGGCATTTAAATCCGTTGTCATCGCCATCTGTTTAAGATTTCCACATCTTTAACACTATTTCCATATGGATAGTCAATATGTTTTTGAGGTTTCTGGTAAAGGAATTTCACTTTTAAAAGAGGCTAAAATTGCTAATTGAATTACACTGTCATCTTCTCAAGCACTGTATGTAGTTGGTGGGAATGTAAAGTGGCACAGCCACTGTGGAAAACAGTATGGTGGTTCCTCAAAAAATTAAACATAGAATTACCACTGGATTCGTAATTCCACTTCTAGGCATACATTCAAAGGAAATGGAAGAAGCATCTCAAAGAGATATTTGTACACTCATGCTCACAGCACCATTAGTCATAATATCCAAGAGGTGGAAGCACCCCAACTGTCCATGGACAGATGACTAGATAAACAAAGTCTGGTAATTTACAATGGAATATTATTCAGTGTTAAAAAAGAAGAAAATTCTGACACATGCTACAACATGGATGACCCTTGAAGGCATTATGCTAATTGAAATAACCCAATCACAAAAAGGGCAACTATGTTATGATTCCACTTACATGAGGTACCTAGAGTCCTCAAATGCATAGAAACAGAAAGTAGGATGGTGGTTGCCAGGGGTTAGAGGGAGAGGGAATGGGGAGTCATTGTTTAACTGAGACAGAGTGTCCATTTTACAAGATAAAAAGAGTTCTGGAGGTGGATGGTAGTGATGGTCACACAACCATGTGAATGTACCACTGAACTACATGCTTAAAAATGATTAAGACCAAATTTTATATGAGTATTTTATCACAATTGAAAAGATTTTTAAAACCCTTATGTAAAACATAAGAGCAGGAGAATCAGTAATTATAATTAATACTGAGATCATTTAATCCTCAAGTCATGCCAGAACAAGGACAGGAATAGGCTGATCACATCAGACGAGTCAGGAGTGAGAACCCAGAGTCATGACATCATAGTACATCACAAACTCAGCAACAGAACCTCAGTCTTTATACCGACCCAAGGGCTGAAATTGTCACCTTCTATCAAGGTTACTATTCTAAGTCTCGAGTGTGATATCTTCGACTTATTTTTGAAAAGCAAAAACAAAAGTGTACATTTCTCATACAATGCATTCTTAGGACAGAAAAAATGTCAGTGCAAAATATATTGAATTTAAATCCTTGGCCACACCTGTAATCCCAGCACTTTGGAAGGCTGAGGCAGGAAGTTTGAGGCTAGATGTTTGAGACCAGCCTAGGCAACACAGCAAGACCCCGTCTCTACAAAAAATTAAAAAATTTGCCACATGTGGTAGCACATCCCTGTAGTCCCAGCTACTCAGGAGGCTGAGGCAGGAGGATAGCTTGAGCCTAGGAGTTCAAGGCTGCAGGGAGCTATGATTGTACCACTGCACTCCAGCATGGGCAACAGAGAGAGATCCTGTCTCTAAAATAAATAAATAAAACCTTGTGTTTAATACTAAGAAAATGAAAGTGAACAAAGAAATCTGGACCAGGTGAAGGGAGTTATTGTCATTATGAATTCCCCTTTTATAGATGATAAAACTGAGGCACAGAGAGGTTAAGAAACCTGCTGACAGTCACAAAGTGAATCCGTGGTACAAACAGGATTCAGAGTTCACACTCTTAACTATCCAACACAAAGATAGAGGGGTTAGGATTTGGGCAGATGGGGAGGATTTGCTGCGTACAAGTACCTAAGAGGGAAATATCAAATTTCCAAACCGAAGCCCGTCAAGCACTCAAAAGCCCAAACTCTGTAGCCCATGACTTTAAGAGACATCTAGCAAGGAGTAATAATCCATTTTGGCTCTAGCTGAAAGGGTGGTTCAAGCCTCCTCTCAGAGCATAAAAGTGTGGTTTCTGTCACACAAAATGGAAACTTCCTAGCCTACAACTTCTTTCCTAAAATAGTACATGCTGTTCCCCACATTTGTGTTGTCAATGTATTTTTAACTGTAATGTGAAGACACACTTCTCAGCAGAAAAAATGAAGGAATGGGACCAAAATGACTTAGGGAAAGGTGCCAGAATTAATTTGCCAGCCATTCAGCAATCAGTCAAAGGCAGAGCATTTCCTGAGGCAGCAATTTATCCTTTGGCTGTCACATCAAACCCCAGCTGTTTTAGAAGAGTGCCTAGCAAAGATGAGCAGGTGATGCTCTGTGGGTCCTTATTCATCAAATACACACGGGATCATCAGTGAGAACAGGGGATTGAGCCAATGAACTAGCTTGCCTACACCTCTTACTGTCTTATTTATCTACTCTTCATTATCTAATTTTTCAACCAGTCTAGTTGAACCTCCCAAGCAAATGGTTTCACACCAATCCGTGAGCAGACAGCTCCCCCATCAAATATACCCTCCAACTGGAACCCTCAGCCTTGGCTCCGTGGGAAGTCACACCTTCCTGATTCCACGTTCCGCATGTGTCACTAATGGTGGGTTGGTAATGATGCCTTTTATTTTTTATGCTTCCTCTGATTAGAGTGAAACTGTGTTTCCCTAATGCTAACAGCCCGGTGAATGTGAAAAATTCAACTCTCCTGGCTGGGAGCGTGTTACAGCCGTCAGGATTTCTGTTCCCAGTAAAGAGTCTGAATAACTGTGTTGATTACAGCCAAATAATCTTGCAAAAGTCCATCTCTACCTGTGAAGTCATACAAATAATTCCAAAGACTGTCATATACCAGTCCTTATTTAATTGAAAACAGGCATACTCTTTTAATCCAAATATATATTATAGTATGTATATCAAAAGTAAAGAACTAAAAGGAAATTAGAAAAAGCCAATGACCATTATGTTAATAGCTGCAATAAGAAGAGATGAGTCGTAACATATACACACTAACACTGCCCAAAACGGTTAGTAGAAGGTTAGTGTATTCACAATAACTTATTAGATTTACTGTTTTTAAAAAGTCTATCTGAATTTTCAGTGAATATTCTTCTTGTAAAGGATCCAGTTTTAAATCTTAGAAGTGCTTAATAAGAATTAGCCACATTTCAATGAATATTTATATATAAAAATTACACAATACATTGTCACTGTCCTTTATAATAAGATTGTCTGAAACAGAATGCAGTCATATGAACTGACTGGCATATCTCAGATGCCATTAAAACGTATTTATCTTGACCCCATCCCCCAAGAAAACCCCACAAAATGTGTCAAGTCTTTGCCTACAATACTAAACATGAAATCAAAATTGATGGGCTCTAGTTGATGAATGTTTGAGCTGGTTACTAAAATGGATGAGGGGTCATTTGTATCCATTCCTCAACAGCATGCTCTGTCAAGGGGAAAAGTTTAATTGAATCTTGCGTTTTCTCATTTCTTGCTGAAAAGTACGATGTTAAGGCCACCAAGGCATTAAGAAGACTTCATCATGGGACTTGTCAGATTCTCTCCTCCTCTATTTCCCTCTATGTTCCAATGTCAACAAACTTGCCCCAGTTTTTATCAAAGGGCATATGGTTATCTCCTTCTCTACCTCTTCTTAGCCTCTTCGTTCTTCAGTATAATTGCAAATCCTAAAAGCAATTCATAGAATGAACAAAATGAAATGTTTGAGTCTTGCTAGCTGAGGTTTCCAATGGTGCCAGCACAGAGAATGCCTCGCTGCACAGCTTTCTGGGGTGGAGCGAACTAGTGATCAAGTTGAAGCCAAAGGAAGAAAGCAGAAGAGAATAGTGATTTGCACCTTTTCAGAATGTATTTCTTCTCTGTGCCAGACTGCATCTCAACGCTGAACTTCTTGGATGTGGACTCAGTTCAGCTGCCTTTCTGAAAGTTGCTTGGATTTCAGGGACTCCATAACAATTTGGCATTCCACAATTATGGCCTATTTCAGAGAGCATTTTCCAGAATGTGTGAATAGGACAAAAAGATCTCAGATTTTTCCAAAGGCTTCAGGACAATGTCAGTTAAAACAATTTTGGGGGGATTTGATGGAATGCCAGAAAACTGGCTGCTTCAGCCATGAACAAATAAATAAACAACTCCAAATATTAATTTCGGAGTGGACTTGGGCCAAATCTCTTACTCCCAGACAAGTAGGCTGCAGACTATCAGATGAGATTTCTTCCATCAGGCACTATGAAAAAAGAATCAGCCCACATGAGGTGTTCAGAGAGAGATTAAAAGACAGCACCAGAATACATGGCATTTTCCCGCACTCCATTATCCCAACCAGGATTATTTCTGGAAAGACAGAGTGCCCGAGGAAATGAAGGTAAAGGAGGGGTTAACAGCAAGAGTGATATGAGAACTTTTTAAAATAATAATTATTGAGAAATTTTTTTAAAGTGTTACACATGTGGCAGAAAACTGGTCCTTCTTTTTTAACGCATAGAAGGTTTTGCCACCCTCTCCTTAATTTTCTCTCCAATATAGAAAACGTGTTTACAGTTAAGAGACCTTTTTAAAGATGGGTCTATTCACTCTCTGTCCAAATAGGAATTCGGTTTTGCAACCTTGCTAATAGTAAAGAACATCTTTACATGTCCTTCAAATAATAAGGTTTCTTAAAAATACCACTGAAAATAATTATTTGGGTAAATTGAGCAGGAAGTAAATGTTTTCAGGCAGGTATCTGCCAAACCAACCTCAGGATAGTTCAGCTTCGTATGCAGGGTTTTCCAGGGCAGCCCTTCTCACCCCATCTGAGATTGAGGGACCAGGGTTTAGCTTTTATTTCTAATATCAATTTTTTTGCAAAAGCTAATAAAAATGAATTACAGGCCAGGCACTGGCTCACACCTGTAATCCCAGCACTTTGGAAGGCCAACGCAGGAGGATCGTTTGAGCCAAGGAGTTTGAGACCTGTCTGGGCAACATGATGAGACAATAAATAAATAAATAAATAAATAAATAAATAAGAATTACAAAAAAAAATAAAATGAAAAGATAATATGTGAGGTACAAATCCAAAATTTTTATCATAGATTCACAACCCATATAAAATTAATCCATCCAATTGCTTTGAAAGTTTCTAAGCACTTACTCTCATCTTCTGTACTTAACTCATCATGGATGAGTATCAAACAGCTCACAGTCCCCATCCATGGACCATGGACCACACTTGGAACTGTGCTGGTTCACAACATGGCACCACTCTGTTTTAAAAATCTAACTTCCCACAATTTCCCCTGCTCCAGAAAGGCAGAATTATTCTCAACTAATACTTCACAGAATGAACTTGACAAAACTTAATAGCAGGTGTTATCTGAAACAAAGGAGAATGGGGAGGGGATTCTGTAGTGGCCCCTACTAGAATGTGGGAAATGTCGAAGGCACAGATTTTTACCTGAATCTCCACTGCCTGGAACCATGCGTGGAACATAGTCATAGCTCAATAATAGTTTCTGAATGAATGAAATGAACTTGGGAAGCACAGAATTTAACAAAGCCAACTTGTTTTATTTAATTTTATTATTTTACTTTTAGTGCAATGCTCCTTAAAGTATTTAACATGTTAAGAGGAACTGTAAATCTCCAAGGGGGGATCATGACTATTTTTTTTTTTTTTTTTTTTTTTTGAGATGGAGTCTGGCTCTGTCACCCAGGCTGGAGTGCAGTGGCGCAATCCTGGCTCACTGCAAGCTCCGCCTCCCGGGTTCACGCCATTCTCCTGCCTCAGTCTCCTGACTAGCTGGGACTACAAGCGCCCGTCACCATGCCTGGTTAATTTTGTTTCTGTATTTTTGGTGGAGACGGGATTTCACCGTGTTAGCCAGGATGGTCTCGATCTCCTGACCTCATGATCCACCTGCCTCGGCCTCCCAAAGTGCTGGGATTACAGGCGTGAGCCACTGCACCCGGCCGGAACATGATATTTCATCACAGAATCCTTTATTTCAAGGAGCAGCTCAAGAAGATGGGAAATACTAATCTAAAAACTTCCTCTCCTGACTTCCCATCCTGAAATCTCTGTTTCCCTTGACCCTTCTATCACAAATATGTCTCTCTATGACCTTTTTCAGTTGTCAAAATCCAATGCTTCCTGTAACTTTCAAGTCATAAACTACCTCCTCTCTGAGGCCTTTCCTCATTTCACCAATGTGCTGTGCTGTCCCTGCTTTAATGGGAATAGTAACTGAACATATCTCTCAGGAGGCAGTGAGGGCTGAATGAGATGATCAGTACAGAATGCTTAGAACAGTACCCGACACTTAGTAAGTGCTCCATGTGTGGTGATTAGCGTTAAGTACTATCACAGCATTTGACTCCCCTGACATCTGAAGAGAACTACAATGAAGTAGAATTCCATTTCCGTATCGACTGAAAGCTCCTTAAAGGAAGGGCTGTCTTACTCAGCTCTGCATCTTCTAGAACAAGCAGTACAGTACTTTGCAAATAAGAGGTGCTGAGTAAATATATGCTGAGTTGAACTAAGCAAGATAAAACTGGAGAAAGAGACCTAAACAAACAAGAACAATTTTTCCAGGCACCTAATCATAAGTAAGCATGAATAACTTCATAGCATTTAGTGGGACATGAAGTCAACCAATTCTGCTTCTGAGCGTGGAAAAAAAATCTGCACTCTTAGGATCTACCAGGGAGTATGTATAACTGGGTCATTTTTACACTTCCAAAAAAACTTCTTAGTATGAGCAATATTTTCTGGGAAATTTTTCATTACGGAACATCTTGGGCTTCTTAGCAAGTGGCTTATGGTTTTCTAAATTCTAAATCCAATAACTTGGAGGCTTGAATTTGAAAGACAAAACTCTCAAGAACTGGTATATTGCCACCAATCTAACTGGAGTTATTCCTACTAGCTAGAAGTCCTGCCTGCATTCCTCTGGGAGAGGAAGCCCCGTCCCTCCCCATCTCATGCCTATTCTATCTTCCCCTTGTGACTCAGCCCTCCTTGTCTTCTCCTTGTCTTCATTTTTCAGATTCCAAAGTAAAGTCAAACAACAATTCAACAGGAAGTAGACTGAGCCCAGGGAAGGTGATATTTGGCAAGTTCATTACCCCTAAATTCTAAAATTGAGGCCAAAACAATCTTTTCAAAAAAAAAAACTGGGAGAAGAGGAAGGGAGTTAGAAAGAACGTTTGAATCCACATAGGAATGAGGAGCTTGCTTTTGATGACACAAAAAACTAGAGAGTTGCCTGTGCCTTTGAAGGATCTTTACTATTTTAGACAGTTTGGTGAGAATCCCACCATCCACTGCTGTTAACAAATGACAAGGTCTTACCCATGGATGTGTCTGAGGGCTTACTTAATAAAAGCCCTTTGAAACATGGAGTCCAGTGCTTTCTATATTTTGATATGCATGTGTGTCACCCAAGGGTCTTGGTAAAATCCAGTTTCTCATGCGTTAGTCCTGGGGTGGGGTCAAGTCTATGAGTCTGCATTTCTAACAAGCTCGCAGATGATACTGATGCTTCCCATAGAAGGACCACACTTTGAGAAGCAAGGAGCTGTTCTCAAAGACATTGAAGAATAAGGGGCAAGTATTCTCCTGATGCCTTGAGGATCAGAGATTCAGAAGAATAGATTACAGCCTAAAGGATTTGAACCAGAGATGAAAAAGAATGCTTTCCATGAACTATTGCTAGATATTGGAGCCAGTTACAGAGAAAGCTTTTAGATAATTAAGCACAAGATGTGTATCCAAGTATTTGGGCTGTTGTGATAATTAGCCTAAATAATATTTCAGGGGTCCAGATTTACCTACTTAGTCTCTCTCCATTGATGCAGTGACCCCAATAATAGCTTAATCTCCATTGGAATGTGGGTTGTGTAGATACAGAAGCAATGACATGACTATATTGAATTCAATTAAAAATAAAGTTTCAGAAAACAGCCCTGATTTGCATCCCTAATTTCTATTCAGCTTTCCCATTTTAGGACACAGTATTGAGTGTGAGGACAAAAATGCTTGCCAACCCAGTCCCATTTTAGTGACAGCAGATTCTGGGTACTTATGTCTCCTATCGCTGTACAATATGGCCTAATAAAGTCGCGCCAAAGAGACTAGATTTCATTTCAGAGCAAAGGGTTCAGTCATAAACTTTTGCTTTCTGGCTGAACAGAGCCATTCCAGCCGTGAGCATAAATTTCTGCTAGTTTTAGGTATCAGAGTGATTGGGAAGCCAAATGGGTTATTTGTGAGCCAGGTAGCAAAGGCAGAAGCACCAGCTTTATTGTGTATTCATTGTTATCTGGACAATCTCTTGCCACTTAGGGAATATTTTCACAGGAAGTTAGAAGCGATTTCAGAAATTCCCTTCTGCGGTTTTCTAGAGTGGATTTTAGGCCTCATCAAAAAGACATTTGGTTCAGAGATTGAAAGTCGGCAGCCTATAAATTGCTGAGGTATTTAGCTGGGCTTAGCAGTTTTCCTTTGAGGAGGAAACCGTGATCCTGAGTGCTCACTGAGTACCGTAGGGAAGTGCCTAAGTTCATGCAGCCTTTGGCTTCAAAAAATCCCAGCCTCATCATGTGCTCCTGAGCCAAGGAGCATAACCTCTTCAAGCCTTAATTCCCTTCACCTGCAAAACGAGAGCAACACTAGTACCTACCTCCTAGGAAGGCAGCCGAAATGAGGTGGTGCATGTAAAGTGCTTAGCAGGGTGCCTGGCAAATAGCTAACATTTGTGGAGTACTTTCTATGCACAGGTGAGCATGTATTCTCATCATACTAAAAGCTGGCATTTATTGAGTGTGTACCTTGTAGACAGTCTATAAATGTCAGCTGACATTATAAGTAATGAGTGATAATGATGATGCTGATGATGCTGATGATAGGCAAGATAGCTCTACTGTTCAGACAAAGAAACTATGCCAATTAGATGTGGGGCCTGTGATTCATGGCTTCCTATTGCTTAGCTGCTGCCAGAAAAGGCTGGAACATCAGTGATCATCCAGTGGTTCTCTGAATTGAAGAGAAACATTAAGCAGCCTGAGTTTGTCCCCAAAAGATAGCAGTGTTCTCTGGAGGTCCTCCCTACCACCCATGGACTTTCCTAATGGCCAGCAAGTGAACTCTGGGTAGATATGATGATAAGGGAGAAGTTGATATTTGGAGGAGACATGATGGTCTCCCAAAATAGAAAATGGATCATGTGTGGGTAGCACCATTAACGTGATGTAGGATCACCCACCTGGCTTTCTAAATGGAGCCCTGGGCAAGCTGATAATCAGAATGAATTAGCTCCTGGTAGTTCCTGCACTAGACATTTGCCTACATCTCTCAGTTAGTACTTGTTTGGACGAACGGAGGCAAGATGGTGCACTTCTGGGTTCTTCTTCACCACCAACTCTTCCTGCGCGGGCGAAAATGCAGCCGGCGCCCGGGAAGGTGCAGATCAACTGGGCATGCGCCAGGTGACGTCAATCCGAAGAGACCAAGATTTACCTGGTCGCACCTGCGGAACGCCCCGGAAACGCCCGTGCCCCGCCTATTGCCCTCCCACTCCTAGAAAAGCCACTCTTGGCCAGTGAGCCACGCGGCCTTCTCACAGCCCCGAGGCCGACAGACTTCTCCCCCACACCTTAGGTTACCAAAATAAATGTGCAGTTTTGCTGTTACCCTTGCCTACTCGCTGGTTCTTTTGTGCCCTCTCTGGTGGTCTTAGAAAAAACAAATCAGTACTCCCTACACACTATTCATATCTCTCATTCTCCTTCCTATCAAATGGCTTTGCTACTCACTTCCAGCCCTGCCTCCAAGACTGATTTTGAATGGATACCTGGCATATCCTTGGTTCACAGGATGAGTGTGCTTAAAAAGAAAAATAAAAAAAAAGAACTTGTTCAAAATATTATTTTTAAAAATACTTGTCCAGTTTATATTTGGAGGAGAGGCAGAGCACTAGGTGGGGTGATAGAGAGAGGAATGAAACCCGGTTAGAATCCTCAGTCTCTACTGACCCTAGTAATTCAATCTTGAGCTATATTTTGCATATTTAGCAAAAGAAAAGTTTTGCAGTCAAGTAGACACATGCTTTTTAGAAAGCAAGTTATAAAACATCTGTCATTACTTGAACATGCCACTTGGGAGAAGGGGACTCAACCCTCCTAGCCCAAAAGCCTTATCAAAGTATTCCCTCAAATACCTTATTAAAGTATTCAAAGTGATCTCAAACTTTCTGCCTCCTGATAAGAGTTCTGGGAAGCACACTTTTCTATTTCTCATTGCATTTCTAGAATGTTTTACCACTCATTGTAGTTCAGCATCCCCAGAAAACTGCCAGGCAGGCCATCACCCTGCAGTTGGTATAAGATGGGAAGAGGGAAAGGACTTGCTATGATCCTGTTTGGGCAAAGAGACCCCTCCCTGTCCCTATGCTCACTTGTCCCATAAGCAAGTTCAAGTCAAATGCATTTCTATCCACTGAGGTAGCTCATTCCAGCACACAGCTGTTCTCCTTCCAGTCAACGCCACTGCAGGCCTCTCCCTGGGCAAAGCTGCACTTGCTGGATGGGTTTTCATTAACATATGGGAAAGAATAGTCAGCAAATCTTCACTGTTGCAGAGAACTGGGAAAAACTAGACAGATGCACCTAGTTCTCACCTATCCATGCAGACAAAATCATCTAGCCTTAGGGAGCAGAGGGTGAATTTCCAGAGAGGCTGAGGGGGTTGGGAAAACCAGTGTCATTTAGGTTGATGAACAATGCTGCCGCCCTAAAAAATGTATTCAGTCAGAAAATTCTGCTGACTCGGTATCTCACCACAAAGAGCTCCAGGGACCTTCCCCGACATCAGTCATTTACAAAAGTGTTGGCAACACAAAACTGTAAGCACTGTAGGTAGGGATGCCTTTATGCCACCTTAGAGGGTGGTTTTATATCAGGCTTATTCCTCTATCTTCTCCTATCAGTAATCCACTTCTGACCCAGTCTCAAATCTCATCACAAATAGAAAGCCAAACAGTATCTACCTCCATCTCCTAAGAAAGTGGAAGGAGAGAATTTATAGGCTGAGGGGTAGGTGCTTTCATATATGGATAATCTTTCAAAAATGCCACAAGCTCTTCCATTTTTTACAGCAGGTAAATAGGGAGCTCAGAGAGGCTGTAAGACCTTCCCCAGGTCTTACAGAAAATCATGTCCTAATCAGAGTCTCACAATCCTTGCCCTGTCCCATCCTCCTGCCCACTGCACAGCCACACAACCACCCTCACACTTCACAAGCCAGGGATAACAGGAAGAGTGAGGGCTGTGGTAGCAACTTTGGATAATATAGGGGTCCTTGGGTACATATGGCAGGGAAATACAATCTGAGATCTTCAGATGATCAAATTTAATCCCAGTTAGACTGGGATACCCAATCCCATTCTGAAGGGGCATCAAATCTTTCACTTGTTCTCGCCTCTCTAGTCTATTCAAGGAGAAGGGGAAAAAATACTCAACCACAGATACAAATGTCCTTCTCATTGCCAAATTTTAGCCAAAACAAGAAATCAACAGAAGCTTAAGAAATTATACCTATTTTGTCCCAGTCTAGAAAAAAGAGAAATGGATAGAATCCATCAACCTAAAAAGCAATGCCATAGGTATGCTAGGAATAAACAGACTTCCACAAACAGACTGACAACAAAGAGCTTTGGCACACCAGCATCAGTGGGCACAGAGATATATGTTACTTCTCTGTGAGCAGAGGTACCCTATCTACTTACAGGGTATGGAAAAAAGAGAGGAGCTGATGACTCTCACTCATAGACATCAATTAGTTCCATCCACTTCCCATCCTCCAGTGCATACAGAGTACAGCCATCAAGACAGGACCCCTGTATTTCTCTGAACATGAAACCCTAATCACTGGGACTGCATCACTCTTGTTACCATGAAATACATGTGGCAGTTAATGATAAAAACTATAAATATTATACTCAGTTCAAACGTTTTATTGCATGCCATTTTTCAAGATGGCAGATGGCTGCCTAAATTGATCTCAGTGCCATGTTACACGTGCCCCTAAGTTTCTCTAAATCAGTCAAATGAGTTTGAAGTTGAAACGGCCACTTCACATTGTTCTACCAGGAGACGCACCGGATGCCATTGTAATGCAGTTTGCTGAATTATAGTATTCATATGCTCTGATTTAAAAAAAAAAAAAAAAAGGGTTAACTACCTGAAACTTGCCCCACAGAGAATGATTATTGAATATGCTAAAAAGCCATGATGCTAATGACCCTGACTTAAAGGCAATATTCTCCCCATTCTGGCTGTAAAGGGCAAACATAGAATATGGTGGCTAAAGAGATATCTGAGTTTCTGGTTCTGGGTGAGTTGGAGTAATCACAGTTCCTCCTGTCTCTCCCACTGAATGCTGTTCTAAGACCTGGACAGAATGCATGGAGCAGCTATTTGAAGACACTGAGAATAAACAATGGAAGGTAGATTGAGGAAGAAGACCCGAATTAGAAATACCACCAAATCAGTAGTGAATTTACCATTGTTCTCTTCTGGTATCCTCTAGCCTGACCTCAAGGCAGCCAGAACCTGGAAGGGATCATCAGGATGTGGACAAAAAACCTCCAGGAGTAGCCTCATAGTAGAACTAACTAATGAGAGGTAACTCTTAGAAAAAACAGAGGAAATCACTCTTTCTCCCTCCCTCCTTCCCTCCCTCCCTCCCTCCCTTCCTTCCTCTTTTCCTTCCTCTCTTCCTTCTTTCCTTCCTTCCTTTCTTTTCTCTCCTCCTGTGCCCCAACAACAAGCCATCTAGTAGTGGCAGTAGCAGTGGTGACAATGCAAGCCAGAAAAAGATTAAAGGAGATAAGAGAATTTTCCTCTCTAGCCAAAAAACCTATGGTCCTGAGAGAATGAAAACAAAACCCTATTGCTTTTTGTCTGTCTCTGTCCTTCCACCAGTTGGCCCCAGATGTGAACACAATCACAGAAAGTATACAGAAAGCCGGATAACTAAAGCCTCAGTAGCCCTTCCATCAAAAGATCAAAAAGGAAGGCCCCAGGGAACCTGAAAATATTGCAGAGATCACATAGAAATAGGACACGGGGAAGTAGTCACTAAATTGTTTATAAACTCTGGGGCTCATGCTAAATTGTGTATGGATGAAACTGACCCTACACAGCATATTTAGATTATGAGAACTAAACTACAATATAGACCACCACCCAGTCTGACGGCAATATTGGACAGATCCAAATAGCACTGCCAATGCTTTGAAAACTCAACTAACACTGAAATCACAACCCATAGAAGCTTCATAAGAACCTGCAGCCTAAAATCAAGCAGGTCAGGCCGGGCGCAGTGGCTCATGTCTGTAATCCTAGCACTTTAGGAAGCCAAGGCGAGTGGATCACCTGAAGCCAAGAGTTCAAGACCAGCCTGGCCAACATGGCAAAATCCCGTTTCTACTAAAAATACAAAAATTAGCCAGGCATGGTGGTAGGCACCTGTCATCCCAGCTACTTGGGAGGCTGAGGCAGGAGAATTGCTTGAACCCAGAAGGTGGAAGTTGCAGTGAGCCGAGATCGCACCACCATACTCTAGCTTGGTTGACAGAGTGAGACTCTATCTCAAAATAATAATAATAATAATAATAAAGCAAAATAAAATAAAGCAGGTCATTACCTTCCAAAATAAAATTATCAACATTATTATAAAATTTAAGAATCAGAGTGTCATAATAAAAAAATTAAAATATATAAGACACAATAAAAAATTACTTGCCATAGGAGTAACCCAGGAAAATCTCAACTTGCATGGAAAAAGACAATCAGCAGATGCCAATGCCTAGATGACACAGATGTCAGAATATCTGACAAAAACCTTAAAGCAACCACTATTTCCTGATAACTAAGAAAGAACACATTTGTAAAGAAGTAAAAGACAGGATGCATAATTTAAAATTTAAAATTTTAAAAATCAAATGGAAATATTACAATTAAAAAATACAATAACAAAAAATATAATAACTGAAACACTCACTGAATGGGCTCAACAACAGAGCAAAGATGATGGAGGGAAGAGTCAATGAACTTGAAGCTAGATCAATATAAATTGTGTAATTTCAACAACAGAGAGAAAAAAGTATTGAGAAGTTTCACACAGAGCCTTAGGGTCCTCTGATACATTAGAAAAAGATTTAGCATCTGCATCATAGGAATCCTAGAAGGAAAACAAAAAGAATATGGTACAGAGAAAAAAAATTTTGGGGGAAACAATAACTGAAAACTTCTCAAACTTCCCCAGAGACAAACCTAGCAGTTGAAGAATTTCAATGAACTCCAACAGGATAAACCCAAAAGGATAATGCCTAGACACACTGTAATCAAACAACAGAAAACTAAAGACAAACAGAAAATCTAGAAAGCAATGGGAGAAAAATGACTCATTACTTATAGGTAACAACAATTCAAATGACTATGGATTTCTCATCAGAAACAATGGAGGCAAGAAGAAGATAGAACAACGCTTTTAAAATGTTGAACCCCGAATTCTATATCCACCAAAATGTCCCTAAGTAATGAAAGTGAAATAAAGATATTTTCAGATGACAGAAAACAGTGTTTGTTGCCAGAGCATGTCTCTGAAGGAACTGCTAACATAAGTTGGACAAACAGAACAGGAATTATAACAAAATGAAGGAAACAAAGAGAAAACAACAACATTAATAATATTAGAATAATATAAGAGACTATACTTCTCTTGAATTCTTTAAAATAGATAGATAAAAGCAAAAAATTATAACATTGATATAGTTTACAACAGCTATAATACATAATACAACTACAACATAAAATGGGGAGGGTAAAGAAACCTATAGCTTGGTAAGGGTTCTACATTTCAGTTAAAGAGGCAAATCATTGAATCCAAGTAGACTTAAAAAGTTAAGTATGTACATTACAATCCCATGAGCAATCAATTTTTAAAAAACTATATAAAGAAGTATAGTAAGAAACACCACAGACAAAATAAAATTCTGAAAATGTTCAAAATAATTCAAAAGAAGAAAGAAGAGAGTTCAAAGTTTTTGAAAAATTAGTTTAATTTTCAAAACTAAAACAGAGGAAACAAACAGAAAGCAAATAAAATATTAGGCCTAAATCCAAACATATAAATAATAATATTATAGATAAATTATCTAATATAACCAATCAAGAAAGAGACATTCAAAGAATCGATTTTTTAAAAATCACTCAACTATAAACTGTCTATAAGAAGATCATTTAAGTTTTAAAGATAGGTTTGCTTCAAACAAAAGAGAATGAGAAAAGATATACTGTTTTGCATGAAAACACCAATCAAAAAAGAAAGTTTGAGTGATTATATTATTATCAGATAAAGTAGACTTCAGAACAAAGAAAATTACAAGGATATAGGGATAATATATATTGATAAAAAGGTCAATTCACCAAGAAAACATAGCAATCTAAAGTATATGCACTTAACAGACTTTCAAACACACACAAAGCAAAACCTGACGGAACTAAAATAGACAAATCCACAGTTATAATTGGAGACTTCAACATCCTTCTCATAGTAAGAGGCAGAACTAGTAGACAGGAAATCAGCAAGGGTATAGAAGAAATGAACGACACCATTAGCCGACTGGTACTAATTGACATTTATAGAACACTCTGCCCAACAACAGCAGAATATACATTCTTTTTAAGCTCACCTGGAACATTCATCAAGACAGATTACATTCTTAGCCATAAAATGCACCTTAACAAATTTAAAAGAATTGAAATCATGCCAAGTAGGTTCTTAACCATAATGGAATCAGACTACAAATCAATAATAGAAAGATAAGAGGAGTATTGGAAATTAGGCAACACATTTCTAAATAATTCATGGATCAAAGAAGTTTCATGTGAAATTAGAAAATATTGCTAACTGAACAAAAATGAAAACACAACATATCAAAATTTGTGGAATGCAGCTAAAGCAGGGCCCAGAAAGAAATATATAGTATGAAATGTTTATACCAAAAAAGAAGAGTCTCAAATCCAAAATCTAAGCTTCATCTTAAGAAGAAACTAGAGAAGAGGAGCAAAGTAAATCTAAAGCAAGCAGAAAGGAAACAAACAAACAAAAAATACAGGAAATAATAAAACCAAAGCCGATTCTTTAACAAAGATCAGCAAACTTTATATCTAGTAAGAGCGACAAATAAGAGAGAAGACATAAATTACAAAATCAAGAATGAAAGAGTGGTTATCACTGCCCACATTAAAAGGACAATAATGGGATACTATGAATAGCTCTACACACATAAATTGAAAAACTCAGATACATTAGACCAATTTTTCAAAACCTTTGAACTGTTACAACTCACCCAAGATTAACTATGTAACCTGAATAGTCCTGTAACCACTGAAGACATTGAATCTGTATTTTAAAACTTTCAGAAAAAAAAAATCTAGGCCTAAAGCTAGTATTGTTTCACTGGCAAATACTACTAAATATTTAAAGAAAAAAAAAATCACCAATTCTATACAAATTCTCCCAGAAAATAGAAGGAAGGGAAAGATTTCCCAACACATTTTATAAAACCAACGTTACCTGACACTAAAGTCGAAGACAGTCTAAGAAATTTATAAACTAATATACACCAAAAAACATAAACATATACACACAAATTCTTCATAAAAGTATTAACAAATCAAATCCACCTATATATAAAAAATAATCACACTAACTAGGGTTTCTCCCAGGAATGTATGGTGGCTGGTTCAATAGTGTACAATCAATCAATGTAATTTACCATATTAACAGTTTAAAGAAGAAAAACTACATGATCCTATACATTGATGCAGGAAAAGCATTTAGCAAAATTCAACATCCATTCATGATTGAAAAAAATAAAACTCTCACCAAAATAGAAATAGGAAGGAACTTCCTCAACCTCAAAAGAAGGGTATCTACAAAACATCTATAGCTCATATCATATTTAATGGTGAAAGAAATGAATGTTTTCCCTTGAAGACTGGTGACAAAGAAAAGATGTCTACTCCCACTCCCTGTATTCAATATTCTGTAAGAAGTGCTAGCCAGTACAATATGATTGCCAGATACAAGGTCAATACAGAAAAATAATGTATATTTCTACATATCACCAATGAACAATTGGAACCCAATTTTTTTAAGATGTCATTTATAATAGCTCCAAAAATGTAAAACTTACATATAAATCTAAAAAAAAACATGTACAGGATCTTGATGCTGAAAACTATAAAACACTGGGTAAAACAAGTTAAAGATGACCTAAATAAATGAAGAGACCATACTGATGGATTGGAAGATACGACATAGTAAAAATGTCAGTGATCCCCCAAATTGGTCTATAGGTTTAATACAATTCCAATCAAAACACCAGGAGGAATTTTTTTTAGATATAGGCAAGCTGATTTTAAAGTATATATGGAAAGACAAGGACGCTAGAATAGCCAAAGCAATTTTGAAAAAGAATACATTTGCAGGATTCAAACTTTGTAATGCCCATTTCAAGCAACAGAAGATTGTATGTAGACCTTGAAGCTCAATGGAGTTTGCCGTATTCGAAACTGAAGTTGTTTGGTACTGGTACCTCCTTTCGTCCTTCCATATTCTCCCTTTTGGAATGGTACTGTCTATAGCCGTTATCCTATGGCTGTCCTGCCATTGCATTTGGGGTGCAGAGTACTTGTTTTCTAGTTTCATAGATCCAAAAATGGAGAATAATTTTGCCCCAGGATTAATCACACCCAAAGTCTCACCCATAACTGATTAGATGATGACACTGGGACATGTGAGTTGATGATCTTCAGCTCTGATTTTGAACTTGAATTGTTTTGCAGGGTTGAGACTTTTGGAGATGGGGGAATGAGGTGAATGTATTTTGCATGTGGGATGAATGTAGATTTTTGCAGAAGTGATTAACGATCTTGTGATAGGAAGGTTATCTGAGTGGGCTCTAAATGTAATCTCTACTGTCTTTTTAAAGGAGGTTTGGCTAAAGAAGAAGAAATAGGAGATGTGACATTGGAAGCACAATGTTGGAGTGATGCGATGACAGGGATATGAGCCAAGGAATGTGGTCAGCCTCCAGAAGCTAGAAAATTCAAGGACACAGATTCTTCTCTAGAGCTCCCAGAAGAAACCAGCCCCGCCACCATGTTGACTCTAACTCCACTGAAACTCAGTTTCCAAGTTTTGGCCTCCAGAAAAGGAAGGAAAAAAGCTTGTGATATTTACTGCAACTAGGTTTGTAGTAATTTATTGCAGTAGCCATAGGAAACTAATACATAGAGTTTCATTTATCTTGGGTAGATATCTAGGAGTGGTATTTCTGAGTCATGTGGTGACTCAATGTTTAACCTTTTAAGAAAAACTCCAAATATTTCAACTTAAAAACTTCTTTCCAGGAAAGAAAGTTTAAGTTAAGAAAATGAAAACAGAAGCTACAGATTAGGGGCAAATATTTACAAATTGTATATCCAACAAGATATCCAAAATGTATAAGGAATTCTTTTTTTTTTTTTCTTTTTTTTTTGAGACGGAGTCTCGCTCTGTCCACCAGGCTGGAGTGCAGTGGCGCTATCTCGGCTCACTGCAAGCTCCGCCTCCCGGGTTCCCGCCATTCTCCTGCCTCAGCCTCCCAAGTAGCTGGGACTACAGGTGCCCACCACGGCGCCTGGCTTTTTTTTTTTTTTTTTTTTTTTTTTTGTATTTTTAGTAGAGACGGGGTTTCACCGTGGTCTGGATCTCCTGACCTTGTGATCCGCCCACCTCGGCCTCCCAAAGTGCTGGGATTACAGGCGTGAGCCACCATGCCCGGCCAGGAATTCTTAAACAGTAAAAAACAAAAACAAACAAAGAAACGACTCCATTAAAGTGGACCCAGCACTTCACCAAAAAGCATATACAGATGACAAACAACCACTGGGAAGGTGTTCAACATCGGTAGGGAAATACTCGTGAAAACCACAATGAGATACCACTGCCCACCTACTAGACTGTTTAAAATAAAAAGCACTGAAAATGCCAAGTGGTGGTAAGGATGCTGAGCTACAGAAACTCCTGCATTGCCTGCTGATGGGAATGATAAATGGTACAGCTCTTCTGGAAAACACTTTGGCAGTTTCTTTTGAAGTTAAATATAAACTTACCCTATAATCCAGCAATCCTAATTCGAGATACTTACCCTAGAGAAATTAAAACTTATATCCACACAGACTTCCATGTAAATGTTTATATCAACTGTATTCATGATTGCCCCAACTGGAGGAAACCTAAATGGTGTCCAATGGATGAATGGATAAACAAACTGGTACCTCCATATAAGATGCCATACTATTCAGCAACAGAAAGGACTAAACACTGATACATGCAACAACCTGGATGGATATCACAGGAACTATGCTAAATGAAAAAAGCCAATCTCAAAATGTTACATGCTCCATGATGCCTTCACATGACAGACTTGAAAACACAAAACTGTAATGACAGAGAACAGATCAGTGGTTGACAGGGCATAGGAGTGACAGGAGGGTGTGACTCTACAACATGACAGCATGAGGGAATTTGGGGGTATGGAAACTATCCTGTATCCTGATTGTGGTGGTGGTTGCATGACTACACATACACAAAATCAACTTTACTGTACGTTACTTTAAAAAATAAAATGAAAGAGATGTCTGGAAAACTACAATCGTTTCTGAATCTTATTGGGACCATGTACTTCAGCATTTTCTCATAATGCAAATGGATTACTCTGCTAATAACCTTGGGGACATCAATCCAAAGCCCCAACACCTCCACTCGAATTGCTTGAGTTACTTGAATATTTTGGTTATGATCAGAAGGCGTCTGTAAATATTAGGCTTAACTATATTTTTTTCTCCAGATATTTTTCTTTCCTCCTTTTATTAGCACTACCTAACCCGTCCGGATCTCACTACCACTTTACAGACACATTTCACACATGGGAAGTCTATCATACTGCACTCTAACCTACTGCTTCCTTCTTTCAAATGGTTGAGACTAAACTTTATAGCTTTCTTACATCTCCCTCAACAAATCAGTCATCATCTCCCTTCTGTATTCAGTTACGTCCCTTCACTTGAGCAATACATCCTCCCACTACAAGGCATTATGGTCTAGGCAAGACAGCACTTGCCTGGGTCTTTTCCAGACTAAGCCACCACTAAGGGAATGGAGCAGACGTATGTATATCCTACCTTGGAAAATAGCTTAATTTTTATAGTTTTTCATGGTTGAGGGGAAACCTAGGATAAGCTTGTTTTATGAATGTTGCAAAGTAGTTTCTATTCTTAGAAGCTATTGATTTGAATATAAAACAAAGCAGTGTTTACATGCAAGACATTTCTCTTGGAGAAGCAATGTGTAACAGTGGGGAAAGCACTGAGCTGAGAAGCCAATGATGTTGTAGAGTTCTGGTCCTAGCTCTACCACTCCCCAACCAGCCGTGCAACCAGAAGTCATCTTCTGATTTCCTCTTCCCAAAGAGCTATGGTAATGGGTCCTGTGGCTTACTATTCTACAGCTGAAGAAAGGTCAGAGACATTAGGTTCTTTGCATTTGGCGTGTTTTCCATATGATATTCAACAAAATCCTTTTGTATCTGGTCAAATAAAGAATTTAAGTGAAAATGTGTATCTCGGCCAGACACAGTGGCTCATGCCTGTAATCCCAGCACTTTGGGAGACTGAGGCGGGCATATCACTTGAGGTCAGGAGTTTGAGACCAGCCTGGGCAACATGGTGAAACCCCATCTCTACTAAAAATACAAAAATTAGCTGGGCGTGGGGGCTCGTGCCTGTAGTCCCAACTACTTGAGGGGCTGAGGCAGGAGAATCACTTGAACCTGGGGTCTGTGGGGGCTGTGTTGCAGGGGGAGAGGTGGGCAGAGGTTGCAGTGAGCCGACACTACACCACCGCGCTCCAGCCTGGGTGCGAGAGCGAAATCTCCATCTCAAAAAAAAAAAAAAAAAAAAGTATATCATGTAAACCAAAAAGTGCTGTGCAAACATAAAGCACTACTATAATTCCAAAGCTCTTAACAGAACACCCACTGCATCAAATCGATGGTGGTTCCTTGTTTTGCACCCCCTAGATGTGTAGAATAATTGCCTCAGGGTTCCAAATTCTTCATCATTGTTCTGGACATAGATTCACACTTAGTATCACCTTAGGACAATGATAACCAATAGACTTAAGGAAATCTGAGATTTTATTCCTTATGGCTTACATAGGATTTTGCAATTTTCAGGTAACAATCACTAACAGTAGCTGGCACTCAAAAAACCAAAGTGAAAAAGTTGAAAGAGTGGGGAGGTAGAGTAGACCCAGCCTGTGGATGCCCAGGTGGACCAGGAATGCATGCAATTAATTAAACGCCAATTATCTCTGAAAGAGCTCAGACTGATGCTTGGCCAGAGGCTTGTTCAAGAAGATGGCCCTTATTTCACATCAGTGACAATATCCTGCCAGCTGAGAAGGGCCAGGGTGAGTGTCAGCTTCTACTGGATTTTCACATTAAGTCCTGACCATTGCTGCTTCTCGGGCTCCATCCTCGCTGGGCACCCGGCTCTGCGTGTATGTTATGTAATCTTTCTGTGCTGCCTTTCTCTTTGTTCAGTCCATGCCAAGACCCAAATAAAAGAATCCATATGTGATTACAGCTATAAAACCAAAAGGAAAATATTAGATGAAAATATAACATTTTGGGGTTTCTAAGTTTGCTTTACCTTTAATGCTAGGCAGACAGTTTACACAAATCATTTTGCTGCAAAGTAAAGAATAATGAGTTAAATGTGTTCCCTGTCATCATCAATCATGTACGTTTGCCTTTGATTCACCAAACATATAAGACACATAAAATGACTTTCTAATCATGTTAGGGGGAAGGCGGGAGAAGGGGAGAAGATGGGGAAAGGAGTTTCAACTTCTTTTATTTTATTCAGAAGTTCCATTGACATTTTCTGGCAATCTTCTAACATGCCGTATGGGCTTCTTTTTGCTAATAATGTTTGCCTTGAGAATTTGTAAAGGTCTAAGAACTCTTTAATTCAATGTTCTAGAAATTACCAGGGCCATAGGGGAAATGAATCCCTGTTAATAGCTCATGGATTACTTCTCTCTTTATTGGAAATGGTTTTCACAGAAATTACTCTACTTTCAGGTGGGCGTTAGTGGGCTTGGTCAGACTGAGTGGCATTGTGGGAACCAGCATCCTCCCACATGGAAGCCTCTGATCTAATGGGATCTAAGTAGGGTGAAAAACGGGTGCACAATGACGTTGACCCAAACGGGATACAAGGGTTAGCAAATTCGTTTCAATCCATGGGTGTTTATTTTGATTTGTGAACTTAAACACACTGACTGGATTTTCTGGCAGTCGAAGTGGTTTATAACCAAATCTAACCAGCCTCCGCACAATCCTCGCCAAGGATTATGGAGCTTTGCATTTCACGTTTCTACGTTGAATCCAAGCTCTTTAATTTGGCAAGGGAATCACATACAGTAGCAAAGAAAGAAGTTTTCCACGCCAAAATCACACCAAATTACAAGTCCCTGCTGGTCCTGGTCCCTAGGCTGAGGCCAACTGATGCATTCATTTATTCCACAAACATGTATTGAGTACCTATTATGAGTCAGGTACTGTTCTAGGCACTGAGGATTCAGCAAGTAGCCCCATTTTCACAGGGTTTACATTGTCCCAGGGAAAAGAGGCAATAAACACCAAACAGTGCCACAGGAAAAAACAAAGACAAGGGAGTAAATAAGGATGTGGATGTATGGCGTGTGGAGGGGGAGGGGGTGCAAATTCCTAAAATGCAATTCTGTTTTTTCCACATGGAAACTTTATCCACCCATGAAGCTGAGAAGAATAGCTACATACTTCCTAGAGAATATGAAGTAGGACATCTACTCTCTCTAGAGGCCCTCACAAGCCCCAGAGAACTTGTATGAGCTTGGTTACTTGGGAAGTTGTTGAATCATAAAGTATCCCTCTATAAGAGATATACCATATTCATAGATTGGATAACTCAGTATTGTGGCAGTGTCAATTCTCCTAAGAGAATCCAGAAACAGACCCAATCATGTAGTATCACCAGACTTATTTAAAAAAAAAAAAACAGGGGGTTCTGGGATATTTATAATGTACTGTTTCTAATCTAGGTCCTTGTTACATGAGCACTGAGGGTATAAGTATTTAACAGGTTATACATTTATTATATGTACACTTTTATTATACTTCAATTAAAAATTCAAGTTTAATCCCTTTTAAAAATGCAGTTCTAATGTCTTAGATGAAAGACTCAACTGAGAAATTAATATTAAGCAAAGACAAGAAGAGTTGGACAGAGGGGAGCCAAGCAGTTGCTCAGGGGGGGAATATCCAGCCAGAGGGAAAAACAAGTAAAAATCCCTAGACCAGCTCAAGGGAGTGTGGCTAACATGAGAAGCTGGAGAACACTTAGGACTTAGGCCAGTGAGGTCCCAGGGACCTGACTGCTTAGGACCTGCAGGCCATTGTAAGGACTTTATTCAGATGAGATGGGACCCCATGGAGAGACTTAGGCAGAAGAGTGACAGGATCTGATTCATGCTTGAGAAGGTTGTTCTTGATGCTTTGTTGAAGATAGGTTGGAGGTGGGGTGGTAAGGGCAGAGCAGACAGACCAGTTAGGAGGCTGGTGTAATATTCTAGGAGAGACACGATGGTGGTTTGGAGCTAGTAGTAAGGTGGTGAGAAGGGCTCTAATTCTGGGAATATTTTGAAACTTGAACCAAGAGGATTTCCTGCTGTTTTGAATGTGGTGTTTGAGGGCAAATAAATAAATTTTTAAAAATTAGTCAAGGGTGACTCCAGAATTTTTAGTTTCAGCCATGGGAAGGATGGCATTGCCAATAGTAAAATGAGCGAAGAACAGGTTTGTGGACAAAGAAAAGGAATTAGATTGTGGATATGGTAAGTCTGAGAGGAGATGGGGTATTCAAATATAGATGTTGAGCAGCAGTCGAATCGGTGATGCCGGGTTCAGGGGAGAGGTTCTTTATGGAAATACAAATATGGAAGTCATCTATGTATCTAAAAGTAATGAGAATAATTGAGATTACCAAGGAAGTGAGTATAATTGTATTGGGAGCTACTCTTCACTGGTGAGGAATATGTGCAGAAGTCTGCTGTCACAGTGCCATCTGTGGTTAGGGTGACATTGTCCATGCGTAATGGAGAAAGCAACATCTTGCATCTCCCTATCTAATTTCCACCATGTGGGTTTACTTTGCAAGACGAACTCTCTACTCTGGTACCACCAGTTGTTTTTTCCTAAGTAGAGAGTCACCTCAATCCCATCCTTATCAGTTGCAATCCTGGCCCCATTTCAGAGATCTTGTCAAGTCCAACCCTGTCAGGCAAGGTTGAGTTCTGCTTCTGGTATGCCTCCTTCAACCTGGTTAGCAGAGCTTACACCCACTAGACAATAAGAATTGCTTGCTGTGATGATTAATGCTAATTTGACTGGGTCACGATGTACTTAGATATTTGGTTGAACATTATTCTGGGTGTGTCTGTGAGGGTGGAGGGTGTTTCTGCATGAGATTAACATTTGAATTTGTGGACTGAGTAAAGTAAATTGGCACCCCCACACCCTCAACCCACCCCATATGGGTATCTAACCCACTGAAGGCCTGAATAGAATAAAAAAAAGGAGTAAGGGAGAATTTGCTCCCACTGCCTGATGGTCAGTCTTAAGCTGGGACATCAGTCTCCTCCTGCCTTCAGATCTAGACAGAAACTTATACCATTGACTTTACTGGTTCTCAGATTTTCAGACTCAGACAGAGACTACACCATCTTCTTTCCTGGGTCTCCAGTTTATAGAGTTTGGGATTTCCCAGCCACCATAACCATGTGGGCCAATTCCTTATAATCAACATCTCTCTCTTTCTCTCACACATGTGTATGCGAGTGCGTGCACGTGTACACACACACACACACACACACTGTTGCTGTTTCTATAGGGAACCCTAATATACTTTCTCCCAGAAGCACCTACCTAAGTCATCCCCAGCCCTTCAGATCCACTTAGTTTAGACTCCAATTTGTTTCACCTCCTCAATACAGCAGTGTGTAATGCCAATCCCTTCTTGGGAGCCTAGTTCATTCCTCACCCTGACTCAGCCCAGCCTAGGGTACCTGTTATGATGCAGTGGCCTCTGCCTTTGCAGAGCTGGGCAGAGAGAAAGGTAAAGAAGATGCACAGAATGGAGCTATGCAAACATATGCCCACACATCCAAGTCAGAACAGAAGCTTTCTGAAACATACCAGAGCCTCCTAGCCATAAGGATGCTGATGGGATTAGCGCACTGTCTGGAATATGGTAGGTGCACAGGGCATTTCTATCGCATCAATAGTTCACATACAATGAACTATAGAAAGCTAAGATTTGTGCTAAGATAATGGCACTAGCTAAAATTTTCCCTTATTGTTTCTCACATTTCCTTTCAGTATACTCAAGGGTAAACCTGGAACCAGTTTGCTTGGGGTTGAACACCTAAGTTTGTCAATTCCAAACTATACGTCCTCATGCAGGTTGTTGAACTTCTTTTAACCTATAGTGCCTGCCACTGTAAAAGGACAATAATAGTGACAAGTTTGGGTAGGGTCATTGTGAGAATTAAATGTCATATTGCAGCTAAAGCACTTAATACAGGATTTAGCACATGGGAATCAGTATTTTTTAGCTATTATTAAAAGTCCTTGATTTACATTTTTAGCTCCTAAACCAGACTAATTCTATACATACATATGTACCAGCACACATATACACATAAATATAACCCAGACTAAAAATATTTAAATGATTCCTTTGGCTATGGTTAGTGCTAGGACAAAAACTTTGTGTGTCCAGCCATATCCACTTCAGCCAAGATACAATCTGAATAGCATACGTCTGATTTCTCTAGCGCTTTCTCATTCAAAACCAGAAAACATGATAGAGGAGCATGTGTTGTTATCAATATTAAGTAACATTTCACCCGCAAATTCCAAATCTTGTGGGGTAGGGAAAAAAAAACAACACAAGAAATGCATAACATATTTTCTTCATTCTCAAAACTGATTTATTCAACAAAGAAATAATCATGGAGAGCATATCGTGCTCTAGGTTGTGTGTGTGTGTGTGTGTGTGTGTTTGTGTGTATAAAATGATAGATTAACAGAGTTAAAATAGTTGGCAATTCTGAGAATAATTTAAATGTGCTAAATTGGAAGTCTCAATGTAGATGGAAAAACAATTTTAGGAGTGAATCACCCTCTAAACATACACACACTCACACACATACAGACACACAATTTGTCATGTGCAAAGACAGCTAATCTTAGTAAGAATAATAGCACGGTTCATAAAGATGGCAGGCCAAGCCCCAACTTGAAACCTCATATGCTGAAGAGAAGCTAAGTATGCATAGTAAGACTCAAAAACAAAAGCAAAAACAAATCAGTGGATCTTAAATTACATCCAAGTGAGGAAGCCAAGTAGAGAGTAAGTATGGCCACTTATTCAGTGCTGAGGCAATGGCAGATAGGTTAAGTAAGTTCATTGCCTGGGTCTTTACAGAAGACAGCAGGGAGATCCCTGACAGGCTAGGAGTAAGAGATCAGACAGTGGCAAACGAATAGGATGTTCCAGAGCTGGCTGATAATGTCAATGCAGATAATTCACAGGCATCAGGACGTTCGTGTGAACTCCTTAAAGGAACTCAGGGGTTTGTTCAAACAAGATCCTACTGCACAAAATGCTCAACCTGTCCTTAACAGCAGCTGCTGAGCTGGAGGACCCCTGGATTGCCAGCTTGAATCTCTTTCCTAAATGTATTAGATATAAAATTGGCATAGATTTGTTAAATCCTAGCACACCAGAAGCTGTAGAGGGCATGCCTTGAAGTTTAAGTGGAGTAAATTAAGGACAAAGAGCCAGAAAAAAATTTTAACAGTAGTTAGCAAACTTAAGAAATTCATTACTCCCAAAGATATAGGGTGAAAATATAAAAAGATTCCTAAAAACTTTAGATCAATTCAGAGATATATCCGCACAGGAGTGAGGTTTTCAGGGACAATGACTTGGGGTGCTAGGGTAGGTATCTTTGAGTGTGACATTGATGGGGAGATAAAGAAGCATTGCCCCATATTTCTTGGTACCTCCAGGCTGGGCCTCTTTTGTAATTCTTCTATACCAGTAGTCCCTCTTTCTTTTTCTTTTTTTCTTTTTTGGTTTTTTTTGTTTGTTTGTGTGTTTGTTTGTTTTGAGATGGAGTCTTCTTGCTCTGTCGCCCAGGCTGGAGTGTAGTGGCACAATCTCGGTTCACTGCAACCTCCACCTCCTCGGTTCAAGTGATTTCCCTGCTTTAGCCTCCTGAGTAGCTGGGACTACAGGCATGCTCCACCATGCCCAGCTAATTTTTGTATTTTTAGCAAAGAAGGGGTTTCACCATGTTGGCCAGGCTGGTCTTGAACTCCTGACCTCAGGTGATCCACCTGCCTCAGCCTCCCAAAGTGCTGAGATTACAGGCGTGAGCCAACACGCCTGGCCAATAGTCCCTCTTCCTTTTATTAAACATATCACCCCCACTTTCAGTCTCAGCATTTTGGTCTCAGGCATGATAAAAAACCCAGTGGAAGTGGCTCATGCCTATACAATCCCAGCACTTTGGGAGGCTGAGGCAGGGGATTGCTTGAACCCAGGAGTTTGAGACCAACCTGGACAACATAGGGAGACCCATCTCTATAAAAAAAAAAAAATATTAAATTAAAAAGCCCAGTGGATAGTCACTGTGCTTCTGCCTGTGCTACATCTTTGCTGTTATAGTCTTGTTTCTCTTATTTTAGCAGGGGTTCTGCAGCACCAAAAAACAGACACGACTGGCCTAGGGCAAGGGACAGGGTGAGCTAACTTTACCTTTGGCTTCCAGAAATGCTAAGTGTTCCCAAAGGAGCAAGTGCTGCCAAAGCCTCATCCCTTCCTTGTCCATCCTAATAGGCCTGCTTGTCCCCATGGAAATATTGACGAATTCTCCGTCATAGGATACGGAGGTCATTGGAGAAGAAAGCAATTTCTGTAAACAATAATCCATTTGTAGGTTTACTTTTCTATCCCAACAAAAATAAGTGAGGGCTTTGTGATCCCTGGAATGGGAGATAATACATAAAACATGCCAAGGAGAGTACCATTATGGTGTTCACCATGACCCAAAGGAGACAAAGATCTGGGATTTGGAGGTAAGTACACAAAGATAGCAATGTAGAATGGGGAGCACGTGAATAAGGTGTTTCTATTTTAAGTGAGAAAAATATATGAAGGGAAGTCTTGTGATTTCCAGGTCATGTACCTTAGCAAATTCCAACACAAAGACCATCTCAGTGTCAAAAGGCCATATTCAGAGAGCTACTTCCAAACAGGCAGGAGTTGGTCCTATATAGAAATAATGTGGTAACATAACCCCTGGAATAAAATGTGTTTTCAGTTACACCAGGGCGAGGCCCAACCTTTCCCACAAGCTCTTCCTAAATAGGAACTTGGCAATGGGATTAGTTGAGCTGGAGGGGACGTCCTTGGCTTTAGAGGTGAGGCCCATCAGGGTCCAGAGGAAAGTTGGGCAGTTTTTCCTGCTGCTAATAACACTGAAGAATCAGCATCACATCCATTTTATTAATTTCCTTGACAGACAGCTCTAGTTACCATGCAGGCACCACAAAATCAAAACATACGCATGTCAAGGGGCCCCATCTGTGGTGGGGCCCTGCCAAGGCCCATGTTACATCAACACAAGGAAGCAGAGCACATGCTTGGTCCCATGGGCCATGCCCTGGAAGAAAACCACCAGAGTTTGATTGAAAGAGCCAGAGAAGTTCTCTTGGTGACAGTCCTCTATCCTGAGTCTGGGCTTCTCACGTTGAAAATAAGATCCCTGGGAGACACATGGCTACATCTGGCTTCAGGGTCTTGTCTCTAAACACAGCTATACAGACCTCCCTGCCACCTCCATTCAGTTCCACCCATGCAGGACAAGAGCAGCCTGGATTAAAGAAGACACTTAAAGGAATGCAATGTCTTTATTTGTAAGCTGGATCTGAGCTCGGAGTTCTGTTGAGCTGAGACCTTTGGCTACATAATGAGCATAGAAGGATTTTTTAAATCAAGGTATCCCTTGCTATTAGTGTCGCTAAAGTGATTGAAGAAGCTCCAAAGCAATTCATTCTTTTATGTAGAGCAATGCTAACTATCAGTTGGCTACATAATGCTGATTTGGCAGGTAAGGACCTAGAAAAACTCCTGCTCTAAATACTATCACTCACAGGTGCCCGTGGTGAGCACTAACACACCTGTGTCCTCATGCTTCCCACCCATCCCTCTTATTGCAACCTAGGCCATTTCCTCAACACCATCAAGGAACATGGCAGTGGATTAGGCATCCACATGACAGCAAAAGGCAGGAGGTCTCACACCTTTGATTGCAGAGCTTCTGGCCTCCTTTACGGACCTCGTGCTGACTCATGGACTTCCTAAGGATGTAATTTTCCACCTTGCCAGCTGTTAATTCTGCTCCTTACATAATAAGAGGAAGGATATTAGCCCAGATCCATAGCTAACTGCCTCCCATGCCATATCAGAAAGGCCCAAGCTAGACCTGTCTTACACCCTGGTTTGTCACCTTGACTGCCTAATCTAAGAACAGTCTAAGGATGAGGACTGGAGTGACTATTATCCCAGGCTCCAGAAGCCTCTTTCGTAGGGGCTGGATGCTCAGTGCAAGGCCCTGGAATCACAATCCTAACCTGGCCCACCCTGGGAGGACAGAGTTGGTTTTTTTCTCTTTGCCTGCACTGGTGCAGCAGGTATGGCCACCTTGGGGACTTTGGAGTGGCTGCCCAGCCAGCTCCGACAAGGACATGAACACATCCAGACTGCCTCTCTCTCCGTGCAAAGGGCACTGCAGCCGAGGACTCAGTACATTGTTTCGCTCTCCATTCAAACAACCGCGGCATGTCAGTCCTGCTGGCCTCCTTGATTGTGCAGAAATAAATAAATGAATTATGTTGTTGGGGTTTGGGCTTCAGCACAAACACATGGTCTGCATTTATCCACACAGTGAGAGGTCCACCAGCCACTTGATATAAAAGAGCAGAATGATAATGCTTTTCTTTAGGCGCTCTTTTGCCATATGGAATGTATATAAATCATATTTTTGTTTTAACAGCGGAGGCTTTGTTGATAGATAAACATGTGGTTTATCTAAAAAAAGAGGGGATTGTGCTTTGAACAATCATTTAATGTCCGTGGATGTGCCAAATAAAAATAAAAACATAATTTTGAAAGAAGTTGGCTTCATGCCCAAATCCATAACAAGGAATTTCTCCTTAACCCAAGTGGTTAGAGCCCGTCGATCTGTTTTGAGTTTAAGCTGTGCTCTCTACTCAACCCCACGACAAATGGAATCCTGAGCTAATGTGCTCTAATAAGACGAGACGTTACCTTTATGAATGACCTCATGGAGAAGAGGTTGGCAAGCATGGTGGAGAGGCCTTGAGCCAGGCAGCTCTGGGCTATGAAGCCCAACTTCAGCTCTGCAAGGCAGATTGCGTCATCACCTTCTTTCCAATTCCAGCTTGGGATGTTTAGCAGATGGGCCTGGGGAAAGAAAAGCAGGTATGAGACCTCGCTCTGTTAAATGTTCGATTGTTCAACATTTCTTCTGGGAAACGCAGCATTGCCCGACCACTCAGGGCCATCCAGTCTTGCCCTTCTTTTCCCGTGCTGGGGTCTGATGTTTGCTGTTTTATGCAACTCTTCTGCTCATCACACTTCAGTCTCTCTGAACTGTTGCTTCTGCACCTACCAAGCCCAAGTCCTCCCCTGGGTTTGCCATTTAGCCAAATAGAGCCCAGAGGGAATTTCCTCTTGTGACAGACACATCAGCCGGGGTTACTATTACTAGGATGTCTAGCTAAATGGTTAGGTTGAGTCCTCAAATAGACCGTAAGAGTGCCAAATGCCTGTATATTTTCAGTTTCTTTTTTACCTGCCTTTCCAATACTCCAGATCAGTGACTCCCAGGCATCAGGAGCGGGCATCAGAATCACCTGCACAGTTTGTGAAAACACAGATTGTTGACCCCCCGCTCCCACCGCCGGCATTTCTGATTCAGTAGATCTGGGGTAAGGCTGGAGAATTTGGCATTTCTCACAAGTTGGAGGTGGCGCTGATCCTGTTGATCTAGGGGCCACACTTTGAGAACACTGGCCTAAAACATCAGGTGAATCACAATGTCGACGTTTCAAATCTTTGCAAATGAACTGGTCCTATTCAACCCTTATGTCAGGCCCTGAGACAAGGACCCAGAAGCATGCTCATCCAATTATTTTTAAGTGGCATGAAGCAGAGAGTCATAGACATTGGATGAAAGAATCAAAGTAAGGTTCTCCACAGAGTTGGAAAAATCGGCAAAAGACCAAACTAAAAAGATTTACAAGGCTTTCATGTCCAGTACAGCATTTAGGTTAAAAAAAAATCAACTATAAAAATTCAAAATGAGAAGACCTAGCTTGGCAGCAGGCAGTAGAGAAATAAAAGAAAACAAAACACACAAAGCTAAATGTAAGTGTGTGGGTAACTAAAACCTCAAATTTTAGGCCAGCCATGTGACATTACAGAGAAAACCAGCGTCTACTTGTCAGAAATGCTCTACAGATCAAGGGAAATGAACATTTCATTCTGCTGCGAACTGGTCAGACTAGTCCCAGAGTACTTGATCCAGTTTTCAGTCAGATTTAAAGAGGTAAAATGATCAACTGAATAACTTCCAGAGAAAAGTGACAAAGACAAGAGGAGGTAGCGTCTGGAAAAGATCTTTTGAGGAACAGTTAAGAGAGCCAGTAATATTTGGCCTGAAGAAGGCTCTCATCCTCACAGAAACAGGATGATTACATCTGAATACTTCAGGTGCTGCTGTGTCCAAGATTAGGTTTGTACTGCTTTGTTCTAGAAGCCAGAATTAAGACTGACTGGTATATATTCCAAGAAAGCAGATTTTTGTCTTGTTTTATAAATGAACTTCCTAAGAATGTAATTTATCCACCAAACGGAGAAGGTTACCTTAAAAAATGAAAGGTCTTTGTCCCTAAGACTCAGTAAGTATTTCTCCAAGTTACTATGGAAAGAACGTTTGCTCTGCAATAGGAGGTTGAATCAGACAGCCCTTCTAAGTCTCTGCTAATGCCAAGATTCTATGGCTTTGGAGTTGTTATTTCTCTGCACATCTCAGCAAACACAAGGAGCACCAAGGAAGTCTTCCCTTCACTTTCAGAACAATATACAATAGTTGAACTAGAAAGATGGAAGATTTCATTGTGAAAATAAAAAGTATGTCCAAGGGTTCCACACTCTGCTTTCAAAAATACCACTCTTGTGAAATTCCTTCTGGCAAAATCCACTTCTGTGACAATCTTGTGCATCCCAAGCCAAAAGTGGTTATTCCAGGGAGAGATGACTGTGCCCTCCCCGATGAGAGCATGGTTAAAATAGTCTCATAGAGGGGACACAGCAAATGGTAATTGCTGTCAAGCTATCAAAGGACCTTCCCCACACTGCAGACTCAATTCCAACAACTAGCCCTACCCTTTATCCCTTCCTTTCTCTACTCTCCACTGGCTTCACATGGCCACTTTCCCTTTTATTTCCTGGGCATTGTAGAGAACATATTGGTATAACTTGAGAAATACTGATTTGCAGTAACATCATCTGAGAACCTGAGAAGAATGAGAAGAAATTAAGTTTAAGTAATGAACAAGTCAAGCATTGTGTGTGAAAGGAGATTTTTTTGGTTGAAGCCCTAAAGAGACACCTCCGAACCTTCATGGCAACTTCAAACAAACAAGCCAAACCTTTCAAAGAAAGTGTCTCCTATCCGCATGTGTTACCTAGGGTATGAGGCTCAGGCATTTCATCCTTGGGTCCCCCATGGCCCTGTCTGGTTTGAACTCTGTAGGCATATTTTGAGCTTTCTTTCTCACTGTCCACCTTGACACTTGGCCATGTGATTACATAGAAAAGTTGAGTTTGTTCCTTATATCATGGTTCTTTGCCCTCTTTTTTTGCATTTTCTCCAATGCAGGGAAGGAGTGAGGGTGACCTGCTGAACGCTTGGAGGGAAATCTCTGTGCAGGAAACAAAGAGAGGAGACTGACCCAGGAACGTAAATCCTTTGTTTCTGGAAACTTCGTCCTTTTCCATTTAAAGTAATTTGAGTCTGATGAAAAATGCCAGTGTTAGTGCCCAGAAGTCTGGAGGCAAATCCTCTCTCCCTAACTTGGAGAATATAAAGAGCAGATCTGGCAGATCTGGCTGCTCTTCATTTCTGCTACTTTACCACCCCTCCCTCATCCCATGGAGAAGGAACTGGAAGTAGGCTGTCCTGGACAACCAGGAGAGATTAATTTCAGTCCCAGTTCCATCTCTCACTACATACAATTTTGGGAAGCCACCATGAGGAACAAAGAAGTCCATGAAAGAGGAAACGATTTAATATGATTGCCCAAGTGTCAGGTGGACAGTGAGAAAGAAAGCTCAAAGAACTTGCCTCTATCTGCACTGGGCTCATGGGACTTGGTTTCCAGAGATAAAGGCCTCTTTCACTAGAGTCTTTGGGAAAAATAAAAAATCCAGTGATAGGTAAATCATCAGGAGTGACACTTTTCCAAGAAGTTATAAACCAATCTTTCCTTGAAGAACTTTGAGCCATTTACACTCAAATCAGAAGATGCAGGGCCAGCATGAAAAAGATGGCCAGCATGAAAGCATTTCTCTCCAAGAATTCTAGTGATATTAAAAGATACAGTTTGGAGAGCATCAGCCCTTCTATAATGCCTACTCTCAAGAACCACTCAATGGGCTGTGGCTCCATTTAAAGAGTCGGTGGCAGTAAGCTGTTCTGTCTCTCCGCTCACTGGCTGCAGAGTGGTGGCCATGATTTGTGCCCAGGAGAGTTACGCTGTCTGCACAGAGCTTAGATGCCCTGCTCTGAAGTTACCCTGGGATGCTAAAATGCACAGATGGTCCAATGAGTACTAAAGAAGAAAATGGATGTCAAAGCTCTTTTAAAACCATAAAATACGACCCAAATGTCTACAATTATGATGATGACAAACTCAGGGCCAGTTTTACATGGAGAGAAAGTAGGCAGCTTCCCTACATCCCTCTAGGCCCTAGAACATCACTATTACTAGATCATAGGGGATTGAAATGCTTCATATATCAATATTTTGTCCAATTATGAAATCAGATATCTCTTGGAATATGTTCATAGTGACATAACTTTACAGGCACATACCAGGTCCTTTCCCGAAAGCAAGTTGTAATGCATGGAGATCTCTAAGCATCTAAGATGACTGCAGCAAAAAGTGCCAAGAAAGGCAGAAAAAAAAATGCTGAAAGGGAAGAGGAAGAAAATGTATTGAAAGAGTAGAAAGCATCTCAGGAAACAGAGCAAAACTGTGAAGCAGGGTGAAGAATGTCCATTTGCAATTCTACAAGGAATAAAAGACAAACAATGATGAGTGGACGTTTTGTTCTTTCTCTAGAAGAGAGATATGAAAGAAAAACAACAACAAAATGTCCTGTGTCAAAGTCACTCTATTTCTTGTGTCCTTGTTAATCATCTAAGGATCTGTAAGTGATTCTGCCCGACCCCAAAACTCAAATAGTTTGGGATGGTTCTAAACAAAACGTGTTTTAAGCAAATAATCATGAATTGGTTGATATCTTCCTCATTGTTTCTGAATAATTACAACACAGAGGTTTGCCAAAGACATTCAGGTTGCTATGATCATGTGATTACTGACCAGGGACTGTCTGGATCCTAGGCCAGTTGAGCTACTTTGAGTTGGACAAGAACCATAGAGCTAAAATCCTCCTTAATTTCTTAAAGACGCTGCATCAGCACTCATTGGAAAGAGAAAAAAAGGAACTGACAACCCCTTCTAAACATACAACATTAATTTTCCTATTCAATCTAAATTCAGTCAAAAATCTAAACAACAGCTTAAAGCACTCCCACACTAAATGAAATTTCAGATCACAAATGAAAGAAGAAGAGCTCATTGCTGCAGGAGCTGTCACCAGTCACAGCCTTGCTAATAAAATTCACCTCCACCTACAAGGGCTGCCATCAAAAACTTTTCCAGCTTGATGCCTGTGCATTACCAATATCCTCACTTTATCTCTTCAGTGTCCTTGGGACACTGTTTTCCAGAGACAAACAGGCAAATGTGACCTTGGGTGTCCACCACCAAATCTGCTGGCTGGAGAACAACACCTTCTGCAAGGCAGCCACCTGCCGAGGGCTGGGCAGTGGCTGGCAGCAGTCAGCTGTTCTGGGTGGTGGGCCAGTCACCGACAGCAGGCTCCACTCAGTGACAGCCTCTGATGGGCCTCCACACAGCAAAATGGGCCAGCATTTGCCAGCAATTAAGAAATAACGGCATGGCGCTGGTGCATTTGGCAGAATGGGGTTTTCTCTGCATCACCTGACTGCCTATTTTGTAGGGAATATGGCCCATAAGAGGGGGTACGCTGTCACTCATAACCCAGCAGGGAGTTATTCTGTGCAGACAGGACACCTGGCTCCAGGTACTGTGCAGCCTCCAGTTTCTAGGCTTCATTAAGGATATAACTAGTACCGCATCAAATGGAGAAAGGTGCCACCTTCCCTCCCCTAAAGCTGTTTTTTTGGAAGTTTACTGACTGGACAAGAGAAGGAGCACTGCCTTTGAATGAGACACTGGACTCTGGTTTACTGAGAAGTAATCACAGGGAAATGGCATAGACTCTGACATTTGTCTTCTTTCTAATCAATCCCCCATTGTAAGCTATAACACAAGGAAAATTCCTTTCTGTTTAATCTCTGGATAGCTTCCTATTTTTCTGATTCAACTCTGCAAATTCTCATCTTGACTCTGGAAATGTGTTCCACATTATACTCTTACAGAGCACATTACGCACTCACTAGATCACCTGGTCTCAGATAGAGAAATCCTATCGCTCACTTGCCTGGAGCATTCTACACCTTAACTGCTAAATCCCCGAGGACGCAAAATAGGGCTTCTCCTTCACTGATATTCCTGCTGGTGTCAGGGAGAATGCTAATCACACAGTAGGTGTTCAGTAAATATTTACTGAATAAATAAATGACTGCAGCACATACAAATGAAAGTTGTTGTAACTTAAGTATGGATGGGATCTAAGAGTACATCAATAGTTCTGAAACTCGGGTTCCAATAGACACTTCCCAAATGAATGAATCAGTACGTGAAGGAGCATCCTTCCAGTGACCAAATGCAAACACGTTGTTTGGACTAAAGAAATGGGCCGGGCACAGTGGCTCATGCCTGCAATCCCAGCACTTTGGGACACCGAGGCGGGGGGATCACCTGAGGTCGGGAGTTCGAGACCATCCTGACCAACGTGGAGAAACCCCATCTCTACTAAAAGTACAAAATTAGCCAGATTTTGTACAAAATTAGCCGGATTACAGGTGCTTGCCTGTAATCCCGGCTACTCAGGAGGCAGAGGCAGGAGAATCGCTTGAACCCAGGAGGTGAAGGTTGTGGTAAGCCAAGATCATGCCATTGCACTCTAGCCTGGGCAACAAGAGTGAGACTCCATCAAAAGAAAGAAGGAGGGAAGGAAGGAAGGAAGGAAGGAAGGAAGGAAGGAAGGAAGGAAGGA